>NC_134397.1:231301587-231646836 GCF_050003625.1 Haematobia irritans
CCATTTTCGGTACACGTCTTTAGGGTCCTAGAATACCTCTAGAATTCAAATTTCAGGTAAATTGGATTAAAACTGCGGATTATAGAAGCCCAAGAAGTAAAATCGGGAAATCGGTCCATATGGGCGCTATACCAAAACATGGACCGATACACCCCATTTTCGGCACACCTCTTTATGGTCCTAGAATACCTCTAGATTTCCAATTTCAGGCAAATCGGATAGCAAATACACTTTCTAGACGCCCAAGAAGCAAAATCGGGAAATCGGTCCATATGGGCGCTATACCAAAACATGGACCGATAGGCACCATTTTTGGTATATACTAGTTTCCAATTTCACTTTTTATTTTAATCAGTATTTTGTGTTACAATTTTATTTTCTTATTATTTAATTTTTAGAAATTGAAAAATTTCTTAGCTTCCACCGGGGGTTGAACTTGCGTCTATTGGCACCATACCAGAACGCTTTAGCACACTGTATGAAATGTATTTTTTTTAATATTATTATTTTAACTGTTTTATTGATGTTCTATTTTTTGTGAAATTTAATTGTCCAAAGCTAAAATTTTCACTTAAAATAGCCAAATTTCGTACTTTCTAATACTTGTCCAAATGGACTACAGTGGGAAAAAATCGATAGGGGATCCCGGGATGCTTTTTAAAAGAAATGTTTGTGGACTTGTCCAAAAGGACTGCATCGGAAGTGGGAAAAAATTGAGGGGAGATTCAGGGATGCGCTTTAAAAGAAATGTTTGTGGAATAACTTCCAATTGTTTTGTTGCTGGGCAGGTAACAGGTTGGTCTAACAAAGAAAAACACATTTTTTTGTCAAAATTCGTTTTTATTATTCAACATAGTTCCCTTCAGGAGCGATACAACGATTATAACGACCTTCCAATTTTTTGATACCATTTTGGTAGTACTCCTTCGGTTTTGCCTCAAAATAGGCCTCAGTTTCGGCGATCACCTCTTCATTGCAGCCACATTTTTTCCCTGCGAGCATCCTTTTGAGGTCTGAGAAAAAAACACGTCGCTGGGCGCCAGATCTGGAGAATACGGTGGGTGGGGAAGCAATTATCGGTAACAACATCTTTCGGGCGTCCATTGCGTTCACCGTCCTCCGTGCTCATTTCACCACCCTTGAATTTTGCATACCAATCAATTATTGTTGATTTTCCTGGGGCAGAGTCCAGAAACTCATTATCAAGCCAAGTTTTTGCTTCCACCGTATTTTTTCCCTTCAGAAAACAGTATTTTATCAAAACACGAAATTCATTTTTTTCCATTTTTTCACAATAACAAAAGTTGCTTCACAAAAGACGCTCTATCTCACTAACTAATTGACGTACAGACGTCAAATTTTGACACGAATCATTTGAAGGTTGGTACTATATAAAAATAATATGCATTTAATACTAGCGACGTCATCTATGTGTCAGACCGGGGACTTATCAGCCAACCTGTTATTTATTAAAAAGTTAAATGTGTCTATTAAAAGTTAAATGTAGTATTGAAAAAATTTCAGCTACAATCAATATTTTAATTGGAAATATTTTGGTGATATTTTTTTCAATGTATGCATAAATGAATTGTGAAGTTAGTTGGCCAAGCTATGATGACATATTTTTTCTGACATTTTGGGCTTGAAAATGTTTGCATTTTATAGCAAGTTTAATGCTAAATATTCCGTGGTATTTACATACATATAAATGAGAGTTATTCTGTTTTTTTTTTTTTTACTTCAAAGGAACACATGCTAAGCACGCCAAAGGCGTGTAACGCCATAAAATTCAAAAAGATTAAATATTTGCAAATAATTTTTAAACTTTGTCAGAACTAAACTTGAAATAAGAAAGGAATAGGTAAACTCAAGCGTAACCGATTATATGATATCAGTGTTGATAAAGTTGACACTTTTGCGTTTTTTTCAATACATTTCGACTGCTAAAATAGCCGTGGTACGACCGCGAGCCATTTGGTACTTTTTCATTACAATTACTCTAGATAGTGTTATTCTGCCCTAAATGTGAACGTTTCTCATATATCAACTCAACTCTAAAAAATATAAATAGCGGACAATGAAGAAATAAACATATTGCCAAATGAGGATATTTTATTTTTATTAAAGGATCTCAACATTTTTGATAGATTTTACAAAGAGGTACTTCTTCATAAATTTTCTATTGAAATAATTTTTTCTATTTGAAAAAATTTACTATAGAAATAACATTTTGTCAAAAGTTTTTATAGAAATAAAATGTAGTCAAAATTTTCTATAGACATAAACATTTTGTTAAAATTTCCTATAAAAATAAAATTTTAACAAAATTTTCTATAGAAATAAAATTTTGACAAAATTTTCTATAAAAATACAATTTTGACAAAATTTCCTGTAGAAATAAAATGTTGACGAAATTGTCTATAGCAATAAAATTTTGACAAAATTTTCTATAGAAATAAATTTTTGACAAAAATTTCTATAGAAATAAAATTTTTTATTGAAATAAAATTTTCTATAGAAATAAAATTTTGACAAAATTTTCTATAGAAATAACATTTTGACAAAAATTTCTATAGAACTAAAATATTGACAAAATTTTCTATAGAAATAAAATTTTAAGAAAATTTTCTATGGAAATAAGATTTTAACAAAAAGTTCTATAGAAATAAAATTTTGACAAAATTTTCTATAAAAATAAAATGTTGACAACATTTCCTGTAGAAATAAAATTTTGGCAAAATTGTCTATAGAAATAAAATTTTGACAAAATGTTTTATAGAAATAAAAATTTTCTATAGAAATAATATGTTGACAAAATTTGCTATAGAAATAAAATTTGGACAAAATTTTCTATAAAAATACAATTTTGACAAAATTTCCTGTAGAAATAAAATTTTGACAAAATTGTCTATAGAAATAACATTTTGACAAAATTTTCTATAGAAATAACATTTTGACAAAATTTTCTATAAAAATACAATTTTGACAAAATTTCTATAGAAATAAAATTGTGACAAAATTTTCTATAGAAAATTTTTGCCAAATTTGTAAAAGTCCATTAAAAAATAAGTTTCTTAATGACTTTCGCAAAATATTAAATATTAAAAGTTAAATGTAGTATTGAAAAAATTTCAGCTACAATCAATATTTTAATTGGAAATATTTTGGTGATATTTTTTTCAGTGTATGCATAAATGAATTGTGAAGTTAGTTGGCCAAGCTATGATGACATATTTTTTCTGACATTTTGGGCGTGAAAATGTTTGCATTTTATAGCAAGTTTAATGCTAAATATTCCGTGGTATTTACATACATATAAATGAGAGTTATTCTGTTTTTTTTTTTTTTTTTTACTTCAAAGGAACACATGCTAAGCACGCCATAAAACGCCATAAAATTCAAAAAGATTAAATATTTGCAAATAATTTTTAAACTTTGTCAGAACTAAACTTGAAATAAGAAAGGAATAGGTAAACTCAAGCGTAACCGATTATGTGATATCAGTGTTGATAAAGTTGACACTTTTGCGTTTTTTTTTTCAATACATTTCGACTGCCAAAATCACTGTGGTACGACCGCGAGCCATTTGGTACTTTTTCATTACAATTACTCTAGATAGTGTTATTCTGCCCTAAATGTAAACGTTTCTCATATATCAACTC
This sequence comes from Haematobia irritans, assembly GCF_050003625.1. Lineage (NCBI taxonomy): Eukaryota > Metazoa > Arthropoda > Insecta > Diptera > Muscidae > Haematobia > Haematobia irritans. Next base: position 231,305,250 of record NC_134397.1, read on the forward strand.
AACTCTAAAAAATATAAATAGCGGACAATGAAGAAATAAACATATTGCCAAATGAGGATATTTTATTTTTATTAAAGGATCTCAACATTTTTGATAGATTTTACAAAGAGGTACTTCTTCATAAATTTTCTATTGAAATATTTTTTTCTATTTATTTGAAAAAAATTACTATAGAAATAACATTTTGTCAAAAGTTTTTATAGAAATAAAATGTAGTCAAAATTTTCTATAGACATAAACATTTTGCCAAAATTTCCTATAGAAATAAAATTTAGACAAAATTTTCTATAGAAATAAAATTTTGACAAAATTTTCTATAGAAATAGAATTTTAAGAAAATTTTCTATGGAAATAAGATTTTAACAAAAAGTTGTATAGAAATATAATTTTGACAAAATTTCCTATAGAAATAAAATTTTGACAAAATTTTCTATAAAAATAAAATGTTGACAACATTTCCTGTAGAAATAAAATTTTTACAAAATTGTCTATAGAAATAAAATTTTGACAAAATTTTTTATAGAAATAAACATTTTCTATAGAAATAATATGTTGACAAAATTTGCTATAGAAATAAAATTTTGACAAAATTGTCTATAAAAATACAATTTTGACAAAATTTCCTGTAGAAATAAAATTTTGACGAAATTGTCTATAGAAATAAAATTTTGACAAAATTGTCTATAGAAATAAAATGTTGACAAAATTTTCTATAGAAATAAATTTTTTTATTGAAATAAAATTTTCTATAGAAATAAAATTTTCTATAGAAATAAAATTTTGACAAAATTTATATAGAAATAAAATTTTGACAAAAATTTCTATAGAAATAAAATTTTGACAAAATTTTCTATAGAAATAAAATTTTCTATGGAAATAAAATGTTGACAACATTTCCTGTAGAAATAAAATTTTGACAAAATTGTCTATAGAAATAAAATTTTGACAAAATTTCCTGTAGAAATAAAATTTTGACGAAATTGTCTATAGAAATAAAATTTTGACAAAATTTTCTATAGAAATAACATTTTCTATAGAAATAAAATTTTGACAAAATTTATATAGAAATAAAATTTTGACAAAAATTTCTATAGAAATAAAATTTTGACAAAAATTTCTATAGAAATAAAATTTTTTATTGAAATAAAATTTTCTATAGAAATAAAATTTTCTATAGAAATAAAATTTTCTATAGAAATAAAATTTTGACAAAATTTATATAGAAATAAAATTTTGATTATTAATTTTGTTCGGCTTGAGGTCATAGAAACAATCGATTATTGATTTGTTTTAATATTTATTTCCAATATTTCGGTTAGTGCCACTAACCATATTCTGGGATTTTGTATTTGAGTTCTTGTGCTGCTGTTTGTTTCGCAATTCACCGTACAAAAAATTTGACAAAAATTTCTATAGAAATAAAATTTTGACAAAATTTTCTATAGAAATAAAATTTTGACAAAATTTTCTATAGAAATAAAATTTTAAGAAAATTTTCTATGGAAATAAGATTTTAACAAAAAGTTCTATAGAAATATAATTTTGACAAAATTTCCTATAGAAATAAAATTTTGACAAAATTTTCTATAAAAATAAAAGGTTGACAACATTTCCTGTAGAAATAAAATTTTGACAAAATTGTCTATAGAAATAAAATTTTGACAAAATTTTTTATAGAAATAAAAATTTTCTATAGAAATAATATGTTGACAAAATTTGCTATAGAAATAAAATGTTGACAAAATTTTCTATAAAAATACAATTTTGACAAGATTTCCTGTAGAAATAAAATTTTGACAAAATTGTCTATAGAAATAACATTTTGACAAAATTTTCTATAGAAATAACATTTTGACAAAAATTTCTATAGAAACAACATTTTTACAAATATTTCTATAGAAATGAAATTTTTTTATAGAAATAAAATTTTCTATAGAAATAAAATTTTGATAAAAAGTTCTATATAAATAACATATAGAAATAAAATGTTGACAAAATTTGCTATAGAAATAAAATTTTGACAAAATTTTCTATAAAAATACAATTTTGACAAAATTTCCTGTAGAAATAAAATGTTGACAAAATTTTCTATAGAAATAAAATTTTGACAAAATTTTCTATAAAAATACAATTTTGACAAAATTTTCTATAGAAATAAATTGTGACAAAATTTTCTATAGGAAATTTTTGCCAAATTTGTAAAAGTCTATTAAAAAATAAGTTTCTTAATGACTTTCTCAAAATATTAAAATATTTTGTCAAAACTATTGTACCATAAATCTGATATCAGCTCTAAAATGTCTACACAAAAGATACTAAATCAATCGGGGGGGGTATATACACCGATCTTCTAATTTGACATCGTTGGCTTTTTAATCCAACGATCTGGATCTGGTGTGTATCGATCCATGTTTAAATATAGCCCTCATATAGACCGACCTCCCGCTTTGACTTCATGGGCTTCTACACATGGCAATTTTGGTGGAATTTTCCTTAAAGTGGAAAAAACTATTATATAGTGGTGTGTAGTTAAAATTCGGTCCGGCCGTATATACTTGTTGTTTTGCGCCAAGAGTTATCTTTCTGTGAACAACCCATATGATTCTCAGATTCTGTTTACATTCCACTCTTTCATTACTTTCTCTCTCTTACTCTCTCTCTTCCTCTCTTGATATATATGTCATAAGGTGGAATTTTTAGTATTTTTCTGAAAACCAAATAACGTGAGTGTACTGATCCTCCACATGAATGACCGGGACAGGCCAATAATATTATCTCGTATTTTAGATTACGACCGATTTGTCCCTTAAATCTATTTCCTACATCTGACCTTATCAATAGATATGATAATTGCGTTCCCTTATTAATATTCCCAAATGAGACCCAATTTTATCATTCAATGTGTAATCAATATTCTACACACACATTTTTGCAAAATTGTGATTTTTTATTGATTCCTATCTGGCCATGTGTAACGAATTATGAGAGCACGCAATTATGTGACCCATCCTTTGCACTACGAATGCGAAAAAAACTTGGATGACAACATATCTGCGGCTACTTTAAATTCCTATGAAGAACATTTGGAACAAAGAATGAAAGATGCAATGAAAATTGCGGATAATGCAACATGATCGTATGGGATCATATGGCCTACGTGCAATTCTTCATGTACTATCAGAAATTCCAAAGCTCACAAGGGAAGATGCACAAACTTCATTACGATGCTAAGAAAATAAATTTCCTTTCAAGGCTTTTTCTAAACATGCTGCAAACCATCAATTCTGGCATACAATTTGCAGTGGATAGGAAGAACTAATTCTGGCTGGAAGCGGTGTTTGGTGTACGTGCATTTGGCACGTAGGCCACCAGATTAACTAGTTAGGTACAAATAATCATAAGCAGAAGCTCTTCAAGGGAATGCAGATAAATAGAAATAATTTAAAAAAAAAATGATGGTGCTTGTACTCCTTTTGTTTTTCCTTGTTTTATTAGAGAATGTTGAATGGGGGAATTCCCCACAATAGTTTAGGGGGAATTCCCCACAATAGTTTTTACACAGCAAAAAAAGTCACTTGTAAAACTGATGCTAAAATGAACTAATATTTGTTGCAAACTTTTATTTTGTTTTAGTTTATTTTTAAAATTTTTGTAAGAAATTTTCCCCAGCCCAACGATTTTTTCTTTATTCCAAGTATGTCTCAAAAATTTTATGAACAAAATGCCAGTAAAATTTTAATGACAATGAACCCCAAAACTCAAATGAAACAGGGCCACAAATGTAAGCATCTTAAAGCCCGGCCAAATTCTTGTCATGCAAAAACCAAATCTTGTATGAACAGTGCACATAGATTAACAAAAAATAGACCCCACATGAAAACGAAGCACAAACCTAAAAAGGAAATTTGGGTTTTATTTTCATTTGAAATATTGGAGTTTCTTTTCATAATACAAACGATCGCCAAATTAAAATGATTTACTCCCCAAAAAAACTTAAAAATTTGTTTTTATTGTTTTCCATATAATTTGTTTAGGTTTTGGGATTAATTTTCATGCATCGGTGCAGTTTTTTGGAACTTCTATGTCGTTAGCCCAAACTCACTTTTCGATATGTGTCATCCTCGCGATATGTTCAGCTCATGAGCACGTTTTCTACCATTACGGCGAAAATTTCGATCAAACCTGGCCTTGAGATTTCGGATCTTTTCTGGTGTGATTACCGTTTTTTCGTCCACTTTTTGGGCGATATGCAACACTGCCAGTACAGGGTAACACGGAATGCTATGGAAATAGATTTATTCACATTTAAATGCTGGAGGGCTCTAACGATAGCCACTTGAGGGTTTCTAGCCAAATACAAACCAATCACACTATCACGCTTGAATTCTATCACAAATGCAATAAATCAAAATGCTTTTGTAAATAAAAACGTGTAACTTTGTCTGCTGTACGGCGAGCTGTTTAGTCCGTTGTAGGACTGTTCTATGAAAATCCTCAGCAATCTCGTCGCCAAAAAAATACGCTAATGTTTTGCCCAATCATCCAAATATGTCCAATGATCCCTTTCCATCAGCGCCTTCTTCGGTTCAGATTTTATTTCCACTATGGACAAACAAAATTTAATCAAATTAAAAATTAAAAAAAAATTTAAATTAAAACAAAATTCAAAAAAATTTTTTTATACCCTCCACCATAGGATGAGGGTATATTAACTTTGTCATTCCGTTTGTAACACATCGAAATATTGCTCTAAGACCCCATAAAGTATATATATTCTGGGTCGTGGTGAAATTCTGAGTCGATCTGAGCATGTCCGTCCGTCCGTCCGTCTGTTGAAATCACGCTAACTTCCGAACGAAACAAGCTATCGACTTGAAACTTGGCACAAGTAGTTGTTATTAATGTAGGTCAGATGGTATTGCAAATGGTCGAAATCGGTCCACTTTTACGTATAGCCCCCATATAAACGGACCCACAAATTTGGCTTGCGAAGCCTCTAAGAGATGCAAATTTCATCCGATCAGGCTGAAATTTGGTACATGGTGTTAGTATATGGTCTCTAACAACCATGAAGAAATTGGTCCATATCGGTCCATAATTACATATAGCCCCCCCATATACCGATCCCCCGATTTGACTTGCGGAGCCTCTAAGAAAACCAAATTTCATCCGATCCGGCTGAAATTTGGTACATGGTGTTAGTATATGGTCTCTAACAACCATGCAAAAATTGGTCCATATCGGTCCATAATTACATATAGCCCCCACATAAACCGATCCCCCGATTTGGCTTGCGGAGCCTCTAAGAAAACCAAATTTCATCCGATCCGGCTGAACATTGGTACATGGTGTTAGTATATGGTCTCTAACAACCAAGCAAAAATTGGTCCACATCGGCCCATAATTATATATAGCCCCCATATAAACCGATCCCCAGATTTGACCTCCGGAGCCTCTTAGAGGAGCAAAAGTCATCCGATCCGATTGAAATTTGGTACGTGGTGTTAGTATATTGTATCTAACAACCATGCCAAAATTGGTCCATATCGGTCCATAATTATATATAGGCCCCATATAAGCCGATCACCAGATTTGACCTCAGGAGGCACTTAGAGGAGCAAAATTCATCCGATCCGGTTGAAATTTGGTACGTGGTGTTAGTATATGGTATCCAACAACCATGCAGGAATTGGTCCATATCGGTCCATTAATATATATAGCCCCCATATAAATCGATCCCCAGATTTGGCTTGCGGAGCCTCTAAGAGAAGCAAATTTCATCCAATCCGGTTGAAATTTGGTACATGGTGTCAGCATATGATTTCGGTTCATAATCATGGTTGCCACTCGAGCCAAAAATAATCTACCAAAATTTTATTTTTATAGAAAACATTGTCAAAATATTATTTCTATAGAAATTTTTTTTCCGAATTTTATTTCTATAGAAAATTTTGCCAAAATTTTATTTCTATAGAAACTTTGTCAAAATTTTATTTCTATAGAAAATTTTTTCCAAATTTTATTTCTATAGAAAATTTTTTCCAAATTTTATTTCTATAGAAAATTTTTTCCAAATTTTATTTCTATAGAAAATTTTTTCCAAATTTTATTTCTATAGAAAATGTTGTCAAAATTTTATTTTGTCAACATTTTATTTCTATAGAAACTTTAAACTTAATTATATACGTATTTAATCGGCCTTTTTTAGTTTAATATATACCACGTATGGACTATGTGGTATATATTACGGTGTTAGGAAGTTTTAAGATACCTTGCCATCGGCAAGTGTTACCGCAACCCAAGTAATTCGATTGTGGATGACAGTCTTCAGTAGAAGTTTCTACGCAATCCATGGTGGAGGGTACATAAGTTTCGGCCTGGCCGAACTTACGGCCGTATATACTTGTTAAAAATTTGCTTTCTTTAAATTTAGGACACGAATCTTTTTGAGTGCAGCCCACGTTTGGTTTACCAAATTTCGAAGACACGTCAAATTCTCTGCTTGAATAAGTGTACTGGCGTCCAAATGGCATAATGCTGCAACCGATTTTTTAATATAAGTGTAGTATTTTTTTTTGTGCACTGGAAAAATGCAATAATAATTTCACCTGTGATTCAGACGATTGTCATACAGAACATACTAAATGTTCATGTTGTAAACATACTTATACAACATCGTTTTCTACATAGCCAATGCGGACATGGTGGATTTTGAAACCAGTTTGATTTCGTCATAAGCATTGGCATTGAGTTTCAAGTTCAAGTTTAGGGTTTCATTTAAATTTAAATCGATTCAAAATGGGTCACTGCTTAGTTAAAGCGATTAATTTATGATAATTACACCCTCAGTATGGGAAGTTGCATTTTGGGTTGCACTTGAAACAAGTCAGTAGCAGAGTTGAGGACGTGAATGCAATTTCACTCACGCTCACTATGTAACAGGGATGGAAAATGCAGTACTATAGTACTTTTTTCAATACTTTTTCAACCCGGTCAGTACCGTAGTACCCCCGCGAATGATTTAGTACCTTTTGTGTAGACATTTTTGAGTCTATATGAGATTTATGGTACAATAGCTTTGACAAAATATTTTAATATTTTGAGAAAGTCTTTATCAACCTTATTTGCTAATAGTCTTTTACAAATATGGCAAAACAGACATGTTCATGTGGGAAGAAAATCTCGATTTTGTAAAAGATATAGTCAAAAACAGGATTTTATTGATCTTCAAGAATGTTTCAGTCGAAAAAAGAATGCGATTCTATATTATCGAATTTTTATTTCGGTAGAAAATGTTGTCAAAATTTTATTTCTATATAGAATTTTTGCAAAATTTTATTTTATAGAAAATTTTGTCAAAATTTTATTTCAATTGAAAATTTTGTAAAAATTTTATTTCTATAGGAAATTTTTGCAAAATTTTATTTCTATAGAAAAAATTTTGCAACATTTTTTTTTTACAGATTTTTTTTGCAAAATTTTATTTCTATAGAAAATTTTTGCAAAATTTTATTTATATAGAAAATTTTGCCAAAATTTTATTTTCTTTAAAATTTAGTCTCTTGGCAATAATTTTCCAGTGAAATTTTTGAAATACCTTTTTTGTACTTTCTTAAAAATTGTATTTTCCATCCCTGCTATGTAATATTGCAAGTGGAGATGGAAACAGACAGAGTTGGCGAATGATATCAATATAACACAGTGAGAGAATCAAATGAGATTGCTGTTGCATTCGTTGAATTCGTTTTGGCTAAGCGCTTGGCATGACAGCAGTGATGCCAATATAAGTAGGTATTTTTGATGTTGAGTTGCAAGTAAATTTGGAAAATTAAATTAGCAAAAAACCTGCTGACTTTTCAGCAGCTTTGTAAAGAAAGGCAATCAGCGCTTACCTCTGCGACGAATTCACTGATTAATTTATAAGGAAATGTCCCACTTAAATGCGCTTCTCCTTTGTATGAAATTCTACGCTTTCAGAAGCATGTAAATGTACACATGAGGAAATCATTGCAACTTTAGTGCGCTCATGATAGCAGATAATACTTTCGAATATTGGAACTACTATAGCGCTAAAGTGCTACCAGCTAGCTGTAATATACTGCTTTTAAAAATTATGAAATGAACACACATTAGTAACAGTCTTCCTTTTTATACCCACCACCATAGGATGGGGGGGTATATTAACTTTGTCATTCGTTTGTAACACATCGAAATATTGGTCGAAAACCGCATAACGTATATATATTCTGGGTCGTGGTGAAATTCTGAATCGATCTAAGCATGTCCGTCCGTCTGTTGAAATAACGCTAACTTCCCTACGGGAAATTGGTGCAAATTTCCACTGATGGACCTATCGCAGAACTGGTATCGGAGCTCCAGTTAGTTGCTATAGTCGTATTTATTGATTCCCGTACTAGCTTCATATTAAAATCTTATTGGATCTACACATTTAGTGAAATAAAATTATCAGAATAACCTACTGTTCCACATATTTCAAAAGTTTTTTTCTTTCATTTCAAATGCGATTCGGATGCCCAAAATGAAACAGATTTCTTAGAGTTTGTCCGAGATTGGTTCCTGAGGACCTGCCTATGGGGTGCTCGTTGCCCAGAAACCCCGAGTTTATATTCTCCCACAGCCACGACGTAGATGAGTATTATACTCATAGCACGCAAAAAGTAAATGTTGCCCAAAGTCAGATTACCCCATAAAGCATTTTTCCCATACCCACCCAGACTGCATTGAATGACAGTGGGTATGTGGAGAGTGGAGTAGTGGGCATATGCATAGTGACCACAAAAATACTCATATACCAAACAACGTTAAGCACAATTAAAAATTCATGTAACGACGAATACTTTTTGTATTTCGTTCCGTTACAAGTTCTTTTCAATTCACAATTATTTGTATACCCTCCACCATAGGACACAACGAAATATTGCTCTAAGACCCCATAAAGTATATATATTCTGGGTCGTGGTGAAATTCTGAGTCGATCTGAGCATGTCCGTCCGTCCGTCCGTCTGTTGAAATCACGCTAACTTCCGAACGAAACAAGCCATCGACTTGAAACTTGGCACAAGTAGTTGTTATTGATGTAGGTCGGATGGTATTGAAAATGGACCATATCGGTCCACTTTTACGTATAGCCCCCATATAAACGGACGCCCAAATTTGGCTTGCGATTGCTCTAAGAGAAGCAAATTTCATCCGATCCGGCTGAAATTTTGTACATGGTGTTAGTATATGGTCTCTAACAAGCATGCAAAAATTGGTCCACATCGGTCCATAATTATATATAGCCCCCATATAAACTGATCACCAGATTTGACCTCCGGAGCCTTTTGGAAGACCAAAATTCATCTGATTCAGTTTAAATTTGGTACGTGGTGTTAATATATGGCCTCAAACACCCATGCAAAAATTGGTCGAAGTCGGTCAATAATTATATAGGCCTCATATAAACGGATCCCCAGATTTGAACTCCGGAGCCCCTTGGAAAAGCAAAATTCATCCGATTTGGTTGTAATTTGGTACGTGATGTTAGTATATGGTATCCACCAACCATGCTGGAATTGGTTCATATCAGTCCATAATTATATATAGCCCCCATATAAACCGATCCCCCGATTTGACCTCCTGTGCCTTTTGGAGAAGCAAAATTCATCCGATCCGGTTGAAATTTGGTACGTGGTGGTAGTATATGATATTTAACAACCATGCCAAAAGTGGTCCATATCAGTCCATAAACATATGTAGCCCCCATATAAACCCATCCCGAGATTTGGTTTTGGAGCCTCTTGGAGGAGCAAATTTCACCCCAGTCAGTTGAAATTTGGTACATTGTGCTAGTATATAGCCGTTAACAACCATGCCTAACTAGGTCCATATCGGTCTATAGTTATATATAGCCCTCAGATAAATCGATCCCCAATCACACAAAAACTGGTCCATATCAAGTTCATAATACTTATAGCCCCCATATAAGCGACCCCCATATTTCAATTCTGACTCTCTAGGTTCCGTGCAAAAATCCATGTCGATTCGATATGGTTGAAATTTGTAGACTTACCTATACATAACTTTTTTGTCTAATATATACCACATATGGCCTAACTCACAATTTAGAAAACGATGTTACGAAGTTTTAATATACCACAACCCAAGTAGTTCGATTGTGGATGACAGTCTTTCGTAAAAGTTTCTACGCAATCTATGGTGGAGGGTACATAAGATTCGGCCTGGCCGAACTTACGGCCGTATATACTTGTTTTTGTTACGTTGTTGTCTAGTTTTTAAGATGCGGTTATAATTTGCACCATCAAAAAAGTAAACTTTTCCTAATAATTTAAAATAAAATGAATTATTTTTATTTAGACCAACTGAATATCTGTAGTTTTATTAATATCTTCCATTAAAATAATAATATCTTCAATTAATATTAAAAATGCACAAAAATCGTGTACGGCTATTATTTTGTTTGGCTTACCTTTTCTCATACAAAATTGACCAATTAAAAGACACATTTCTTTATAATATTTTTCTAAAACTCATAATTTACGAATTTCTTTCTCGATACATTTCAGTGGTGTTGCTTAAGCTCTAAACTGTGTTTTCTCCATAAATACATAATGTATATATATATTAAAAAAAAGAGATTTTTATAAGTGCCATTGAACTATACCACACCACACAAATTTTCAAAAAGAACAAGAAAAAAATCGAAAACCTCATAGGAGTCTGTATTTTTTTTTTTATATTTTAAAGTAAGTTTCACTTAGGTCTCAGCTTCTTTCGATAAAATTAGTTTCATAAACCTATTTATGATATTTCATGCAATTGATTCGCTTACAGGCTAATGCAAAATATTAATAATGTATTTCATAGTTGGTAAAAAATAAAATAATAAAATAAAATAAGAAAAAATATTTAAGTACTAAATTTCTAGATTACGAAATCTGGTAGATCGATCAATAACCAAAGGCCATGAGGATATATCCAATGGATGCGATCCAAATGAGCGAAATGTGATGGAAAGAAACAAGCTCACACCATGATTAAAACTAGGACATAACATTTTAAATGTGTGTTGTTTGTGCGTGTGTATGTGTATGTTTAATATTTTTATCATTATACCCCTGATATATATATATATATTTGTTGTTGTTGTTGATTTTTTTAAATAGCTTTTTAAGTTATTGTAGTTGTTGTGGGATTTATATTTGAATAAGAGGGGGGAAGAAATACCAAAAAACCATATCTTTTAACAAAAGGATTCGAAATGATCTTTTTTTGTGTGTTTTTTTTTTTTTTAATAAATATTTCCTTTTGATTTGATTTTTGTTAATTATTCATTTGATTTTACAAAAAAAAACGCAAGGATAGTTGAACTTATCAGGTAGTTATTAGGATATATAGCTTAGGCTAATACGGACTTTTTCGCTGAATTCTCATTCTCATCGAGTTTTGTGCTTTCCGTACTTGAAGATTCAGCATCATCATCCTCACAAGGATATTCTGGATCGGGTACTTCAGGCATATGATGGTGATCATGATGATGATGATGATGGTCTACAGAGGGATGAGTACCATCACCATATTTATCCAAAGTACGTTGAACCAAATCCTTGGAGGGTTCCTTACGATCCCAACACCAACCCAATTTAGCAAAACCATCTAAAATCATGGTGGTAACATTCAAAGAATATTTGCCCAATTCAGCTGCTTTGTAATCCCAAGGGAAGACATGGTGATAATTGTGCCATCCCTCACCCATGGCAACAAAGGAAACGATTTTATTTTCTCTGGGATTGATACGTCTGTAGTAAAAAAAAATCAAAATTAATTTACAAACTTCAAGAAAAAAATCTTTAATTTTCTTGTAATTTAACTTACTTATCATAGGGTCTGGTTCCCCACAAATGAGCAGCACTATTCACTGACCAGGTGAAATTTAACGAGTACACATAACGGAAGACACATTGCATGACAAAACTCAAATACCATTCTTCACCCCAGAAATAGACGGGTATGGCAGTGGGTATAATGAAACAGCACAACATTTTCAAGGGTATGAAATATTTCTCATGGAATCGGACCACAGGATCAGCCAAAATGTCACTCATATCCAATTGACGGCCACGTTTCAAGACCTCAGGATGCTTGTACATCATCAGCCAGCCAACATGAGCAAAGAAAAATCCACGATTTGAATTATGAGGATCAGCATCTGTCTCGGAATACTTATGATGTACTCGATGATCTCGAACCCAATCGTAGAGGCTATTCTGTAAGTTAGAACAGAAAACAAAAAATTTATTTTTTTAATAAACTTATTCATAACATATAAAAAATTTAATTTGATATATATAAAAAATTTTTTAATTTAAAGAAATCGTCTTTAACTCAACTGACACATTGAATTTTTAAATTTAAGATAAAAATGCTTCAAATATAGGCTAAGACTCATTTTAAGGATTTGCATATTTGGTTTAAAGTTTTTTTTTTAGCATTAAGAAAACAGTTTTTACTTTGAAGTACTTGGCATAATTTGGATTTTGAAACTGGAATTTGTTTATAAATGAATACCTTTATTATTGTATCGCAAAACAGAGAAGAAAAATTCGATGAATGAGATCTGTATCCAATTTTAATTTTATCTATCCTAAATTTAAAGCCAGAGAGGTCCCCAAAAAATGTTTTTATTTTAAAGAAGCTCGGAATCAATACCAAAATCCTTAAAAGAAGGTCAAAATCTTTGGATCTAAGTAAACTTTTGTTTGAGTGTACGAAATACTGTCATCCACAATCGAATTACTTGGGTTGTGGTATCTTAAATCGTTTTCTATATTGTGAGTTAGTCCATACGTGGTATATATTAGGCAAAAAAGGTATGTGTAGGTAAGTCTACAAATCATTACGAATCAATATGGACTTTTGCACGGTACGTAGGGAGCCAGAATTGAAATATGGGGGTCGCTTATATGGGGCTATATGGGAGCCACCGTGGTGCAATGGTTAGCATGCCCGCCTTGCATACACAAGGTCGTGGGTTCGATTCCTGCTACGACCGAACACCAAAAAGTTTTTCAGCGGTGGATTATCCCACCTCAGTAATGCTGGTGACATTTCTGAGGGTTTCAAAGCTTCTCTAAGTGGTTCCACTGGAATGCGGAACGCCGTTCGGACTCGGCTATAAAAAGGAGGTCCCTTGTCATTGAGCTTAACATGGAATCGGGCAGCACTCAGTGATAAGAGAGAAGTTCACCACCGTGGTATCACAATGGACTGAATAGTCTAACTAAGCCTGACACATCGGGCTGCCACATAACCTAACCTAACCTATGGGGCTATATACAATTATGAACTTGATATGGACCAATTTTTGTGTGATTGGGGATCGATTTATCTGAGGGCTATATATAACTATAGACCGATATGGACCTAGTTAGGCATGGTTGTTAACGGCCATATAATAGCACAATGTACCAAATTTCAACTGACTCGGATGAAATTTGCTCCTCCAACAGGTTCCAAAACCAAATCTCGGGATCGGTAACCACGTACCAAATTTCAATCAGATCGGATGAATTTTGCTTCTCCAAAAGGCGCCGGAGGTCAAATCTGGGGATCGCTTTATATGGGGGCTATATATATAATTATGGACTGATTTCGACCAATTTTTGCATGGGTGTTTGAGGCCATATATTAACACCACGTAGCAAATATAAACTGAATCAGATGAATTTTGGTCTTCCAAGAGGCTCCGGAGGTCAAATCTGGTGATCGGTTTATATGGGGCTATATATATTTATGCACCGATGTGGACCAATTTTTGCATGGTCATTAGAGACCATATACTAACACCATGTACCAAATTTCAGCCGGATCGGATGAAATTTGCTTCTCTTAGAGGGTCTGCAAGTCAAATTTGGGGGTCCGTTTATATGGGGACTATACGTAAAAGTGGACCGATATGGCCCATTTGCAATACCATCCGACCTACATCAATAACAACTACTTGTTCCAAGTTTCAAGTCGATAGCTTGTTTCGTTCGGAAGTTAGCGTGATTTCAACAGACGGACGGACGGACTGACATGCTCAAATCGACTCAGAATTTCACCACGACCAAGAATATATATATATACTTTATGGGGTCTTAGAGCAATATTTCGATGTGTTTAAAACGGAATGACAAAGTTTATATACTCCCATCCTATGGTGGAGGGTATAAAAAAATTTAAAGACATTTATAGTGAAAGTATAAAAATGCGATTACATTTGAGTAAAATTTTTGCTCTGTGTAAATTATAATGATGGACAAAAATTGCATTGTCATTTACATTCAATCTGAAACTTAATGATCTTTCATTATTTTTGCATCATTGATTGAATACTTATGTGAAAACGCTGCTATTGTTAGTTTGTCTTTGTGGTACACAAAAATACTAAAAGTCATTCGAGTTTTTCAATTGTTTTGATGAATAAATATTTTAAGTGTGAATAACAATTTTTTTGTGTGGTACAAGTATTTCCTTGAACAGAACTTAAATACATACTAAAGGGTGATTCTTTTGAGGTTAGGATTTTCATGCATTAGTATTTGACAGATCACGTGGGATTTCAGACATGGTGTCAAAGAGAAAGATGCTCAGTATGCTTTGACATTTCATCATGAATAGACTTACTAACGAGCCACAACGTCGAATTTTCAGTGAATGGGCCCTAGAAAAGTTGGCAGAAAATCCGCTTTTTTATCGACAAATTTTGTTCAGCGATGAGGCTCATTTCTGGTTGAATGGCTACGTAAATAAGCAAAATTGCCGCATTTGGAGTGAAGAGCAACCAGAAGCCGTTCAAGAACTGCCCATGCATCCCGAAAAATGCACTGTTTGGTGTGGTTTGTACGCTGGTGGAATCATTGGACCGTATTTTTTCAAAGATCCTGTTGGACGCAACGTTACGGTGAATGGCGATCGCTATCGTTCGATGCTAACAAACTTTTTGTTGCCAAAAATGGAAGAACTGAACTTGGTTGACATGTGGTTTCAACAAGATGGCGCTACATGCCACACAGCTCGCGATTCTATGGCCATTTTGAGGGAAAACTTCGGAGAACAATTCATCTCAAGAAATGGACCGGTAAGTTGGCCACCAAGATCATGCGATTTGACGCCTTTAGACTATTTTTTGTGGGGCTACGTCAAGTCTAAAGTCTACAGAAATAAGCCAGCAACTATTCCAGCTTTGGAAGACAACATTTCCGAAGAAATTCGGGCTATTCCGGCCGAAATGCTCGAAAAAGTTGCCCAAAATTGGACTTTCCGAATGGACCACCTAAGACGCAGCCGCGGTCAACATTTAAATGAAATTATCTTCAAAAAGTAAATGTCATGGACCAATCTAACGTTTCAAATAAAGAACCGATGAGATTTTGCAAATTTTATGCGTTTTTTTTTTAAAAAAAAGTTATCAAGCTCTTAACAAATCACCCTTTATATATACACTCAAAAATTTGGATATAATTTAGTGAGTTTGTTATTGCATCCAAGCCAAAAGAGAGAGAGGAATTACAATAAGGAATGAAAATATATTGGGTCCGATTTAAAGCCAAGGTGAAGTCAGTTCAATAGAATTTTATGTGAAAATATCAATTTTTTATGTCGAATCGCTTAATACTAAAAACAGAACTGTCTTTTGAGCAAGTATAAAATCATTGTGTCTTCAAAAATTTCATTTATGCTTTAAGACACCTCGTAGCGATTTGGTTATAATTGAAATTGGATCATATTATTTTTACCTAGACTGAAAACAATAATTGACTAAATATGAAGGATATGAAAATGCAATCTAAACTTTAGGACACATAATTTATAGAATATTATGAACAAATTTCATTTAAATATAGAAGTCCTAATAAAATTTATATAATCTTTGCTTCAACAATTTTATTTATTAAATTTAGGACACTAATGTTGGCAATTGTCGTCCCAATGTTAATGTGGTATGGCTTTCAAGTAAGTTTAAAATTTTCGTAAAGTAAAGAAAACATATTCGATTCAAAGAAATCGTCTTTAAATTAACTGATATATTGATTCTTTAGATTTAGGTTAAAAACGCTTTAAATATATGCTACGATTTTTTTGAAGATTTTGTGTCTTTAGTTTATAGTTTCTTTTTATACCCTCCACCATAGGATGGGGGGTATATTAACTTCGTCATTCCGTTTGTAACACATCGAAATATTGCTCTAAGACCCCATAAAGTATATATATTATGGGTCGTGGTGAAATTCTGAGTCGATCTGAGCATGTCCGTCCGTCCGTCTGTTGAAATCACGCTAACTTCCGAACGAAACAAGCTATCGACTTGAAACTTGGCACAAGTAGTTGTTATTGATGTAGGTCGGATGGTATTGCAAATGGGCCATATCGGTCCACTTTTACGTATAGCCCCCATATAAACGGACCCCCATATTTGGCTTGCGAGGCTTCTAAGAGAAGCAAATTTCATCCCATCCGGCTGAAATTTGGTACATGGTGTTAGTATATGGTCTAAAACAACTATGTAAAAATTGGTCCACATCGGTCCATAATTATATATAGCCCCCATATAAACCGATCCCCGATTTGGCTTGCGAGGCCTCTAAGAGAAGCAAATTTCATCCGATCTGGCTGAAATTTGGTACATGGTGTTAGTATATGGTCTCTAACAACCATGCAAAAATTGGTCCACATCGGTCCATAATTATATATAGCCCCCATATAAACCGATCCCCCGATTTGGCTTGCGAGGCCTCTAAGAGAAGCAAAATTCATCTGATTCAGTTGAAATTTGGTACGTGGTGTTAATATATGGCATCAAACTCCCATGCAAAAATTGGTTGAAATCGGTCCATAATTATATATAGGCCCCATATAAACCGATCCCCAGATTTGACCTCCAGAGCCCCTTGGAAGAGCAAAATTCTTCCCATTCGGTTAAAATTTGGTACGTGATGTTAGTATATGGTATCCAACAACCATGCATGAATTGGTTCCTACCAGCCCTTAATTATATATAGCTCCCATATAAACCGATCCCCAGAGTTAACCTCCGGTGCCTTTTGGAGAAGCAAAATTCATCCAATCTGCTTGAAATTTGGTATGTGGTGATCGTATATGATATTTAACAACAATGCCATATCAGTCCATAATCATATATAGCACCATATAAACCGATCCCGAGATTTGGTTTTGGAGCCTCTTGGAGGAGCAAATTTCATCCGAGTGAGTTTAAATTTGGTACATTGTGCTAGTATATGGTCATTAACAACCATGCCTAACTTCACCCAGAAAAAAGTGCCTTCGAAACTAAAGGAAAAATTTTTCATCAACATAGTTTATCCATTTTATTTCCATTAAGGTAAATTTTTGTGAGAAATAATAAAATTTACTCGTTTCAGTAAAAAAATCCTAAACTGTAAGCAGTTAGGAATAGTTCATTAACTAGAATAAGGCATGGAATTTTACTCATACTGTTTTCTTCGCTGGGTATAAGAATTTCCTACTGAACAAGAAAATTTTATTGACCGATAACAAAGCATTCGTAAAAATAAACAAAAAACGAACTAAAACCAAGTTTCCTCAAAATTAGTAAAATTTCTTATAAAGTGATAATTGCGACTTCCTTTATAATAGAAACTTTTTCATATATACGAACAACACTTGGCTTATAAAAATATTTTAGTTCATTCGTACTAAGAAGTATGCAATCCTTTCAAAACTTAAGGAAACAAACTTGTTAGAATATAGGAAATTTTCCTATATTTCTATTGTCTACCTGTAATCGATACCTGTCATCGTAATCGATGTGTTTGCGCGTGGGTGTAATCGATATGTTTGCGCGTGGTTTGTTTTTTAGTTGGAATCGCGTTGTTGTGGTATACGGAGAGATTGTTAAAAAATAATATAATAAATAGCAAATAAAATATATACAATATTTGTTATTTTAAATTAGTGAGAAAATTTTTCGTTTTTTGAAAATAAATCTATCAATGTCGTGATGGTGTATAAAGGAAGAAAACACCAGCAGTATAACAACCCTTTCATTTGTCTTCATTTTGGAATCTTCAAATATCAGGTAATATTCAGTGACGCTAACCTTTTGTAACAAAAATGTTTTATCATTTTTTATATTTGTAGATATTGAAATTGTAAAAGGAGGACAAAATCGTTAGGAAGCAACTTATTACAAGTGAAAAGTACAAGAAGAAGATGAAAAAGTGCGTTTTACAGTTGATAATATCACATGGAAATTGGAAATAGTGGAATAATAAACTAATATTTCAAGGACAGTCGATGCTGTTGATTCTTAATAAATATATTCAATATATTAATAAAACAGGTCTTTTATTGAAGATAAAATTGCTTATATAAATAAATAAAATTGTATTTAAAAACGAAGGCAAGCAGTTCTAATTATGAAGTAAAAGTTTTACCACAAATATGTAAGATTTGTCCAAACGAATGAAAAAATTTCAATAAAATCATTCCATATATGAATTCAAATAAGTTAAATTTATTCATTCTGTAGTATAGTGGTACATAAATATAGGAAAATGTTAACTAATATATGGAATGCATTCTACCTAATTTCTACGAAAATCACATCGTTCAAACAAATAAAAATGTCTTTGGCGCTATACGAAGTTCAACTTTCTTCACAATGAGTTCATTTTAACTTAAAGAAGTGGTCACTTTTTTCTGGGTGTAGGTCCATATCGGTCTATAGTTATATATACATATACATATACATATATATATATATATATATATATATATATATATATATATATATATATATATATATATATATATATATATATATATATATATATATATATATATATATATATATATATATATATATATATATATATATATATATATATATATATATATATATATATATATATATATATATATATATATATATATATATATATATATCCCTCAGATAAATCGATTTCCAATCACACAAAAATTGGTCCATATCAAGTTCATAATTGTACATAGCCCCCATATAAGCGACCCCCATATTTCAATTCTGGCTCTCTACGTACCGTCCAAAAAGTCCATATCGATTCGTAATTATTTGTAGACTTAACTATACATCACCTCTTTTTTCTAATATATACCACGTATGGACTAACTCACAATTTAGAAAACGATGTTAAGAAGTTTTAAGATACCACAACCCAAGTATTTCGATTGTGGATGACAGTCTTACGTAGAAGTTTCTACGCAATCCATGGTGGAGGGTATATAAGATTCGGCCTGGCCGAACTTACGGCCGTATATACTTGTTTTTTTTTTTTTTTTTGTTTACATTAGGGACACATTTTCCAAATTCCTCTGCACTGTTAGAAAAATATGTTTTTCATATGTTCCGATATAAACAAAATGTGTTTTGGGCGCAATTTGTAAACACAATATATTTAAGTGCAAACATGTAATGTTCCTAAACTAACACTAAATGTTTGGGACACATATGTTAATATGTTAGAATATTTTATGTTTGGGGCATGAATGTTTCATAAAAATAATATGTGTGAATGTAAACATAACAGGTTGGCTGATAAGTCCCCGTTCTGACAAAATGATTTTGAATGACCGTAAAATGAAGTTGATTGAGATAACAGAGGCCTTAAAGATATCAAAGGAACGTGTTGGTCATATCATTCATCAATATTTGGATATGAGGAAGATCTGTGCAAAATGGGTGCCGCTCGAGCTCAAATTTGACCAAAAACAACAACGTGTTGATGATTCTGAGCGGTGTTTGCAGTTGTTAACTCATAATACACCCGAGTTTTTCCGTCGATATGTGACAATGGATCTATTCTCCAGATCTGGCCCCCAGCGACTTTTTCTTGTTCTCAGACCTCAAAAGGATGCTCGCAGGGAAAAAATTTGGCTGCAATGAAGAGGTGATCGCCGAAACTGAGGCCTAGTTTGAGGCAAAATCGAAGGAGTACTACCAAAATGGTATCAAAAAAATAGGAAGGTCGTTATAAACGTTGTATCGCTCTTGAAGTTAACTATGTTGAATAATAAAAAGGAATTTTGACAAAAAAAATGTGTTTTTCTTTGTTAGACCGGGAACTTATCAGCCAACCTGTTAGAATTGCTAGAAAAGCGTTGGACTAAGTGTACTGAAGTTTCAGGAGATTATATTGAAAAATAAAAATATTTTTGAAAAAATAACTATTCTCTTTGATTGATAGGCTAAGAAGTTTCCGAACCGCCCTCGTATATATATTGGAGCCACTGAACGATCTAAAACTGAACGATTGAACTAAAATTGCGACCTAGACTTTGATTACAAAAATGTGTTCACAGAAAATGTGTTCACAGAAACGGGGCCACCCCAAACCTTTCTAGAAAATTTGAAGCAAAATGTGCAAACCTTCGACCGACAGCGATAAATCGATTATCTCAATTGAATAATATTTATTTTTAATAATATTTTGTAATGTAATGACATATTCGATACAAAAGTAGAAAATTTCAATACTATGTTAATGCTTACCTGTCCAGCCGCCGTAAAACATAACATCAGTATAACTCGCAAAGGTAGATTTGCTTTAAACGAGCGATGTGTCCAATAACGATGGGCTCCACCGGTAACACCAAAACCCACAACACCGCCCATGATGTAAGCTAAAATGATGAGGAAAAAAACGAAAAAAAATAATTTAAAATTAGCACATTTACACAAACGTTAGAAATTAATTTAATAAATACTAAATAATTAATTAAATAAATATCAGTCATAATTTCTAAAAAAAAATATTTCGATTATATGGCGTATATGACATTGCATGTATAGGTATGTTCATCATGTAACTTAATCGTCATTGCTTAAAACCAGTTGATTTCCTTGAAAATAATGGGTCAATATTTAAATTCCCAATATTATATTCCATCGCTTTTAAGTTGTGGTAATTTTACATGGTAAACAAAAATATTTTTTTTATTTATTTGTTTATATATATATATTTTTGTTCTTCTCTCCAAGATATTTACATTTTTCATAAGAAATACATACGTTATATTCAGATACATTTTAAATGACATTATTATTAATGAGATATAATCCGGAAAAAACTAGTTTTCTGTTATTTTCTTTCGAAAAAAGTCCCTTTTGTTATGAAGTAGGGGGGAAAGACACACGAAAAAAAAAAAACAAAATAAAATAAAACTTCCCAACAATGAATATCACTACCGCAAACTATGAATCTGGTTTTTTACTCAATACGTACGTCTAAACGAATTCATTCAATTCGCCACATGGGTTTGCCCAATGCTTAGATGCTAAAGTTAAATACATCAACCACAAATCGGTAGTGTAACCTGGTATATGGTTTAACCCTATGACTCACTTGGCCCCTTCACCTACAATTATGTAAACTTTTTTCCACTTTGAAAAATATCTATAATTAATGTTTTGTTTTATTTTCGGTGCATTGTCCATTTAAAGGGAATTTGGCAATTTCAAATATTTGACAAGTTAGATGTAGTAATTTTCACAAACATATTCAACACTAAGCAATTGACTTAGGGTTCAAGAAAATTTTATTTTTAAAATATCTATAATGTAGACCGTGAAGTTATTTTAAAAATGTTTACACATTTATTGAAATTTCCATTTTCTTTTAGACATTAAGCAATAATTTGTTTTATTGTTTTTCAATTTCGAATATATAGGGAGCCACCGTGGTGCAATGGTTAGCATGCCCGCCTTGCATACACAAGGTCGTGGGTTCGATTCCTGCTTCGACCGAACACCAAAAAGTTTTTCAGCGGTGGATTATCCCACCTCAGTAATGTTGGTGACATTTCTGAGGGTTTCAAAGCTTCTCTAAGTGGTTTCACTGCAATGTGGAACGCCGTTCGGACTCGGCTATAAAAAGGAGGTCCCTTGTCATTGAGCTTAACACGGAATCGGGCAGCACTCAGTGATAATTGAGAAGTTCACCAATGTGGTATCACAATGGACTGAATAGTCTAAGTGAGCCTAATACATCGGGCTGTTACCTAACCTAATTTCGAATAGAATTATGGTTTGTTATTGTTGGTTTCCTCTTCAATTCTTTCACAACTGTTTTAATTTCTCAGGAGTGCAAGAACTATCCTAGCCGAAAATCGGGTACATTGGATTAAAAGTCATAATAAAAGTTGGGATTCTCAAAAGTTCCTAAAAATCAAACATTTTGAATAGGCATCAGATATAATAGTAAGAGTGCAAGATACACTCAAAAAAAGTTTACATGGATTCAAAGAATTTGATCTTCCCTTCAGGATTTTGGTATTGATGCCGAGCCAAGGATGCGGCTTCTCTAAAATAAAGAAATTTTTTAGCTACCTATGTTCCTTTAAATCTATGATCAATAAAATTAAAATTAAGATAGAAATTCCATTTATCGAATTTTCATTCTCTTTTTGGGGTATATTCATAAAGCTATTCACGTACAAACAAAATACACTTTAAAAATCCAAATTATAATGGATACATCAACGTACAACATGTTTTCTTAATTCCAAAACAAGCTTTAAACCAATGATGCTAAATCCTCAAAATAAGTCTTAGCCTATATTTCAAGCGCTTTTATCTTAAATGTAAAGATTCAATATTTCAATTAATTTAAGGACGATTTAAACTTTAAATAAAATGTGTTTCTTTACTTTAAGGCAAATTGGTAACAGAGGGATGAAAATTTATAAAATTTGTGTCTTAAATTTAACAAAAAAACAAGTATATACGGCCGTAAGTTCGGCCAGACTGAAGCTTATGTACCCTCCACCATGGATTGCGTAGAAACTTCTATTGAAGACTGTCATCCACAATCGAATTACTTGGGTTGCGGTAACACTTGCCGATGGTAAGGTATCTTAAAACTTCCTAACACCGTAATATATACCACATAGTCCATATGTGGTATATATTAAACTAAACAAGTATAAACGGCCAGGCCGAATCTTATGTACCCTCCACCATGGATTGCGTCAATCGAATTACTTGGGTTGTGGTATCTTAAATCGTTTCCTAAATTGTGTGTTAGTCCATACGTGGTATACATTAGACAAAAAAAGTATGTGTAGGTAAGTCTACAAATAATTACGAATCGATATGGACTTTTGCACGGTACGTAGGGAGCCAGAACTGCAATATGGGGGTCGCTTATATGGGGGCTATATACAATTATTGATATGGACCAATTTTTGTGTGATTGGGGATCGATTTATCTGAGGGCTATATATAACTATAGACCGATATAGACCTAGTTAGGCATGGTTGTTAACGGCCATATACTAGCACAATGTACAAAATTTCAACTAACTCGGATGAAATTTGCTCCTCCAAGAGGCTCCAAAACCAAATATCGGGATCGGTTTATATGGGGGCTATATATGATTATGGACTGATATGGACCACCTTTGGCATGGTTATTAAATATCATATACAACCACCATGTACAAAATTTCAACCAGATCGGATGAATTTTGCTTCTCCAAAAGGCACCGGAGGTCAAATCTGTGGATCGGTTTATATGGGTGCTATATATAATTATGGACTGATATGAACCAATTCCTGCATGGTTGTTGGATACCATATACTAACATCACGTACCAAATTTCAACCGAATCGGATGAAGTTTGCTCTTCCAAGGGGCTCCGGAGGTCAAATCTGGGGATCGGTTTATATGGGGGCTATATATAATTATGGACCGATTTCGACCAATTTTTGCATGGGAGTTTAAGGCCAGATATTAACACCACGTACCAAATTTCAACTGAATCAGATGAATTGTCTTCCAAGAGGCTCCGGAAGTCAAATCTGGTGATCGGTTTATATGGGGGCTATATATAATTATGGACCGATGTGGACCAATTTTTGCATGGTTGTTAGAGACCATATACTTACACCATGTACCAAATTTCAGCCGGATCGGATGAAATTTGCTTCTCTTAGAGGCCTCGCAAGCCAAATCGGCGGATCGGTTTATATGGGGGATATATATAATTATGGACCGATGTGGACCAATTTTTGCATGGTTGTTAGAGACCATATACTAACACCATGTACCAAATTTCAGCCGGATAGGATGAAATTTGCTGCTCTTCGAGGACTCGCAAGCCAAATCGGGGGATCGGTTTATATGGGGGCTCTATATACTCATGGACCGATGTGGACCAATTTTTGCATGGTTGTTAGAGACCATATACTAACACCATGTACCAAATTTCAGCCGGATCGGATGAAATTTGCTTCTCTTAGAGGCCTCGCAAGCTATATCGGGGGATCGGTTTATATGGGGGCTATATATAATTATGGACCGATGTGGACCAATTTTTGCATGGTTGTTAGAGACCATATACTAACACCATGTACCAAATTTGCTTCTCTTAGAGGCTTCGCAAGCCAAATTTGGGGGTCCGTTTATATGGGGGCTATACGTAAAAGTGGACCGATATGGCCCATTTGCAATACCATCCGACCTACATCAATAGCAACTACTTGTGCCAAGTTTCAAGTCGATAGCTTGTTTCGTTCGGAAGTTAGCGTGATTTCAACAGACGGACGGACATGCTCAGATCGACTCAGAATTTCACCACGACCCAGAATATATATACTTTATGGGGTCTTAGAGCAATATTTCGATGTGTTACAAACGGAATGACAAAGTTAATATACCCCCCATCCTATGGTGGAGGGTATAAAAAGGCCAATTAAATACGTATATAATTAAGTTTAAAGTTTCTATAGAAATAATATTTTGACAAAATAAAATTTTGACAACATTTTCTATAGAAGCAAAATTTGGAAAAAAATTTCTATAGAAATAAAATTTTGACAAAATTTTCTATAGAAATAAAATTTTTACAACATTTTCTATAGAAATAACATTTTGACAAAATTTTCTATAAAAATAAAATTTTGGTATATTATTTTTGGCTCGAGTGGCAACCATGATTATGAACCAATATGGACCAATTTTTGTGTGATTGGGGATCGACTATATATAACTATAGACCGATATGGACCAATTTTGGCATGGTAATTAGCGGCCTTATACTAACACCACGTTGCAAATTTCAACTGGATCAGATGAAGTTTGTTCCTCCAAGAGGCTCCGGAGATCAAATCTGGGGAACGGTTCATATGGGGGCTATATATAATTATGGACCGATATGGACCAATTCTTGCGTGTTTGTTAGAGACCACATTCTAACACCACTTTCCAAATTTCAACCGGATCGGATGAATTTTGCTCCTCCAAGAGGCTTCGGAGGACAAATCTTGGGATCGATTTATATGGGGGCTATATATAATTATGGACCGATTTGGACCAATTTTAGCATGGTTTTTAGAGACCACATATCAACACTATGTACCAAATTTCAGCCGTATCGGATGAAATTTGCTTCTCTTGGAGGCTCCGCAAGCCAAATCTGGGGATCGGTTTATATGGGGGCTATATATAATTATAGACCGATGTGGACCAATTTTGGCATGGTTGATGGGGACCATATACCAACATCATCTACCAAATTTCAGGCGTATCGGATGAAATTTGCTTCTCTTTGAGGCTCCCCAGCACCCTTATACTAACACCACGTTGCAAAGTTCAACTGGATCAGATGAATTTTGCTCCTCCAAGAGGCTCCGGAGGACAAATCTGGGGATCGATTTATATGGGGGCTATATATAATTATGGGCCGATATGGACCAATTTTGGCATGGTTGATAGAGACCATATACCAGCATCATCTACAAATTTCAGGCGGATCGGATGAAATTTGCTTCTCTTTGAGGCTCCGCAAGCCAAATCTGGGGATCGGTTTATATGGGGGCTATATATAATTATGGACCGATGTGGACCAATTTTAGCATGGTTTTTAGAGACCACATACCAACACCATGTGCCAAATTTCAGCCGTATCGGATGAAATTTGCTTCTCTTTGAGGCTCTGGGGTTCGGTTTATATGGGGGCTATATATAATTATGAACCGATGTGGACCAATTTGTGCATGGTTGTTAGAGACCATATACCAACATCATGTACCAAATTTCAGCAAGATCGGATGAAATTTGCTTCTCTTTGAGGCTTCGCATGCCAAATCTGGGGATCGTTTTATATGGGGGCTATATATAATTATAGACCGATATGGACCAATTTGTGTATGGTTGTTAGAGACCATATACCAACACCATGTACCAAATTTCAGCCGGATCGGATGAAATATGCTTCTCTTAGACGCTCCGCAGGCCAAATCTGAGGTCCGTTTATATGGGGGCTATACGTAAAAGTGGACCGATATGGCCCATTTACAATACCATCCGAGTTACATCAATAACAACTACTTGTGCCAAGTTTCAAGTCGATAGCTCGTTTCGTTCCGAAGTTAGCGTGATTTCAACAGACGGACGGACGGAAATGTTTAGATCGACTCAGAATTTCACCACGATCCAGAATGTATATACTTTATGGGGTCTTAGAGCAATATTTCGATGTGTTACAAACGGAATAACAAAGTTAATATAACCCCCATCCTATGGTGGAGGGTATAAAAATATGTTAAATTTAGCGTTAATTTAACTACGATTTTTTTTAGTGTAGTGTACAGAAAAAAGGAACGTAAATAATGATTATATTTTATTATTTTTTCCTTGCCCTTTAAAAAGATAGTGTTGTTTAAGGTTGCTGGCCAACATTAGTTTTACAATTTAAAAGCAATACATCTCAATTACTGTTCTTAAGCTTTACTTTATAAAATAAAAAAACATAAACATTGAGACAGACATTCTTCAATAATTCTTCACCTAATAGAGAGTAATGAAGTGAATTTGTCACTAGCCTAATTACATACTATTATTGCATTAACGCTTAACTGGCCATTTCAGATGAGGAAGATGGGAGATTGGCTTGCCTCATACCAAATGTTGCATTTACCAGATAAGTTTAATACATGTTTGTAATCTTTTAGTTGTTTTTGTTTTTATTTTTTAAATGAAAAATGTAATTTTCTTAATGAAACAATGTTAAATTTTAGGCAACAACAAAAAAAAAACATTTTCCCCTTTATGGAAATTTATTTCGTGCTCTTAATTTCTTTTTATTTGCATTTTAATGCTATGTCAATACTTGTCGTATACGCGTTTGGTTCGAGTATTAAACTAATGTGGTAAATGGTTTGATGCGCTCAGTAGCCAATCTCCCATCTTCTTCTTTTATTATCTTTGATTTCAACACCTAAAACATCCAAACCCCACCACCCCGCCGGCAACCATATATACAAACAAAATATAATTCTTTTGTTGTCGTTGTTTTGAAGTACTTAGTTCTCACCTTGCTATGAATGCTCTCCCTATTCGGGAGAGTCCCAATGACTCTTAAACTAACTTCACCATAACATCAATCTAACAACAGCTACTCCAACTAACACTACAACCACAACAACGTCAATATATTTAGGACAATATAAATTTATTCACTAAAACACTATCATTTAAAAAGCAATTTTCCATATTTATTGCAAATTACCTTTCTTTTGACACCAAATTTATACTTTAAAATCATTGTATGCCCTCACTATATGTATTAGTAAGGTGTGGTAAGTGTTACATTGAGTTATTATTTTTATTTTATGATAAGGAGTAACTACCATTTACGAGGTAGTTAAATAGAATACAAAGTCATTACATTATCCTTGTGTCCCAGCAAAAAATTTCTAAAGCCACAACTTTTAAATCACTTCCAAAAATGTCCTCCCAAAGTTGTTCTTTTTATTCTTTTTTTTTTAACTGCACAGAAAGTTCATTTGAGTCACTTTTTTATAATTCGTTTTTTTTTCGTATTTTTAATGGGAATTTTAAATATTTATGGTTTCAAGTAGGTTAAAAACAGATTAGGAATTAATAAAATAGTGCTAATTATTGAAATTTTGCCTAAAAAATGCTAAATCCATTTTAGAAAAATTTTGAATTGTTTAAAATATTTGATTTCAAACGTTCCAGACAAGCGTTTTAATGCATTAAAAATTATAAAAAAACAAGTAAGGAAAGTCTAAAGTCGGGCGGGGCCGACTATATTATACCCTGCACCACTTTGTAGATCTAAATTTTCGATACCATATCACATCCGACATATGTGTTGGGGGCTATATATAAAGGTTTGTCCCAAATACATACATTTAAATATCACTCGATCTGGACAGAATTTGATAGACTTCAACAAAATCTATAGACTCAAAATTTAAGTCAGCTAATGCACTAGGATGGAACACAATGTTAGTAAAAAAATATGGGAAACGTTTAAATCTGAAGCAATTTTAAGGAAACTTCGAAAATTTTTAATTATGATTTATCGGTCGATATATATGTATTAGAAGTTTAGGAAAATTAGAGTCATTTTTACAACTTTTCGACTAAGCAAGGAAAATGTTGGTATTTTGACCATTTTTGTCGAAATCAGAAAAACATATATATGGGAGCTATATCTAAATCTGAACCGATTTCAACCAAATTTGGCACGCATAGCAACAATGCTAATTCTACTCCCTGTGCAAAATTTCAACTAAATCGGAGTTAAAAATTTGCCTCTGTGGTCATATGAGTGTAAATCGGGCGAAAGCTATATATGGGAGCTATATCTAAATCTGAACCGATTTCAACCAAATTTGGCACTCATAGCGACAATACTAATTCTACTCTCTGTGAAAAATTTCAACTAAATCGGAGTTAAAAATTGGCTTCTGTGGTCATATGAGTGTAAATCGGGCGAAAGCTATATATGGGAGATATATCTAAATCTTAACCGATTTCAACCAAATTTGGCACGCATAGCAACAATGCTAATTCTACTCCCTGTGCAAAATTTCAACTAAATCGGACCAAAAAATTGACCTCTGTGGTCATATGAGTGTAAATCGGGCGAAATCAATATATGGGAGCTATATCTAAATCTGAACCGATTTGAACAAAATTTGGCAGACATAGCTACAATGCTAATTGTACTCCCTATGCAAAATTTCAACCAAATTGGGTTAAAACTCTGGCTTCTGGGACCGTATTAGTCCATATCGGGCGAAAGATATATATGGGAGCTATATCTAAATCTGAACCGATTTCATTAAAATTTGGCACACTTGACTATAGTACTAATTGTTCTTCTTGTGCAAAATTTTAAGTAAATTAGGGTAAAACTCTGGCTTCTGGGGTCATATAAATCCATATCGGGCGAAATATATATATGGGAGCTATATCTAAATCTGAGCCGATTTCTTCCAAAATCAATAGGGATCTATTCTGAGCCAAAACACATACTTATGCCAAATTTGAAGTCGATTTGACTAAAACTGCGACCTAGACTTTGATTACAAAAATGTGTTCACGGACAGACGGACAGACGGACATCGCTATATCGACTCAAGAGCCCACCCTGAGCATTTTTGCCAAAGACACCATGTGTCTATCTCGTCTCCTTCTGGGTGTTGCAAACATATGCACTAACTTATAATACCCTGTTCCACAGTGTGGAGCAGGGTATAAAAATTAAAAATTATTTAGTTGTCAAAATATCACAAAATTTCTGAATTCACATCCAAAACACCGAATTCGCATCACACCTTAAGAAGTGATGCAAATTCAGTGCAACGGCTGTTGAAATGGTGGACATCCGTCCTATGACAAGCCCATGTTAAATTCATCGCTTCTGTGTCAATTTTGCACCACTTCCGGATCCAAAAAGCTGGGGTTAACAATGAATTGTGGAAATCTCGAAACTGGTTTAGATTTTGGATCAATTTTACCCTCAAAGGAATGTCCTCTGTTTTCTGTGTATAGCACTAAAGTTATCAAAATGTTTCAAAATCCCAAAATTTGGAATAAAATGTTTTTTCACAAAGTGTCTGTAATTTTCCCAGGCAAAAATTTACCTTTATTAATTATTACGTTTACAAAAAATTTAATTTTATAATTAACACAATGTCACATTGGACGATGTGCTAATGTGCCAATATAATTGACAATAATTGTATAAATAATTATTTAAAAAATAATTATGTAAATATTATAAAATTATAACCCATTTATCACTTGCCATTTATCACTTGCATAAAACCAAATAAATGCAAGTTGTGTACTCTGTCTGCTTTATAACATCCGTACGCAATTACTATTTTTAAGCTTTGAGCTCTAAATGGAAAAGAGCCACCATAAATTAAAAAAAAGTGTTAATAAAACATAAAATATAATAAAAACAAATCATAAATACTAGACTTTGTGATATTATATCTGACTATGTACAACTCACGCCTAATCAAAAGTGTTAAACGCTTGAGAAAAAAAACTGGGCAAACAATTAACATGTTTGCTTTTTTTTACTTTGTTATCTATACAATGCTGGAGCATTGTTTTTTTTGGAGTTATTGCAAAATTAACAATAAGCAACAAATACAAATTATAAAAATCTAAATCAAGTTTCTTTGTGGGCATTTCTTTGAATTTATAGACATTTTTTTGTGTTTTTTTTTTCCATGGTACTGAAGGTATGTGTGAATATGACTGAAGCACGTAACCATAGTGTACTCCACCACATACCACATTGACTTAGGTCTTAAAATGTAGGCATTTAATGACTTTCAAGGTGTTTTTAATTTGTTTTTAATTGAAGTTTTGTTGGTAGTTTTTTTTTTCTTTTGGTAATAGCTTTTTTTGTTTGGTTTGTCCAATTTTTGTATGTATGCTATGTGGAAAAATATTTTATTATTTTACTTGATTTTAACACTTCATCACATTCATCGTATCCATAATTTGCTGATGAGTTGACAAATAATTTTGAAGTTGTTTGGGGATTTTTGTTGTTTATTTTTCGTGAATCTTTGTTTTCTTAATGTAAAACAGATGACTATGTACCCTCGAATAGAGCTTGAGATATGGTGTTGAATTAAATCACCTTGAATTGTTTGGGTTCGTATCGCAAAATTATTGCAATTGAATCTTTGTTTACACTGTGCTACACAATTATAGTTTTGATGGGCGTTCATAATTTAACACTAAAATGAAAAGAGAGTTTCAATTTAGAAGTCAGTTCTTATTCATCAATTTTCGGACAATCAGAAACGATTGTCTACATATCATCATCGATTGGTCAGACGCACAAGATGATGTTAGTAGTAAAACTTCTAATCTAAAAAGTGTAGCCAAACAAAAACAACAATGAAAATGTTATTTTTGGATCCGAAAGTGGTGCAAAATCAGATCAAAAGTAATGAATGGGATTCTGTTTCAGTGTTTCGGATTTTATTAATAAAAAAACTTAAAAAATAATTTTTTCGTCCTCCACTTTCCATTCTCAGTATTTTATTTCTTCGTTTGATCCAGCTTTATCAAAATTTATTTTATAACTAAAACAGCGTATAGCATACGATATTTATATATTACTTTAAAATAACTTCTTGGCAAGCGAAAACTAATCCCATCTCTTGAAATGGATTTTTGTATGTACATTAATGGCTTAGAAAGTACATCGAACGATTGTTCATATATGCATGGAAGGAACTTATGGCAAACAAAGGGAAATAGATCAGATGGCATGTGGACGCTGCCACAATTAATGACCCTATAATTCAAGTGGCCATGGCCGCCGATTGTGACACTATGACGCTGGAAAGATCGACTTGGAGAAATACCCGGGAAATACCTATTACACCGAAGATGGGAATGAGGACGGAAGTGGTTGTTTACATGGGGAACCATAAATCCAGATCCTCTTTTGATTGTCGGCCCATAGAACAGTCCTGCAGGTAGAACCGCTGTCGGTAATAGAATGTGCTCAGAAATAACTCCACACTAGAAACGTGAAGATTTTAAAAGTTTCTCGTTTAAAATTTGACTCATATGTACGAAAAAAATATAATTCGGAGCCAAAGATTTTGACTCTCCCTTAAGGCTTTTCGTATTGATACCGAAACAAAGATAATTTTTTATAAAATTAAAATACCGATCTGATCCAAAGTTATAGGACATACTTTAATACCTTCACCGAAAAAAAAAACATGCACGGTTCCAAAGAGGTTGTCCTTTTTCAAGCTCAAGTCTATGATTCCGATCCAAATAAATAAAGTTGAAATGAGGACAAATAACAGGTTGGCTGATATGTCCCCGGTCTGACACATAGACGGCGTCGCTAGTATTAAATGCATATTATTATATATTGGTACTATATATATTATATAGTACCAACTTTCAAATGATTCGTGTCAAAATTTGTGAGATAGAGCGTCTTTTGTGAAGCAACTTTTGTTATTGTGAAAAAAAAATGGAAAAAAAGGAATTTCGTGTTTCGATAAAATACTGTTTTCTGAAGGGAAAAAATACGGTGGAAGCAAAAACTTGGCTTGATAATGAGTTTTCGGACTCTGCCCCAGGGAAATCAACAATAATTGATTGGTATGCAAAATTCAAGCGTGGTCAAATGAGCACGGAGGACGGTGAACGCAGTGGACGCCCGAAAGAGGTGGTTAACGACGAAAACATCAAAAAAATCCACCAAATGATTTTGAATGACCGTAAAATGAAGTTGATCGAGATAGCAGAGGCCTTAAAGATATCAAAGGAACGTGTTGGTCATATCATGCATCATGCGGAAGCTCTGTGCAAAATGGGGCCGCGCGAGCTCACATTTGACCAAAAACAACAACGTGTTGATAATTCTGAGCGGTGTTTGCAGCTGTTAACTCGTAATACACCCGAATTTTTCCGTCGATATGTGACAATGGATGAAACATGGCTCCATCACTACACTCCTGAGTCCAATCGACAGCGACCGGTGAACCGTCTCCGAAGCGTGGAAAGACTCAAAAGTCCGCTGGCAAAGTAATGGCCTCTGTTTTTTGGGATGCGCATGGAATAATTTTTATCGATTATCTTGACAAGGGAAGAACCATCAACAGTGACTATTATATGGCGTTATTGGAGCGTTTGAAGGTCGAAATCGCGGCAAAACGGCCCCATATGAAGAAGAAAAAAGTGTTGTTCCACCAAAACAACGCAACGTGCCACAAGTCATTGAGAACAATGGCAAAAATTCATGAATTGGGCTTCGAATTGCTTCCCCACACTGTTAGAAAAATATGTTTTTCATATGTTCCGATATAAACAAAATGTGTTTCGGGCACAATTTTTAAACACAATATATTTAAGTGCAAACATGAAATGTTCCTAAACTAACACAAAATGTTTGGGACACATATGTTAATATGTTAGAATATATTATGTTTGGGGCATGAATGTTTCATAAAAATAATATGTGTGAATGTATACATATATAAATTTACAAATTTCGAGTAAACATATATATGTTGTGATACTTTATTCAGAGAGCGACAGAGAGAGAGAGGGAGGGTTGAATAAAAAGATATCAACATAACACAGCGAGAATGAAATGAGAGCAATTTCTGTGAAACCGCTTGTATGTAGTTTTGGAAAACTGTTTCATGATAAGGTCAAAAATGTAGTATGCTTAAGTCTAAATATTATTTAATTTGAATATTAGAATGAGTATTCGGAATAAAGAGAATAGACATTCGGAACCAAGAGAATAGACACATATAGACACAGCATATTTGTATTACAGAAAAAGATGCGAAGAACTCAAAAATTTCGTGGAAGTGAAAATTATCTGAGGAAATGAGGACAATCTTCTTTGAGGAATTCTTCCAAGCATATACTATTTTTGGATTCAAAATGCTTCCAAACATATAATATGCTCACATAAAACAAACATATTAATGTTTCGGCAGTATCCAATAATATATGTGCTTCCTGCAAGATATGTTTGGAACATATGTTAGAGAAGCGATTTTTTTTGAGGGCGCACCCACCGTATTCTCCAGGTCTGGTCCCCAGCGACTTTTTCTTGTTCTCAGACCTCAAAAGGATGTTCCCAGGGAAAAAATTTGGCTGCAATGAAGAGGTGATCGCCGAAACTGAGGCCTTTTTTGAGGCAAAACCGAAGGAGTACTACCAAAATGGTATCAAATAATTGGAAGGTCGTTATAATCGTGGTATCGTGGTATTGATTCATTTTGAGTTGAAATGTTTTCAAAATCTTTGAAATATATCAATTGATCCACGTTAAAATTAAATTAAAATTAATATATCAAATTTATAAATTAATTGACACCACTGTTGTGTTTGATTTTTGTTTTAATTAAATAAATTGTTCAATCAATTAAATTTATATTTTTTTAATGAACTTAAATGAATTGGAAACAATTTGATGATTGTTTTCTGTGCAATAAATTTAATTATATTTAATTCCAAATTTGAACTCATAACATTTTGCAAATAATAGAAACAAAAAGAAGAAATCCTTCATTTAAGATCTTAATTTTTTTTGTAAGAATAGTGTAGTTCTTCGCAATAAATACAGCCTTTAGGATTCTGAGAATAATTAAAATTTTGTATACTTTTGCAACCACACCTAGTGGCACCTTGAAACGCCTGCATAATTACTGACTTTAAAAATAATGCAAGTCATGTGTTCGCCCATTAACATTTCATCATACTTAAGTTTTATTACCAATAAAAAGGAATATTTTAAATATTATAGTAATTTACAAAAAAATAAAATATGTTCACCTTGTTATGAAAAAAAAGGATATTAAACGCAAGTACAATTCAAAAAAACTTGGAACTGATTCACTTATCAAACCTTTGGTAATGCCGCAAAACTAACCATATATAGACAATGAGTAATTTGTCAGATAAAATGTATGCATCTTTAATATTTATGACCATTCCATAAAAAATGATGGCTTCCCAAGCACTAAGTCAACAAAATCAAAAAACAAGCATTTTCCGCCACAGTCAAAAATCACAAAACGTAGACGAAGAAACTCTTGAATATGATTCAGAATTTAAATCGATGTCGAACTGCCAAAAAAAAACAGACAATCTTAAGAATATGAACAATAATGTCCGATGTTCATCGATGGTATTTCCCCTCATAGTTGTTATAAGTTCCATTGTAGTGGCGCATGCGCACATACTTCAGCTTCTCAAGACTGA
Organism: Haematobia irritans; assembly: GCF_050003625.1. Classification (NCBI taxonomy): domain Eukaryota; kingdom Metazoa; phylum Arthropoda; class Insecta; order Diptera; family Muscidae; genus Haematobia; species Haematobia irritans. Next base: position 231,340,370 of record NC_134397.1, read on the forward strand.
GCTATTGAGTTTAAACATTCATTTAATATGAGATTATTGAGGCTAGTGGAAGCTGCAATGATGGTTGTCAGCAAGAGCAAAATGAAGAGCGTCACAATTTCGAGGTTGTTCATTATATTGCTAACTTCCATGGTATTGAGTTGCATCTTTGGATATTCCCCGCAGACACATGATAAACTGTCATTAAAGGGGGGCTAGGACGAACTGGTAAGGAAGCTCTTCTTCACATTGGCTTCAAGGTTCCCTCAAACATTGTCATAAGAACAAAGTCATGAGAGGTCATAATGTAAAGATGAAAAAGCTTAGATTATATCCTGGTAAGGGAACTTTTCTTCACATTGGCTTCAAGGTTTCCCCAAAGAATTGTCATGGAAATAAAGTCATAATGGGCCATAATCCAAATAACAGAAGATTTAATAATCATCAAAGATTTCCACAAATCTTTAACTCTATATTAAGGAAATTCCTCTATTTAATGTGTCAATAAAATTTAACCCCTACATTTGATACCGACCAATAAACCTGTTCATGATGACGTAGATCGGCATCAAGTCTTTAACTCAGTGTGTCTCAATGTCATGTCGGTGTTTTTTTGCTGTGTTTTTTTTTTTTATGCTTGCTTTGTAAAGCTTCTTCCATGGATGTGATGCAATTACAATGCAACGATATTTTATCGTGGTCTTATTCAGGTTTTTTTTTATTGATTTTTCTGCTGTCAATGGTGGCTGCATATATTAAAAAAATATGTTCTTATATATTTTTTCTGTGCCTAAGATAGCTCTTAATATAAATTCATAATGTAAAGTAAAGAAAATCTGATTTGGACATGCGGAAGAAGATTTTTATGAAATCAAGACAAGTATCTCGGGAAGGCAATGGATTAAGTGATTCATTATAAAATACGAATAATATTTGTCTGTACCAAAAAATAAAAATAAAAAATAACGTTTGAGAACATTTTTGAGAAATTCAAATTTTGAAAATTTTGCCATCAAATTGTACACTCAAAAAAAAGTTTACTTATATCCAAAGATTTTGACCTTCCCTTAAGGATTTTGGTATTGATTCCGAGCCAAAGATGCGGCTTCTTTAGAATAAAGAAATTTTTAGCGATCTATTTGGCTTTAAATCTAGGACCAATAAAATTAAAATTAGGATACAGATTTCATTTATCAAATTTTCATTCTCTTTTCGCGGTTTATTAATAAAGATATTCACGAAGAAACAAATGCAAGTTTAAAAATCCAAATTATAACGGATACTTCAAAGTAAAAGATGTTTTCTTAATTCCAAAAAACTTTAAACCAAAGACGCTAAATCCTCAAAATAAGTCTTAGCCTATATTTAAATCTAAAGTTTCACTATTTCAGTTAATTTAAGGACAATTTCTTTAAATCAAAAATGTGTTTCTTTACTTTAAGGAAAATTAGCCTTAGTTCAAAGACATGCGACTTTAACGGAGGGACGCAAATTTACAAAATTTGTGTCCTAAATTAAATAAAAAAAAATTTTGAAGCAAAGATTATAAACTTTGTTTTAATTAAAATTTCATTATTTTAAAGAAATTTGTCCTTAATATTCTGTAAATTGCGTATCCTTAAATTTAGGTTGAGTAATCTTTAATATCACGTAAATATTTTCCAAAATTTTACAAATTGTACCAAGTGATACAATTCACCATACAATGAACTAATGCCTCTCCTTTCGTTAATGTTAACGTTTTACTTTATGGTACGAGGGTTGCCTTTTATATTTCAGGTTTGGGCAACCCTAGTTTTGCAAGCTACCACCTGACAGCTCTATTATAAAGCCTGATATTTTTGAAGTTATACGTACTCATAACGTTTTGATATACGAGCGCTATTTGTTTTATTTACAGCAACTTAAAAGATCTATCTCGCCCGAAAAAATGGAATTATATCGTAAACATTTTCGTACAATTATTATACCCTCCACCATAGGATGTTAACTGTGTCATTCCGTTTGTAACACCTCGAAATATTGCTCTGAGACCCCACAAAGTATAAATATTCTGGGTCGTGGTGAAATTCTGAGTCGATCTAAACATGTCCGTCCGATGAAATCACGCTAACTTCCGAACGAAACGAGCTATCGGCTTGAAACTTGGCACAAGTAGTTGTTATCGATGTAGGTCGGATTACCATCCAAATGCAAATTGCAAATGGGCCATACCCCCATATAAATGGGCCCCCAGATTTGGCTTGCGGAGCCTCTAAGAGAAGCATATTTCCTCCGATCTGGCTGAAATGGGGTACATAGTGTTGGTCTCTAACAACCATACAAAAATTGGTCAACATCAGTTCATAATTATATATAGCCCTTATATAAACTGATACCCATATTTGACCTCCGGAGCCTCTAAGAGAAGCCAATTTCATCCGATGCGGTTGAAATTTGGTACGTGGTGTTAATATATGGTCTCTAACAACCATGCCAGAATTGGCCCATATTGGCCCATAATTATATATAGCCCTTATATAAACCGATCCCAAGATTTGACCTTCGGAGCCTCTTGGAGGAGCAAAATTCATCCGATCCGGCTGAAATTTCGTACATGGTGTTATTGTATATTGTCTCTAACAACCATACAAAAATTGGTCCACATCAGTTCATAATTATATATAGCCCTTATATAAACCGATCCCCATATTTGACCTCCGGAGCCTCTAGGAGAAGCAAACTTCATCCGATCCGGTTGAAATTTGGTACGTGGTATAATATATGGTCTCTAACAACCATGGCAGAATTGGTCCATGTCGGTCCATAATTGTATATAGCCCTTATATAAACCGATCCCCATATTTGACCTCCGGAGCCTCTAAGAGAAAAACATTTCATCCGATCCGGTTGAAATTTGGTACATGGTGTTGGTCTCTAACAACCATACAAAAATTGGTCCACATCAGTTCATAATTATATAGCCCTTATATAAACCGATCCCCATATTTGACCTCCGGAGCCTCTAGGAGAAGCAAACTTCATCCGATCCGGTTGAAATTTGGTACGTGGTATAATATATGGTCTCTAACAACCATGCCAGAATTGGTCCATATCGGTCCATAATTATATATAGCCCTTATATAAACCGATCCCCAGATTTGGCTTGCGGAGCCTCTAAGAGAAACACATTTCATCCGATTCGGTTGAAATTTGGTACGTGGTATAATATATGGTCTCTAACAACCATGCCAGAATTGGTCCATATCGGTCCATAATTATATATAGCCCTTATATAAACCGATCCCAAGATTTGACCTTCGGAGTCTCTTGGAGGAGCAAAATTCATCCGATCCGGCTGAAATTTCGTACATGGTGTTATTGTATATTGTCTCTAACAACCATACAAAAATTGGTCCACATCAGTTCATAATTATATATAGCCCTTATATAAACCGATCCCCATATTTGACCTCCGGAGCCTCTAGGAGAAGCAAACTTCATCCGATCCGGTTGAAATTTGGTACGTGGTATAATATATGGTCTCTAACAACCATGGCAGAATTGGTCCATATCGGTCCATAATTATATAAACCGATCCCCAGATTTGACCTCCGGAGCCTCTTGGAGGAGCCAAATTCATCCGATCCTGTTGAAACTTAGTTCATGATGTTAGTATATGGTCTCTAACAACCATGCAAAAATTGGTTCATATCGGTTCATAATTATGTATAGCCCCCATATAAACCGATCCCCAGATTTGACCTTCGGAGCCTCTTGGAGGAGCAAAATCCATCCGAACCGATAACAACCATGCCAAAATTGGTCCGTATCGATCTATATTATATATAGCCCCCAAATAAACCGAACGCCCATCACAGAAAAATCATGATTGCCACTCGAGCCAAAAATAATCAACCAAAATTTTATTGCCGTAGAAAATTTTTTCAAAATTTTATTTCTATAGAAAATTTTGTCAACATTTTTTGTCTTTAGGAAATTTTGTCAAAATATAATTTCTATAGAAAATTTTGTAAAACATTTATTTCTATAGAAAATTTTGTCAAAATTTTATTTCTATAGAAAATTTATGAAGCATTTCATAGTTGGAGAGGAATATGTTGCAAAATGTTCCAAAACATCAAGAATTCTACCAATTTACCAAACAGTGAAAAAATCTGCCATTTTTGGTAGACTCATGTACATAATTGCCCAACAAAAAAAGCGTCGCCAAAACAGTAATGAAAATTTTCTTTTTGGATACGGAAGTGGTGCAAAATTGACGCAGAAGCGATGAATTTAACATGGGCTTGTCATATGATAGAAGTCCTCCATTTCAACGGCCTGTGCACTGAATTTGCATCACTTTTTAAAGTGTGATGCGAATTCAGTATTTTGGATATGAATTAAGAAATTTTGTAAAATTTTGACAAATAAATAATTTTTAAATTTGTTTATGAATTTTAATTCATTCTTACGCTTGTGTGGAACGTTTGACATCAAATATTTTCAAAAATTCGCAATTTTTCTAGAATGGATTTGGCATTTTTTGCGGCAAAATTAAAATAATGTTTACATTTTTATTAACTCTTAATCTATTTTTAACCTATTTGAAACAAAAAATTTTAAATTTTCCATTTAAAAATATGCAAAAAGCGAGTTATAAACATTTGACTCAAATGAACTTCCTGTGCAGTTAAAATAAAGAACATCTTTGGGATAACATTTTTGAAAGTGCTTTTACAGTTGTGCCTTTAGAAGAACTTCCAAATTTTTTTGCTGGGTGTATATAAAGCGACCCCCATATTTCAATTCTGGCTCTATAATTACCGCACAAAAGTGCATATCGGTTCGTAATTATCTCTTCCCTATATATACCGGTCAAGAACTGAATATATATACGTATTTAATCGACCTTTCTTTTGTCTACTATATATCCCGCATGGACTAACTTACAATTTAGAAGATGATGTTAAGAAGTTTTAAGATGCCTTGCCATCGGCCGCAACCCAAGTAATTTAGTTGTGGATGCCAGTCTTTAGAAGTCTTTAGAAGTTTCTACTCAATCCATGGTGGAGGGTACATAAGATTCGACCTGGCCGTATATACTTGTTTTTTTTTTACAACTTTCGACGTTAATTAATTCGATAAACTTAATTAAATTTTTAGCGATGAATTTAACCGCATTTAACCGAGACCGTACTTCACTTCAATACGAATTTCGTGAATGTAATCAAAAATCTCTTGTTCTTCCGGAAACCATTGATGCTGTGCACCAAATGATATTGCAAGAACATCCCAGCAAAAAAATTAAAGTTGTTCCACAACTATTTCTTTTAAAGCGCATTCCGCGATCCCCCATCGATTTTTTCCACTTCCGATGCAATCCTTTTAGACAAGTCTTAGAAAGTACGGAATTAGACCATTTTAAGTAAAAAATTAAGTTTTAGACAATTAAGAAGAAAGAATAGAATATCAATATACAAAAAAAAAATAAAAAATCATCTCCGCTGGGATTTGAACCTGTGCCGTTTGACATTTTCACATCCATGGAAGTTCTTTTGAGAAGGTTTTGTAAATTACGATCATTTTTAATTTTTTGTCGATTTTTAATGGAGAAAATATATTTATAGGAAAATATATGTCGAAAAAAAAAACAAAATAAATTCATATCATTTGATGCATAGTGTTCAATGGCATTTGTGGCTGAGTGTGCTAAGACGTTGTGTTATGGTGTCAACAGAGCCAGGTTGAACCCCCGGAGGAAGCGAAGAACCCTGTAGGAAGTCTGGGGACATATGTCTCTATGTCACCACTTTTGTCAACTATTATGGTGACATTGTCGATAATTTGTCTACAGCTTGTCTACAAATATTTCTCTGGCTTTAATGTGTAGAGAAATTTATGACAAATGAGAGTCAATGCTTCTTCTTCCTTTTCATTGTTTCGCTTTTTTTTGGTTTGAAAACACGTGGTATCGCAATAATTGGACAATAGTTTAAAAAGAAAAGTGAGGTTTATAAGTGAATTAAAAAATGAATAAAAGAAATTACAAAAGACTTGTGAAAAAGCAATTAAAATTGTACAAGGATAGAGCAAATGCTGAAGAGGAGTTAATTTCTAGAGAGAGCACTTTCAGTAATTTTGTGCTGCAAGAAGAAAATTGTGAAAGTTTTGAAGATTTTGAGTTAGCTGATTTGCCCACTCCAACTCTGAATTTGAGGGAAAAACTGAAGCAGTGGTACATCGAAACATCGCCTTCCAGAAAGTGTTTGGAGAAGTTGCTCAGTATATTGCAGGAGGAAGGCCTAAACGTTTAATTTATTTAATTAAATATATATAATTAATTTAATTAAATATACATAATAAATAAGATTTTAATTTCTAATGTTACGTCTTTTTATTTGGTAATAAAAGTGTTGACAAAATGGTGACAATGGACTACTGATTCAGTGGTTCCAATGTCTCCATATGGTTCCAAAAGTACCACCTAGTCAGTAGTTCTTGTGTCTGTAGTTCATTCTCAATGACAAGTACATGTTAAATGTCAATAGAATTTTACATTGTCTGGGGTATATTTGGTCAGTAGTACTGGCGACACAGTCAATAGTAAGTCAGTACTGTTTCACTATTGACATTTCCTACAGGGAAGTTTTTCAATTTGTAAAAATTCGATAATATGAAAATAAAAGTCTGACAAATAAAAAAGGGAAATTGGAAAAAATGTGTTTTGTTGTTTCTATATTTCTTCATCCAAATGAACTTCCAAGGCACAACTTCTAAAGCAATGCAAAGGATCAAAAAATGGAGTACTTCCGCCCTATGACAAGCCCGTGTAAAATTCATTGGAGATGATCCAAGTTTGCACTACTTCCGGATCACAAATTGGGTACCTAAACTACTTTTTTGGAAGTTTTTTTTTTTTTGGCTGGGTTCATGTAATCTCCCAATAAACAAATTTGGAAGTTCTTCTAAAGGCTTAAAGTTGTACCTTTAGAGCACTTCCAAAAATATCTTCCCAAAGATGTTTTTTATTTTAATTACACAGGAAATTCTTTTAAATATTTAATTTTTTTATAACTCACTTTTGTCACATTTTTTAACCCTTTCACTACCGAAATAAACCTAAATTTCTTTTCTGTTTTTACTTGTACTAACAGCATGTAGAACAAAAATTTTCATTTTGAGAATCTACCTCAATTACTTCAAGAGCTATATGAGCATGTTCTGAAAACTTGATTCTTCTACTGTGGCCCAATGGCCTTACGAAAATAAGCGCTATTTGGCCTATAATATCTTTCACGGTGTGAGAAAAAATACAAAAAAGAATCCGTAAAAGTATCAGCTATAGTTTTTCTATAAATGTCCATCTACTAGAAACAACCCAGCAACAAAATTGGAAGTTGTTCCACAAATATTTCTTTTAAAGCCCATCCCAGAATCCCCCATCGAGTTTTTCCAACTTCCGATGCAGTCCTTTTGGACAAGTCCACAAACATTTCTTCTAAAGAGCATCGTGGGATCCCCCAATGATTTTTTTCCACTTCCAATGTAGTCCTTTTGGACAAGTACACAAACATTTCTTCTAAAGCGCATCTTGGGATCCCCCAATGATTTTTTTCCACTTCCGTTGCAGTCCTTGTGGACAAGTATTAGAAAGAACGCAATCAGGCTATTTTAAGTGCAAATTTTGGACATTTAAATTTTACAAAATAATAGAAAACTAATAAAAAAATAAAAAAATAGAAAATTAATAAAAAAGTAAAAAAATAATAATAAAAAAAAATAAATTCTATCCCCGCTGGGATTTGAACCTGTGCCGTTTGACTTTTTCGCTTCCATGGAAGTTCTTTTGAGAAGGTTTTGCAAATTACGAGAATTTTTAATTTCTTTTTTTTTTTGATTTTTAATGGAAAAAAATATATTTATACGAAAATATATGCCGAAAATAAAAAATAAAAACGATTTTAGAAAAATATTTGATAAAAAAATTGCCGCTGGTGAGATTTGAACCTGCGTTTCTTATTTTTTTCGTTCATACTAATAAAGAACATCTCGAGAAGCAATTAGAATGTTATTCCTTGGTGTCGTATCATCGTCGTATCACAAACATTTGAATTGACCTTTCGACGCTTTATGTTCAATGGCGTTTGTGGCTGAGTGTGCTAAGGCGTTCTGTTATGGTGCCAGCAAACCCAGGTTCAATCCCTGGTCGGAGCGAAAAACTTTTTCAAATTGTAAACATTAGATAATAGGAAAATAATAGTGTAATAAAACATATGGATAAAAGAAAAAGTGAAATTGGTTGAAAAAAAATTTTTTTTTTGCTTTTTAAATTTCTTCATTCAAATTAACTTCCAGGGCACAACTTCTAAAGCAATGCAAAGGATCCAAAAAGGGAGTTATTCCGTCCTATGACAAGCCCATGTAAAATTTGTTGGAGATGATCCAAGTTTGCACTACTTCCGGATCACAGATTGGGGATCCAAACTACTTTTTTGGAAGCTCTTTTTTTGCTGGGAAACAGTAGAAAAATTGTCTCAAATTTTCGTATTTTTCGTTTATTGTTAAGAAGTTTTAAAAATTTATTTTAGTGCTTATCAATATGGAAAATATTTATAGCTTATTTAGATTAAAGTCTCTACTTTAAAATAACACCGAGAAATAAATCGAAACTAAGTGGGATAATAGAATTTGGTGTCTTTTTCGAATGTCCTTCTAAGTGGACATCGGTAGTGAAAGTGTTAATGGATAAATTTAACTTTTTGGGTTAAAATCAGAGTAGGAATTATTCGAATGTTACAAATTAATAAAATTTTATCGATAAAAAGGTGCTAAATCCATTCTAGAAAAATTGCGAATTTTTCAAAACATTTGAGGCTACACTTTAGACCATCCTTAGAATGTACACGCAGAGAAGGAATATGATCACCTCAAACATGTTTCAAGAGCAAAAAGTTATTTTTGTATGGTGACCATGTAACATGTTTGTCACTAAAATGTTATTTTCTCGTCAAATATAACCTGCTTGCCGAAATCAGATACATGATTTCCGAGGAAATAACATGGTTGCGAAAACCATGTTACATGGTCACCACCCAAAAATAACATTTTGCTCTTAAAACATGTTTGAGGTGATCATATTCCTTCTCTGGGTGTATTAAAAATCACAAAAAAAAAAATATAAAAATTATTTATTCCTTTAAAAATTGATTCAGTGCAAGGGCTGTTGAAATGGTAAATATCCGTCTTATGAAAAGTCCTTGTTAAATTTATCGCTTCTGCGCCACTTCCGGATAATTACTGTTAATTCTAATTACTGTTTTGGCGATGCTTCTTCAAGATGAGCCGATATCCAATAAAAATTGCTCACACACGAAGAACTTCCAAGCAAAGCATTGGCTGTTTTTTTTTTTTTCTTTTTTTTTTTTTGAAAAACTGGACATGTAACATTCGTACTACTAGAACGGATGCAGAACAGTCAATTCTGAGTGGTATTATTCTCTAATCCCAAAATATAAAAGGAAATCCATGTATCCATCATAGACTTTAATTTTTTTTTGACTTGCTGACTCAAAGAAACAGGGGCTGTCTGTCCGTCCATAAACATATGTTTGAATTTGTCAAATGGATCGTGCTGTATTTATGTAGTATTTACGTATTTTATTAGAAAACAAGTAAGGAAAGTCTAAAGTCGGGCGGGGCCGACTATATTATACCCTGCACCACTTTGTAGATATAAATTTTCGATACCATATCACACCCGTCAAATGTGTTGGGGGCTACATATAAAGGTTTGTCCCAAATACATACATTTAAATATCACTCGATCTGGACAGAATTTGATAGACTTCTACAAAATCTAAAGACTCAAAATTTACGGCGGCTAATGCAATAGGGTGGAACACAATGTTAGTTAAAAAAATATGGGAAACATTTAAATCTGAAGCAATTTCGCAAAAGTTTATTTATGATTTATCGCTCGATGTATATGTATTAGAAGTTTAGGAAAATTAGAGTCATTTTTACAACTTTTCGACTAAGCAGTGGCGATTTTACAAGGAAAATGTTGGTATTTTGACCATTTTTGTCGAAATCAGAAAAACATATATGTGGGAGCTATATCTAAATCTAAACCGATTTCAACCAAATTTGGCACGCATAGCTACAATGCTAAATCTACTCCCTGTGCAAAATTTGAAACAAATTTTGCCAAAACTCTGGCTTCTAGGACCATATTAGTCCATATCGGGCGAAAGATATATATGGGAGCTATATCTAAATCTGAATCGATTTCAACCAAATTTGGCACGCATAGCTACAATGCTAAATCTACTCCCTGTGCAAAATTTCAAACAAATTGGGCCAAAACTCTGGCTTCTAGGACCATATTAGTCCATATCGGGCGAAAGATATATATGGGAGCTATATATAAATCTTAACCGATTTCAATGAAATTTTTCACACTTGACTATACTACTAATTGTACTCCTAGTGCAAAATTTCAACCAAATTCGGCCAAAAATCTGGCTTCTGGGGCCATATAAGTCCATATCGGGCGAAAGATATATATGAGAGCTATATCTAAATCTGAACCGATTTCAATCAAATTTTGCACGCTTGACTATACGACTAAGTGTTATGTTTGTACAAAATTTCAAGCAAATCGGTATAAAACTCTGGCTGCTGGGTCCATATTAGTGTATATCGGGCGAAAGATATATATGGGAGCTATATCTAAATCTGAACCGATTTCTTCCAAAATCAATAGAGTTCTATTCTGACCCAAATTAGGAACATGTGCCAAATTTGAAGGCGATTGGACTTAAATTGCGACCTAGACTTTGATCACAAAAATGTGTTCACAGACAGACGGACGGACGGACAGACGGACATGGTTATATCGACTAAGGGACCCACCCTGAGCATTATTGCCAAAGACACCATGTGTCTATCTCGTCTCCTTCTGGGTGTTACAAACATATGCACTAACTTATAATACCCTGTTCCACAGTGTGGCGCAGGGTATAAAAATACGTAAAATTTCTTTTTAGTTCCCTTAAAACACATTTTGAAATTCTGATCTCATGTAATTTACACATTTTTTGTTGTTGGTTCTTTGTTCCTATTCACAAGAAATCGTGTCTATTAAATGGAATCAATTAATAAAAAAAAAGAAAAACATTAAATTCGTTAACATAAATTTGCCTAGTTTTAAACGAAATGTGAATACCCAAATCTGAATTATTGGAAATTGAATATTAACATTCTCTCATAACTACACAGAAAAAAATATCACCAAAATATTTCCAATTAAAAAGTTAATTGAAGTTGAAATTTTTTTCAATTAATAAATTAATTGATACAATTAACTTTTTAATCATGATAGAAACATTAAGTTAATTAAGTCAATGATTGAAAATTTTAAAATTTTTAATTAAAAAATTAATTGATACAATTAACTTTTTAATCAAATTCGGAAGACTAATTCAGTTAAAAAAAAGTGCTGATTTTTTTTTTAATTTTTAATTAAAAATGTATTTCAAACAACCATTTGTTAATTCAAATAGAAACTCTAAGCCAATTCAGAAAGTAATTAAAAATAGTTACCTTTTTTAATTAATAAATTAATTGAGTTTTGCAATCAACATCAATTAAAATTTTGATTGAATCAATTAAAAAATTAATTGAAATTTGCTGAAAAAAATCAATTAATTTTTTAATCAAGAATTTTTTCTATGCCCAATTAAAACTGTGATTGATACTATAATTTTCGTGATTGAAGACATTTCAATTAAAAATTTAATTGGATCAATTAATTTGGTGATTGAATCAGAAAAAAAATTTTTTGTGTGTATGAATGCGCATATATTTTCTTTTGCTAAGAGAAATTTTAGTTAACCTAATGTCATGTGATTTGAATTATTTGCCCTACGACTCCATGGGAAATGATATCACCTTTATTAAAGAAATAAAAGAAGTCGCAAGAATTATGTATGGGCTAACATTTGCGATCTTTCTAAGATCACATGATGAGAGGGAATATCACATGAATTTGTGAAATGGGAGAATTTTAAATCATAATTTTTTTATAACAGAAAACATAGCGACATCAAGATATAAGAGGTGATTTTTAGCTGACGCACGTTTCGTGTTTTTTAATTTAACCATGAATCGTCTTACGAACTAGTAACGTTTGCAAATTATTGAATATTATATATGTACGAATTAAATTGAAATTTATTATCAAAATGCCCCTTTTAAGAAAGAAAGCAGAATTGCCGATTTTGGAGTGAAGATCAGCCAGAAGTATTGCAAAAGCTAGCAATCCATCTACAAAAGGTCATAGTTTGATTAAAGGACTGGTGGGATCATTGGACCGTACTTCTTAAAAGATAATGAGATGATGCCACATGCCCCGCAGCGTGTTCGGTGAATAATTTATTTCACGTTCGGGACCAGTCAATTTGCCGCCTAAATCGTGGGATTAAACGCCTTTCGATTATTTTTTTGTGGGGCTACATTAAAGCTCATATGTATACAGATACTAGCGTCCATTACCCCTGATGTCCACGTGCCAAAAATAATATACCAAAATTGGAAGAAAAATCCAACAAATTAAAAAAATATTTTGAAGGTTTCGATCAAATTTTTGAAGATAGTATGAAAAAAATGATTTTTCTTTAAAATTTATTTAAGAAGTTTATTTCTATTAGTGACAAATGTTTATCAAAATTTTATTTCTATCAAAAATTTGGTCAACATTTTATTTCTATCCAAAATTTTGTCAAAATTTTATTTCTTTAGAAAATGTTGTCAAAATTTTATTTCTATAGAAAATGTTGTCAAAATTTTATTTATGTAGAAAATTTTGTCAACATTTTATTTCTATAGAAAATTGAAGTACCTCTTAGTTGGAAAGTAATATTTTGCAAAATTGGCAATTTTTAATTCTTCAAATAATTTAGTTCGGAGTTAAAATTGTTAAAAGCAAAATTTATACAAGTTAAGTCTCCTTGTTTCTCAATGAAGATGAAAATTACATATTCTAGTTTGACAAGAAAATTTTACAACATGCATAATTTAAATTTGAAAATTTCTATGTTTCCTTAGTTATTTATTTATTAATCTATTTTATTGGGGTGGTTCGGAATACTAAAACATGGAAAGTAGCTACACCCGTGACTTCAATACCTCTATATTTCAAATAAGGTAATCTTTCTTTAACGCAAAGAAACACATTTTTAATTAAAAACAAGTAAGGAAAGTCTAAAGTCGGGCGGGGCCGACTATATTATACCCTGCACCACTTTGTAGATCTAAATTTTCGATACCATATCACATCCGTCAAATGTGTTGGGGGCTATATATAAAGGTTTGTCCCAAATACATACATTTAAATATCACTCGATCTGGAAGAATTTGATAGACTTCTACAAAATCTATAGACTCAAAATTTAAGTCGGCTAATGCACTAGGGTGGAACACAATGTTAGTAAAAAAATATGGGAAACATTTAAATCTGAAGCAATTTTAAGGAAACTTCTCAAAAGTTTATTTATGATTTATCGCTCGATATATATGTATTAAAAGTTTAGGAAAATTAGAGTCATTTGTACAACTTTTAGACTAAGCAGTGGCGATTTTACAAGGAAAATGTTGGTCGAAATCAGAAAAACATATATATGGGAGCTAAATCTAAATCTGAACCGATGTCAACCAAATTTGGCAAGCATAGCAACAATGCTAATTCTACTCCCTGTGCAAAATTTCAACTAAATCGGAGTTAAAAATTGACCTCTGTGGATATATGAGTGTAAATCGGGCGAAAGCTATATATGGGAGATATATCTAAATCTGAACCGATTTCAACCAAATTTGGCACGCATAGCTATAATGCTAGTTCTACTCCCTGTGCAAAATTTCAACTAAATCGGAGCAAAAACTTGGCCTCTGTGGGCAAATGAGTGTAAATCGGGCGAAAGCTATATATGGGAGCTATATCTAAATCCGAACCGATTTGGCTGATATTTTGCAAGTTTTTCGAGACTCATAAAATATTCGGATTTACGGAATTTGAGGAAGATCGGTTGATATCACGCCAATTATGACCAGATCGGTGAAAAATATATATGGCAGCTATATCTAAATCTGAACCGATTTTTTCCAAAATCAATAGGGTCTTTGAGCCGAAACAGGACCCTATACCAAATTTTAGGACAATCGGACTAAAACTGCGAGCTGTACTTTGCACACAAAAATACATCAACAGACAGACGGACAGACAGACGGACAGACAGACAGACGGACATCGCTAAATCGACTCAGAATTTAATTCTAAGACGATCGGTATACTAAACGATGGGTCTCAGACTTTTTCTTCTTGGCGTTACATACAAATGCAAAAACTTATTATACCCTGTACCACAGTAGTGGTGAAGGGTATAAAAATATCTTTCAATTAACAGGAATATTGAATCTTTGGATTAAACATAAAAAATTCATACACTGAAAAAATATTGTCGTGAGGCCAAAGATTTCATGTCCTTAAAATACGAATGCAAATTTTGCTTAGCATGGAAGACGCATTTCTCTAATAAAAATTTTTTTTTTCCTTGTTCAAACGTCGATAAATTTTTCAATGAAGTCGTATTGTCCTTATAATTAACTGATTTGACTTAAAAATGGGTATCATAACACGAAAGAAATTTTTTTTGGGGTAAGCTCAACTTGACTTTAATAATTCAGAAAAATTCTTTAAAATTAATGAAATTGTCTTGGAATTTGTTGGCTTTTTGCATCTTGACTACAAAGCATGTTTGTAAATATAATATGCTTAGATGGAAACATATATTAATTTAGAAATATCCTATAAACATATATGTGTTTAGAAAGAGAGACCTAGAGAGTATGCTGCAAGTAAAATAATGGAAGTAACCAATTGGCGCCTTAAAAATATATCCACACAAAGAATATTTAATTAAAATTTTTTTCTACCAGTGCATGCTATAAGGTGAAACATAATATGTTTGAACAACACAAACAATATTTTGTTTGGACCAATCCTGAAAATACATATGTTTGAAGCAAAATGTGTTTGGGGTATATGTTACAGAAGCGATTTTTTTGAGGGTGTAGCCAAAAATAGCGGAAAATTGAAGTAAGGACGGATGTATTACACAATTCTCCTTTAAATTTTGAGAATTATGTACCCAACATGATTCTGGGAAACAAATTTTAATTAATTAATTAATTAAATTTATTTGTTTAGCTTTTTCCTTCATGTACTACGAACGTGTTAACGACAATTTTGCGAATTCAGAATCGACCTCATGTAGAAATTATGCTATATCGAAAAAAAAATTGTTTTTATCTTCAATAACGAAATTAATTGATCCAATTAGCTTTTAATTGAAATGTATTCAATCACAGATTATCATTTCTGTGATCGCCAAATTCAATTAAAAAATGAATTGTTTCAATTAATTTTGAAGAATTTTTCGAAATTATTAAAGCCAAGTTGACATAATTTTGTTTAATGTAAAGATACCCAATTTTAAGACGAATCACTTAAATAATAAGTATAAAACGACTTCAATTGAAATTTTATCGACTTTTGGACAAGGAAAAAACTTTATATCTGAGAAATGCGACTTCTATGCTAAAATCTTTGTGCCATAAAGAGATCTTTCTTACTATATCTTCTATATAATAACATTTATAATCTTATTACAATTGATATGATAAAAATTATAATTAGATTATATATTTAATTGTTAAGTAAAATATTTAATAATAATAACAACATTAAGTATTCCCTCATGAGTGACGATCACTGTTGCCACAGTTGGTAGAATTCTACCAAAATTGGTAGTTTTTTTTTACTGTTTGGGAGATTGGTAGAATTCTTGATGTTTTACTAGATTTTGCAAAATATTCCTCTCCAACTAAGAGGTATTTCACAAATTTTTAATAGAAAAAAATTTTGGCAAAATTTCCTATAGAAATGAAAATTTGACAATATTTCCTATAGAAAATAAATTTTGAGAAATTTTCCTATAGAAATGAACATTTGAGAAAATTTTCTATAGAAATTAAATGTTGAAAAAATTTCCTATTGAAATGAAATTTTGAGAAAATTTCATATAGAAATAAAATTTTGACAAAACTCCCCAGCCAAAAAATTTGGAAGTTCTTCCAGAGGAACAACTTTAAAAGCACTTCCAGAAGATGTACCCCCAATGACGTTCTTTATTTTAACTACACAGGAAGTTCTTTTAATTTAATTTTTTATAACTTGTTTTTTTTCATACTTTTAATGGTAATTTTAACTTGTTTTGTTTCAAATAGGTTAAAAACAGAGTAGGAATTCATAAAATGGTACAAATCATTTAAATTTTGTCGAAAAAAATGCTAATTCCAATCTGAAAAAATTGTGCATTTTTAAAAACATTTGAGATCAAACGTTTCCGACAAACGTTAGAATCCATTAAAAATTATAAAAAATTATAAAAATGATTTATTTGACAAAATATCACAGAATTTTTTCATTTACATCCAAAACATTGAATTTGGATCACAACTAAAGAAGTCGTGCAAATTCAGTGCAACGGCTGTTGAAAAGGAGGGCTTCCGTCCTATGACAAGTCCATGTTAAATTCATCGGTTCTGAGTCAATTTTGCACCACTTCCGGATCCTAAAAGAACATTTTCATTACTTTTTTGGCGACGCTTTTTTTTGCTGGGAACTGAAGTGCCTGAAAAAAAAGTAGTGAAAATGTTCTTTTTGGATCCGGAAGTAGTGCAAAATTGGCGCAGAAGCGATGAATTTAACATGGGCTTGTCATAGGACGGATGCTCACCATTTTAACAGCCGTTGCACTGAATTTGCATCACTTCTTACTCTGTGTTTCGAATTCAGTATTTGGGGTGCGAATTAAAAAATGTCATATTTTGCCAAATAAATATTTTTTATAATTTATTATGATTTTTAATGCATTCTAATGCTTGTCTGAAACGTTTGAACACAAATATTTTGAAAAATTTGCAATATTTCTTGAATGGATTTAGAATTTTTTTCGACAAAATTTCATTAATTTGTACCATTTTATTAATGCTTTATTCTTTTTTTAACCTTTTTTTATCCTTGCAAACCTAAAAAAAGTTTGATACAGACCATCTCTGAAAGAGATCTTTCTTAACCTATCTTCTATATAATTAAATTTATAAACTTAAATAATAAGTATAAAATTGATTTGATAAAAATTCTAATTAGATTATTAACTTAATTCCTAAATAAAATATTTAATAAAAATAACAACATTAAGTATTCTACAGTTGGTAGAATTCTACCAAAAATAGTAGATTTTTTACTGTTTGGGAGATTGGTATAATTCTTGATGTTTTACTAGATATTCCTCTCCAACTAAGAGGTATTTCACAAATTTTTAATAGAAATAAAATTTTGACAAAAGTTCCTATAGAAATTAATTTTTGACAATATTTCCTATAGAAAAGACATTTTGAGAAAATTTCCTGTAGAAATGAAAATTTGAGAAAATTTTCCATAGAAATAAAATGTTGAGAAAATTGTCTATAGAAATGAAAATTTGGGAAAATTTTCTATAGAAATGAAATGGTGAAAAAATGTCCTATCGTAATGAAATTTTGAGAAAATTTCCTATAGAAATAAAATTTTGACAAAACTCTCTATACACTGAAAAAAATATTGTCGTGAGGTCAAAGATTTCATGTCTTTAAAATACGAATGCAAATTTTTCTTAGCATAGAACACGCATTTCTCTAATATAAAGTTTTTTTCCTTGTCGAAAAGTCGATACAATTTTCAATGAAGTCGTGTTGTCCTTATAATTAAGTGATTTGACTTAAAAATGGGTATCATAATATGAAAGAAAAAATGTTTGGGCTAAGGTCAACTTGACTTTAATAATTCAGAAAAATTCTTGAAAATTAATGAAATTGTTGTTAAATTTGTTGTCTTTTTGCATCTTGACTACAAAGCAAAAAATCGTTAAAATATACGACATGTTTTTCAAAACTTTATTTTAAAGAAGTTTTTTACTTGAAACACAGCATAATTTCTACTGGAAGTCGAGTCTTAATTTGGAAAATAAAGTTGTTGTTAACTCATTTTTAAAGGACTTTGATAGCATATGAAGAAAAAAAGCTAAGAATCGAAAAATTAAAATTTGCTTCCTAGAAGCAAGTATACAAAACCCAAATTTAAAAGAGAATTCTGTCTTAAAAGTATCCTTAATTCTATTCTCCGCTTCTTTGGCTCGGAATCAATACCATTTTTTTTAAATTAAAGACAAAATCTTTGGAACCGGGCATGCTTTTTTTTTTCAGAGTAGAAATGAAAATTTGAAAAAATTTTCCATAGAAATAAAATGTTGAGAAAATTGTCTATAGAAATGAAAATTTGAGAAAATTTTCTATAGAAATGAAATGGTGAAAAAATTTCCTATCGTAATGAAATTTTGAGAAAATTTCCTATAGAAATAAAATTTTGACAAAACTCTCTACAGAAATGGAATTTGGACAACATTTTCAATGCTTCCTATAGAAATAAAATATTGACAAAATGTCCTCTAGAAAATAAATTTTAACAAAACTTCTTATAGAAGTGAAATTTTAATAAAATTTCCTATGGAAATGAAATTTCCTTAGGAATGAAATTTTAATAAAATTTTCTATAGAAATAAAATTTTGACAAAACTCCCTATAGAAATGAAATATTTTTTTTTAGTAGGTTTTTGGTAACATGTTCTCCAAATTTTGGTAGATTATTTTTGGCTCGAGTGGCAACAGTGGTTACTATACATTGCTTGTTTTGTTTTAAGAGATTTCTACTCATCGTGATGTCAGTCATACCCTGGAGGCCAAACAACAAATATATTGCAGATGATTTCATGTCTATTGCCTTAGGCTTTAGTAGGCCCGTAAAACATTATTCATTGTCATATATAAAGAAGTTAATCTAAAGTTTGGAGATATCATACGAAGCATAGTTCATCAAGCATGATTCACCTAATTAATTAACAAGACAATTAGAGAGACAAGCAATATGAGTTGGATAATTAGTTAGAAGTTCTTAATGAGCTATAACCAAATTATAGAATAATAACCCACCGGCGGCGGGTATGGTTGGGTGAAAATAATCAAAAGCTCCAATCATAACTCCTCAAGCTTAACAAACTAAGACCTCACTTAGAGATTGTCTTAAAATCAAGCAAATTA
Source organism: Haematobia irritans (assembly GCF_050003625.1). Taxonomy (NCBI): domain Eukaryota; kingdom Metazoa; phylum Arthropoda; class Insecta; order Diptera; family Muscidae; genus Haematobia; species Haematobia irritans. The sequence goes on from NC_134397.1 coordinate 231,359,588, forward strand.
AATTAAAAATATAGTTTTTTTTTATAAAATGGAGACATAATGGATGTTCCTCAAAAAAAAAAAAAAAAAACTTCATAATAAAAAGATCATAAACATTAAGGCGTAATGAAATTGTCATAATAAAAACCACTTTTGTTTTCTGTTGACGACAATGATTTTTTACGCCATCTATAATGACAAGGAAAACGTAACAAAAGGCCAAACAACCCATAACCCAAGGCATATATGCTACTGAGGTGTAAAACTCTTACAAAATACCTCTTTTTTTAGTATCTTTGAGGGGAAACAAAAGAAAAGAAAAAACAAAAATCACCAAAAAAACAAAACCGACCAAGTAAATACCATCAAGTTCCGAAATTTTTTCATGCGAGTGAGTTTAGGATTGGCAGACGGACATGCAGTTGGATGCTTGCATGAATGCTCTTATGATTTGACGTTAGATTTGCATGACAAGCCAAAAACGACCTATTTCGTTATTTTAAACCTTCGCTTTTAACTGTTTTTGGGAGTTTGAGTATGGAGTACGCGTGTGTGTGTGTGTGTTTCTATGAGTCTCTGTTATTTGATGGGTTATTATTATGGTGAATTATGTAAGACAAACTTTTTTATTTATTTATTTTTTGTTTGGTTTGTTAGAAAACAACTTTTTGTTTTGGGGTGTGGGGGGGTCTGTTTTTAGGGTTCGCTATGGTCCAGGGCTCGCTCGGCAAAACATCAAACTCTTAACTTAATCACATATATGTGTGCAATGCATGTATGTGGGTATGCTCTCACACGACCATGTGAATGAATTTGCTCTGACCCATTGCAATAACCCAAGGGGAAATGTTAGGGTTTTAGAAAATACAACAACAACGACAGCAACAGAGAAATTTACCACAGCGCAGCATATTAGCTAATTTCTATTTCATGAAATATGCATATAATTTTTTGGTCGGTTTGTTGACTTTGAATTTTATAATTTATTTTTGGAAGTTGCAAATACCTTGTAGGTATTTCCAACTTACCTGCTTCAAGTTTGAAACCATTACCCAATTTATATATTGATTGATAATCTATTCCTCAACAGATGGAACACGAATGCAATTTGCTGTTGCATGATTGACAGGGCGGTTGATAGGGGTAGACAGAAAAAGAACACAAAAAATTAAATAGTTCGTGTGAAAATTGAATTAAATTTTATTCCATTTTATGAAATTTCCATAATTCGTCTCCTTTTAGTAACCTATTAAAAATACTTCCTTAAATTTCCATAATTCGTTTGCTTTTAGTAACCTATTAAAAATACTTCCTTCTCACAAACAGAAAAAATAACTAAAAGTAAAGAAAAAAAATCTCATAAAATCAAATATGAACTAAAAGTAAAGAAAACAAGTAATGAAAGTCTAACGGCAGGTGGAGCCCTACACCACTTTGTAGATCCACATTTTCGATACCATATCAAGTCCGTCATATGTGTTGGGTGCTATATATAAAAGTTTGTCCCAAATACATACATTTAAATCTGACTCGATCTTGACAAAATTTGTTAGACTTTTACAAAATCTATTGACTTCAAATTTAAGTCGGCTAATGCCCTGGGGGTGGAAAACAATGTTAGTAACAAAATATGGGAAACATTTAAATCTGAAGCAATTTTTAGGCGACTTCGCAAAAGGGTATTTATGATTTATCGGTTGGTAGATATGAGTTAGAAGTATAGGCACATTTGGGTCTTTCATACAAGTTTTCAACTTAGCAGTGACAATTTTATTAGGAAAATTTTGGTATTTTGATCATTTTTGCCGAAATCAGAAGTACATATCTATGAGAGCTATATCTAAATCTGAACCTACTCTAACCAAATTTGACATACATAGTTATAATGTTAATTCTACTCTCACTCAAATCGGATTAAAACTTTGACCTCTGTGGCCATATGAGTTAAAATCGGGGGTAAGGTAAGGTTGGCCGATAAGTCCCCGGTCTGACACATAGATGGCGTCGCTAGTATTAAATGCATACCATTTTTATATAGTACCAACCTTCAAATTATTCGTGTCAAAATTCGACGTCTGTAAGTCAATTAGTTTGTGAGATAGAGCGTCTTTTGTGAAGCAACTTTTGTTATTGTGAATAAAATGGAAAAAAAGGAATTTCGTGTTTTAATAAAATACTGTTTTCTGAAGGGAAAAAAATACGGTGGAAGCAAAAACTTGACTTGGTAATGAGTTTCCGGACTCTGCCCCAGGGAAATCAACAATAATTGATTGGTATGCAAAATTCAAGCGTGGTGAAATGAGCACGGAGGACGGTGAACGCAGTGGACGCCCGAAAGAGGTGGTTACCGACGAAAACATCAAAAAAAATCCACAAAATGATTTTGAATGACCGTAAAATGAAGTTGATCGAGATAGCAGAGGCCTTAAAGATATCAAAGGAACGTGTTGGTCATATCATTCATCAATATTTGGATATGCGGAAGCTGAGTGCCGCGCGAGCTCACATTTGACCAAAAAAAAAAAAAAACAACGTGTTGATGATTCTGAGCGGTATTTGCAGCTGTTAACTCGTAATACACCCGAGTTTTTCCGTCGATATGTGACAATGGATGAAACATGGCTCCATCACTACACTCCTGAGTCTAATCGACAGTCGACTGAGTGGACAGCGACCGGTGAACCGTCTTCGAAGCTTGGAAAGACTCAAAAGTCCGCTGGCAAAGTACAGGCCTCTGTTTTTTTGGGATGCGCATGGAATAATTTTTATCGATTATCTTGAGAAGGGAAAAACCATCAACAGTGACTATTATATGGCGTTATTGGAGCGTTTGAAGGTCGCAATCGCGGCAAAACGGCCCCATATGAAAAAGAAAAAAGTGTTGTTGCACCAAGACAACGCACCGTGCCACAAGTCATTGAGAACGATGGCAAAAATTCATGAATTAGATCTCCAGATCTGGCCCCCAGCGACTTTTTCTTGTTCTCAGACCTGAAAAGGATGCTCGCAGGGAAAAATTTGGCTGCAATGAAGAGGTGATCGCCGAAACTGAGGCCTATTTTGAGGTAAAACCGAAGGAGTACTACCAAAATGGTATCAAAAAATTGGAAGGTCGTTATAATCGTTGTATCGCTCTTTAAGGGAACTATGTTGAATAATAAAAACGAATTTTGACAAAAAAAAAATGTGTTTTTCTTTGTTAGACCGGGGACTTATCAGCCAACCTGTTAACCATAGGCACATTTGGGTCATTCATGCAAGTTTTCGACTTATCAGTGACGATTTTATTAGGAAAATGTTGGTATTTTGATCATTTTTGCCGAAATCAGAAGTACATATCTACACTCAAAAAAAAAAGTGAACTCTCTATTTCACTAAAGCCAATTTAACTTTCGTTTAGTTCATGGAATTATTATGTTTGAAGAAAGTTTCCTCTACTCTAATAATTTTTGTGTACGTTAGTTAAATTAACTAAAACCGAGAAAAAAAATATACACAAATGCAGGATAAAGATTAACTAAATTTGTGTCTTCCACAAAATAGTTCAATATTTCTTTAAATTTGTAAATTTTACTACAAATACGTTCATCATGAACTTCGTATGTCACTAAGGACATTCTTGCAATTTTGAACTCCAATTTTTTCAAACTACAAAATTTTCGTTAACAAGTGAAAAAACTTAATTATGTCTAATAAATTTTCTTGAATTTGTCGAAAATTATTTACTTATTTTTATGACATCGGCGTGATGCCAGCGTTTGTTATACTGTTTAGTTAAAATTTTCTAAAAATATTCAAAATTTTCTAAAATTAACCGAAATTTTTCTTCCTGGTGGGTTCACTGTTTTTTCAGTGTATGGGAGCTATATATAAATCTGAACCTAATCTAATGTTAATTCTACTCTCTGTGCAAAATTTCACGCAAACTTTGACCTCTGTGGCCATATGAGTTAAAATCGGGGGAAAGATATATATGGGAGCTATATCTAAATATGAACCTATTTTGGCATGCATACCTAGTAAAATTAATATCTACTCCCTGTACAAAATTTAAAGCAAATCAGGGCAAAACTCTGGCTTCTGGGCCATATAAGTGAATATCGGGCGAAAGATATATATGGGAGCTATATATAAATCTGAACCTATTTTAACCAAATTCTGCACTCTTTACGGCACTATGAATTACATTCCTTGTGCAAACTTTGAAGCAAATCAGGCTGAAATTCTGGCTTTTGGGGCCATATTAGCAGATATGGGTCGAAAAAATATATATGGGAGCTATCTAAAATTTAACCGATTATCATGAGGCCATAGATTTATTGTCCTTGAAATATGAATGTGAATTTTAATTATCGTTGAAATTGCATTTGTCAGCTATAAAGAGTTTTTCCTTCTCCAAAAGTCGGTAAACTTTTCAATGAAGTCGTTTTATCCTTATAGTTAAGTGATTGAACTTAAAAATGTGTATTTTTATGTGAAAGAAAATTATGTTTGACTAAGGTCGAATTGGCCTTAATAATTCCAGAAAGTCCTACAAAATTAACCCTTTAACGTGTACTGTATCTTTTAAGATACAACCAGGAAAAAATCCTTACGTCTTACAATTTGGACCTAATTCTTTAAAATCAAGTAATCTGCAGTCAAAATTGAAAATCAAAGTTTGACCAAAATTTCAAAAAACTTCAAATTTGAAGTTAAATAATGTTTAACGGATTTAAAAGTAATGGTGGTAAAAACAAAATTTGTAGCGTAAAAATATCTCTATTCTCTACTAAAATCAAATTGTTTATTTTCACATAAAAACTTAGTTTAATGCGCAATGTACAACCATTAGTTTTTCAAAAAACACCATTTTGCATATTATATTAAATTTATTAAATTTAATCCACATGTAACGGAATAGTTAAAATTTTCTAAAGTTTCCTTTCTGGTGGGTTTTTTACGAAATTCATCCTTCCCATATGAACTAAAAGTAAAGAAAAACCATATTACTACCATATTAACCACGTTGTAGACATTCATACAATTTTTAAGAATTGTACGAACTTTATTCTGCTCTAGTTAGCATTGAACATATTTGTGCGTTCATTAAAATTTATACCGGCATACTTGGGATAAAGAAAATTGCATTGGACTGTGGAAGAAAAAACAAACATTAACTGGATCGAATGAAGTTTGCTCTTCAACAGTCTTCGGAAGTCAAATCTGCGGATAGGTTTATATGGGGGCTATATTTAATTCTGGATATAGACAAATTTTTTCATAGTTTATATAGGACACATACTAACATCAGGTACCAAATTCCCACCGCATCGGATGAAATTTACTCCTTCAAGAGGCCCCGAAGGTCAAATCTAGGGATCGGATCATGTGGGGACTATATATAATTATGAACCGATACGTACCCATTTTGCCATGGTTGTTAGAGGACATATATTGCGTATCAAATTTCATTTGGCTAGTTTGTTTCGTTCGGAAGTTTGCGTGATTTCAACAGACGGACGGACGGTCATCGCTAGATCGACTCCGAATTTAACCACGACCCAGAAAATATATATATTTTGGGGGTCTGAAAATAATTTGTTGATGTGTTTGTAACACAAAATAACAAATGTGGTATTCTAACTCCCATGCAAGTATTTATTTTTTTTGCTACACAAATAAATTAAATTTGGCATCACTTTAGCAACGGAATTGTTTTTCGGATTCGAATTTCATGGTTTTAGTATCAACTTTTTCCAATTCCTTTTTTGCTTTAGCTTAGGACCAAATTGAGTTATTTAATAATAATACGCATAACGTTGTTCTTAGAGGCAAATTGGAAATTTTAATAAAATTAAATATAATATATTAAATATATTATATATTAAATAAAATTAACTACATTATTCATGTTGTATTTCTATTTTATTATTATTATTATTTTTTTTTGGTTTATTGGTCGTGTAATAAATTAAAATTTAATATAAATAATATATGCGTACAGTATACAGACTACTGGTTCATTGACTTTCCAATATTCATAGATAAATGATGATTTAACCGGTTTTAGAAAAAATTCTCAAGAATTTGCAAAATGAATAATCTTTTATGTATGTTATGCTCATTGAATATTGTAGGCATTTTGAAAGGAAATACAAGAATACAGATAAACTGGAATTGTAACATAACCGTTTAACTCATGCAAAATAGGGGTTTTAAGTGATTTTGACCCAATAAAATCCATGGCGAGAAATCTTCTGTTCTATCTATCTCGATGATGAAGAAGAATATTTTACAAGAGAATGTTTTCCAAATATCAGTCAAATCGGCGAATTCGAAAGAAAAAAAACAATATTTATTGTTTTATTGGGTTTTAATTACTTATTTATATTATTATTATTATGGACAAGACAGGTCCATGATATTAAATTAAATTAATTTTTATTATTATTATTGATTTTTTTTTTTTTGAAAATTATATTTCTTTATTAAAGTTGGAATATTGAAATGAAGAAATTTGGGTATATAAAAAATTAACAAAAAACTATTTTTTTCATTACTCAGCAAAAAAAGTATTGGAAATGTTCTTTTTGGATCCGGAAGTGGTGAAAAATTGGTGCAGAAGCGATTAATTTAACATACACAGAAAAAAATTTCACGAAAAATTTTCCAATTAAAATTTCAATTGAGTTTTAAAAAAATATTCAATTGAAAATTTAATTGAATCAACAAATTTTTTAATTGAAACAAAAATTAATCACGAAAATTAATAGTATCAATTAATTTTTTAATTGAATCAATTAATTTTTTAATTGACCTTCAATTAATATTTTAATTGATATTATCATTTCTGTGATTGAAGACATCTCAATTAAAAATTAATTGGATCAATTAATTTCGTGATTGAATCAGAAATTTTTTTTTTGTGTGTAGGAGGGATTTCGACCATTTGAACAGCCGTTGCACTGAATTTGCATCACTTCTTAAGGTGTGATCTGAATTCAGTGTTTTGAATGTGAATTTAAAAAAATTTGTGACATTTTGCAATTAAATAATTTTTATAATTTTTTAAGATTTTTAATGCATTCTTACGCTTGTCTGTAATATTTTACCTCAAATATTATCATAAATTCGCATTTTTTTCTACAACGGAGTTAGAAATTTTTGTGACAAAATTTAAATAAACATTCATTTATACTCTGATCCTAACCTAAACAAAAACAAGTATATACGGCCGTAAGTTCGGCCATGCCGAATCTTATGTACCCTCCACCATGGATTGCATAGAAACTTGTACTAAAGACTGTCATCCACAATCGAATTACTTGGGTTGCGGTAACACTTGCCGATGGCAAGGTATCTTAAAACTTCTTTAGTCCGTATTCTCAATTCTAAGTTAGTCCATACGGGGTATATATTAAACGCAAAAGGCCGATTTAATACGTATGTAATTCAATGGGACAACATTTTCTATAGAAATAAAATTTTGACAAAATTTTCTATAGAAATAAAATTTTGACAAAATTTTCAATACCAATAAAATTTTGACAAATTTTTCTATAGAAATAAAATCTTGACAAAATTTTGTATAGTAATAAAATTTTGACAAAATTTTCTATAGTAATCAAATGTTGACAAAATTTTCTATACAAATAAATTTTTTTTTCGTTTTGTTTGTTATTTTGGTAGATTACTTTTGGGGATCGGCTATATATAACTATAGACCGATATGGACCAATTTTGGCATAGTTGTTAGCGGCCATATACTAGCGCAATGTACCAAATTTCACCACGTACCAAATTTCAACCGGATCAGATGAATTTTGCTCCTCCAAGAGCTCCAGAGGTCAAATCTAGGGATCGGTTTAAATAGGGGTTATATATAATTAAGACCGGTATGGACCAATTTTTGCATTTGCAAATCTTGGGATCGGTTTATATGGGGGCTATATATAATTATGGACCGATGTGGACCCATTTTTGCATGGTTGTTAGAGACCATATACTAACACCATGTACTAAATTTCAACCGGATCGGAAGAGTTTTGCTTCTCTTAGAGGCTCCACAAGCCAAATCTGGGGATCGGTTTATATGGGGGCTCTATATTTAATTATGGACCGATATGGACCAATTTTTGCATGCTTGTTAGAGACCATGTACTAACACTATGTACCAAATTTCAACTGGATCGGATGAATTTTGCTCCTCTAAGAGGCTCTGCAAGCCAAATCTGACCGTCGGTTTATATGGGGGCTATACGTAAAAGTGGTCCGATATGACCCATTTGCAATACCATCCGACCTACATCAATAACAACTACTTGTGCCAAGTTTCAAGTCGATAGCTTGTTTCGTTCGGAAGTAGGCGTGATTTCAACGGACGGACGGACAGCTTAGATGGACTCAGAATTTCACCACGACCCTGAATATATATACTTTATGGGGTCTTAGAGCAATATTTCGATGTGTTACAAACCGAATGACAGAGTTAAAGTTGTTTTAGAGGCACAACTGTAAAAGTACTTCCAAAAATGTGCTCCCAAATATGGTCTATATTTTGTACATTTTACAGTGCATTTACATTTTAGAGTAAGTTATTTTAATTTATTTTTCCATGACTCGTCTTTTTCATATTTTCAATGGATAATTTTAACTATGTTTGTTTCAAATAGCTTTAAAATAGAGTAATGGTACAAATTATTTAAATTTTGTCAAAAAATTCTAAATCCATCATAAAATAAAAATGTCGAATTTCTGGAAATATTTGAGGTAAAACATTTCAGAAAAAAACTTATAAAAATTATTCAATGGGCAAAATATCACAATTTTTTTTTAATTCACATCCAAAACACTTAATTCAGATCACATCATAAGAAGTGATGCAAATTCAGCGTAACTGCTGTTGAAATGATCGACATCCGTCCTATGACAAGCCGATGTTAAATTCATCACTTCTTCGCAAATTTTGCACCACTTTCTGATCCAAAAAGCACATTTACTTTTTACTTTTTTTGGTGATGCCTTTTTGTTGGGTAATTTAATAATTTTTAAAAATATATTTTTTTTTAACAAACATATGTGATAAATTTTAATTATAAATTGTACAGAGTATTATTAACTAAACGTGGGTATAAAATTCAATGATCTATAAGGTCAATATAAACTAAATTAGAAGAAAATTTTCTTAGGATCCCCAAAGGTAATGAAACTAACCCGCTAATCATGATTTGGTCACAGTGATTTTTATCTTTACTTTTAATTGATTTTTCCTTATAATAGACTTTTCCCTATAATTTGTATAGGGTTGATAATTCTAATTTCCTTGTTTCAACAACGCATTATGGAAATCTCAATGGTAGTTCATTTTTTCCCATAAAATAGTTTACCTGTTTTTTTTGTCTAAATTTATTTAAGCAATTTATTGAATAATTATTGTCTATCAAAGAAATGAAATTGAATTAATAATTCAATAATCAAATTCTGCATAATTTATTTTTTTGTCTCAACTCAAATTAAAAAAGAAAACACGTTTCTATTCTACCACTACTCTATTCTATCACACAAAAATACAAAAAAGAATATATTCAATATCACTTACCATATAACACGGAAAACAGTTTCAGCTTTCCCAAAGGATACGTGGCATAGCAGTAAATGAAGAACAAATGCAGCATACTAATCATGAAGATATTACCCCATTTGAGGGGAGCCTCAAATTTAATGCCAAATACAGTGTCACCTTTGAAATTCTTGGTGTATTGCTCCAAATCGACATGATGCTTTTGTTCGATCACCTTAACTTCACCATCGACAGCTGAAACCAAAGGTTGGCCATTTTTGGTGGGAAAGCCATTGGCGGCGGCACCTTGAGTTTTGCCATTTGCAGCTACCAAACGGTTCTTAAGCTCGGTCTGTGAACTGGCGGCTGTTTCCACACTCGTTGTGGTACTCCGATCGGACATGGATAAATGACCCATATTTACGTCAATGTGTGATGTTAGCAAATGTTACGGCAGAGAAAGATGTTTCAAATTAATGATTTGCTATTTACAAACAAATGAAAAAATCAACACTTATTTATGATTTACCAATTTTTTAAATTCTTTACAAATGTGGCAACACTACTAGCAAATCAAGTGTTCTTTGTGGCAAAGCCAAGGATAAAGTTACAAAATGCAAAATGTTTTCTACAACTGTGTGATGGACTAACATTGGTTTAGTTTAAATGGCTGGAGTTTGATCACTTGTATTATTTCAAAAATTTCTTGTAGGTTATTTAAAAAAAAAAAATGTGTTTAAGCTTTTTTCTTCTTCTTCTTCCTCTTGGATTACTTTCTTCACTTGAATTTCACTTTTGCTTTTTATTATTTTTTTATTTTGCCTTTAATTTTTGTGATATTTTATTTGTTTTTACTTGGCCGGAGTAGTTATAAGGGCGATGATTACTTGGAAAATAAAAACCAAAGTCTGGTTTTTAACACTTCAGGTTTGACATCCGCTGAGGGCCTATCTAACGACCGTTACACTTTGCCGTTTCGTTAACAAATGAACGCTGCTGAAGATGTTAAAAATCATTTCTATCACTAGCTGAATGGACAAAAGGCACCCGATGTAGCAGATCAAACTTACGATGCTGCTGCCAACAACAACAAAACCAACAACACTTGAGATGGATGGTAAAACCCTCAACAGGTACACATCAGCACAACACTGACAACTACAACTACAATAGCGGCAACGACCCAAAACTATTCTTTTGTGTCTGGCCGAAGTGCGATGTCGTATATACGACGAATTTGTAAATGCGTATGTGTGTTTCCGAATGAATGAATGAATGAAATACGTAAATATTACACACATATATATGTGTATGTTTGGAGCATACAGCCTCAAACAACAATATTTAGTTAGCTTAATGTGACCAATTTGAGGGTTACCATAGTTTCAAGTAAATTACAATGTTTATAATTCGGAAAGATGTCGGCGTGCACTAGAAAAAACCGTAAACCAACCAGGAAGAAACATTTTAATTAATTTTAGAAAATTTAGATAATTTTTTTGAAAATTTTAACTAAACAGTATTACAAACGCTGACATCACGCCAATATCACAAAAATAAATAAATATTTTTCGACATATTTCAGAATAATAAGTAGACATAATTAAATTTTATACCCTCCCCCATACACACAGAGAAGGAATATGATCACCTCAGACATGTTTCAAAAGCAAAATGTTATTTTTGTATGGTGACCATTTAACATGTTTGTAGCAAAAATGTTGTTTTTTCGTCAAGCATTACATGCTTACCAACATCATATACATACTTTCCGAGAAAATATCATGATTGCGACAATCATGTTACATGGTTACCATCCAAAAATAACATTTTGCTCTTGAAACATGTTTGAGGTGATCATATTCCTTTTCTGGGTGTAGGATGGGGGTATATTAACTTAGTCATTCCGTTTGTAACACATCGAAATATTGCTCTAAGACCCCATAAAGCAGAGCTTCCCAACCCAATTTGCTTCGCGCCCCCAAAAAAATGTATCAATTTCGTTGCGCCTCCCAACCTAAAACAAATTTTGTTTACCCAAACAAACAGAAATAAATATTAACAAAGCTGAAAATATGATTAACAATAACTAATTAAATAATTAAAAATAAACATGTTTATGAATATTAATATAAAAGAGTTTATCAATTAGTGGAAAATTTGGCAATTGTTTCAACATGACGGCAGTTTCAACATGAAGGCAAGACAGATATTTTGATTTTATGTCTAAAAGTGACGAAAATGGATTCAAAATTTTTTAAACGTGTGAATACAAAAGTGGGTACTGGTACTGATATTTTAGCAAGATTTTGTAGTATATTATTGATGTTTTGTAGAACTTAACAATTAGTGTTGTTTTAACACCGAAAAAAGTGAACTGTTTTATAGGAAGAATGAACTACCACGCACGAAAATTGAACTAAATTTTACTCCACATTTTGAGATTTCCACAAAGCGTTGTTAAAACCAGGAAATTTTAATGCCCTGTTGTACTTTCTAACTGCAGTTCACGAAATTACATCATATCATAGAAGAAAAATGAACTAAAAGTAAAGAAGAAAATCATTGGCGCCAAATCATGACCATTTAACCATATACAAGTAGTAGTTCATTCTTACTATTTTTGGGAATCGTACGAAAATTTTAATTTGTTTTAGTTCATATTGAAATTATGTGTACGGTTATTGAACTTTATACTCACGTTTAGTTAATGAAAATTTGAGACATACTTAAAAAAAGTAAGATTTCATTAAGCTGTAGAAAATGTCGATACAAATAATAAAATTTAACTACAAGTGAATAATTTTTTCCAATAAAAATAAGTTAAATTTAGCGTTAGTTTAACTACGGAATTTTTTTCTGTGAACAAATTTAATGATACAAAACCTGCTCAACCAAAAATGACGCTGCGCCCCCCCCCCCCCCCCCCATTTGGGAAGCTCTGCCATAAAGTGTATATATTTTGGGTCGTGGTGAAACTCCGAGTCGATCTAAGCATGTCCGTCCGTCCGTCTGTGGAAATCCCGCTAACTTCCGAACGAAACGAGCTATCGACTTGAAACTTGGCACAAGTAGTTGTTATTGATGTAGGTCGGATGGTATTGAAAATGGGCCATATCGGACCACGTTTACGTATAGCCCCCATATAAACCGTTCGCCAGATTTGACCTCTGGAGCCTCTTGGAGGAGCAAAATTCATCCGATCCGGTTGAAATTTGGTACGTGGTGTACGTATATGGTCTCTAACAACCTTGCAAAAATTCGTCCATATCGGTCCATACTTTTATATAGCCCCCATATAAACCGATCGCCAGATTTGACCTCTGAAGCCTCTTGGAGAGCAAAATTCATCCGATCCGGTTGAAAGTCGGTACGTGGTGTAAGCATATGGTCTTTAATAACCATGCAACAATTTGTCCGTATCAGCCCCTAATTATATATAGACCCCATATAAACCGATCCACAGATTTTAACTCCTGAGCCTCTTGCAAGAGCAAAATTCATCGGATTCGATTGAAATTTGGTACAGTGCTCTAGTATATGGCCCCCCTAATTGCCGTGCAAAAATTGGTCCATATCGGTCTATAGTTATATATAGCCGATGGCCAATTACACAAAAATTGGTACATATTGCCAAAAACAATCCACCAAAATTTTATCATAATTTTATTTCTATAGAAAATTTTGTCAAAATTGTATGTCTAGAAAATTTTGTCAAAATTTGTATGTCTATAGAAAATTTTTATTTCTGTCGAAAATGTTGTCAAAATTTTATTTCTAAAGAAAATTTTGTCAAAATTTCATTTCTATAGAAAATTTTGTCAACATTTTTTTTTCTATAGAAAATTTTGTCAAAATTTTTTTTCTATAGAAAATTTTGTCAAAATTTTATTTCTATAGAAAATTTTGTCAAAATTTTATTTCTATAGAAAATGTTGTCAAAATTTTATTTCTATAGAAAATGTTGTCAAAATTTTATTTCTGTAGAAAATTTGCATATGCGTATTTAATCGGCCTTTTTCTTTTTGTTTAGTATATACCCCGTATGGACTAACTTAACAGCACACCTCTTTATAGTCCTAGAATACCTCTGTATATCCAATTTCAGGCAAATTGGGTAAAAACTACGGATTCTAGAAGCCCAAGAAGTAAAATCGGGAGATCGGTCTATATGGGAGCTATACGAAAAGATAGTCCGATACTCACCATTTTCGGCACCACACTTTATGGTTCTAAAATACTTCTAGATATACAATTTCAGGTAAATTGGACCGATATAGCACATCTTCCAACTTGGCCTGCATGTAGACAAAAGACGATTATGTGACAAATTTCAGGACGATATCTCTATTATTTAAGACTGTAGCGTGATTACAACAGACAGACAGACTGACATGCTTATGTATATCGACTTAGAATTTCTCCCTGATCAAGAATACATATAGTTTCTATAGTCGGAAATCGATATTTCGGAATGGCAAACTTATTATAACACCCCCTCCCCCCCTCACCATTCTATTGTGGTGGGTATAAAGATTATTAATGCAAAGTTATAAATTTATTAAATAATTCATATTTTTAAGTGCATATTCGTTAAGGAATTCAAATGTGATTGCTTTATATTTTCCTTGATGGCCAAAGCCCTTCAGTATTTAAATGTCAATAAATCTTTTGTTTCTCTGCTGCACTGAAAAAGATTTTTGAAGTTATATTAAAGATTATGCTACCTAAATTTAAGGATGCGCAATTTACAAGATATTAAGGACAAATCTCTTTAAAATAATGAAATTTTAATTAAAATAAAGTTTATAATTTTTGCCTCAAAAAAAAAAATTTTTTTTCATTAAATTTAAGATACAAATTTTGGAAATTTGCGTTCGTCCATTAAAGTCGTGTGTCTTTGAACTAACGCAAATTTTCTTTAAAGTATAGTAACGCATTTTTAATTTAAAGAACTCGTCCTTAAATTAACTGAAATATTGAATCATTAGATTGAAGATCAAATATAAAAATTCTTAGTTTTTTTTTAGTTAAAATTTTTTGAAATTAAGAAAACATTTTCTACTTTGAAAACAGTATGATAAAGCGATAATTGAGATCTGTATCCAAATTTTAATTTTATTGATCCAAGATTTGAAGCCAAATCGGTTGCTAAAAAATGTCTTTATTGTAAAGAAGCCGCATCTTTGGCTCGGAATAAATACCAAAATCCTTAGGGGAATAGGGATCTATAAATCAATTCATCGAGTATACGAATTTTGGCATGGAAATCTAAAATAATCGAAATCGATTATTAACCTAAAAATAATCGCAAAATCGATTTTAGATTTTGAACTATTTTTTTAATTTTGACTATCAAAAATCTATTTTAATGTTTTATTCATTGGTACTTAGATGTAAGGAAACGAGCACATATTTCATGATCTTTATTTGTAGAATTCTATAAATCATAAGAATAAAAATTCTGATTTGATTAAATAAAATATCAAATTGATGGAAATGAATCCTTTGTGTTTTCAATTTCTTTGATCTCATAGGGGTAATTATTTTGGAAAGAATGATAAATGATTACACAGAAAAAATATCACCAAAATATTTCCAATTAAAAAGTTCATTGAAGTTGAAGAAATTTTCAATTAATAGATTAATTGATACAATTAACATTTTAATCAAGATAGAAACATTAAGTTAAGAAAGCATATGATTGAAAATTTTAAAATTTTTTATTAAAAAATTTTTTTGTTTTCTTCTTTTTTTTTGTCAATCTCGGAAGACTAAGCCAGTTCAAAAAAGTGATTGATTTTTGTTTTTAATTTTTAAATAAAAACTTATTTCAAACAATCAATTTTTTAATCAAGCTAAAAACAAAAGTCAGATTAGAAAGTAATTGAAAATAGTTACAATTATTAATCGAGCTTTATGGACAGATTTAGAATCTATACACGCCTGGACTGTACATGTTTCGTTTTTAATTAAAAAAATTAATTATGTTTTGCAAACAAGATCAATTAAATTTTTAATTGAATCAACTAAAAAATTAATTGAAATTTTCAAATCAAATAATTTTTTAATCAAATATTTTTTTATGCCCAATTAAAACTGTGATTGTTACTATCATTTTCGTGATTGAAGACATTTCAATTTAAAAAATTATTTGCAACAATTAATTTCGTGATTGAATTAGAATTATTTTTTTTTTGTGTAGTACATGTTAAAAATTTTATATTGAACATTTTAGAAATATAGTAAACAAATTAAAAAAAAGTAACATGTTTGACTGGAACACTAATTTTTTGCATTTATCTCCAACTATTGTTGATAACACTCACAAAAAGACAAATAGATTTCAGAAAATCGAATATTTTGTATAATCATTATTTCTATGAAATTCGATTATGAAAAATCGATTATTCGAATTTTGATTGGTAAAAATAATCGTGTAAATAATCGATTTTTTGACTTTTCGATTTTTGATTAAAAGTCAAAAATCGAAAAGTCAAAAAATCGATTATTGGTTTGTACTATAGATCCCTATAAGGAAAGGTCAAAATCATTGGATGCAAGTAAACTTTGTTTTTTGAGTACATTTACACGTACGTGTACGCCGCAGAGTGGGCTACCCCATACAAGTTAGCCGACAAAAATTATTTTTAAATTTAAAATAGATGGATTTGGTGTAAAATGGGTCCATGAAAATTTTTGACAGAATCAAGGACCGATAAGACCTCCCGAGGGGTTCTAGAGAGTCTTACGGTCTATTTAAAGGGCCAATGGGGTAAGAATTACTTCCTTACATTATTTTTCGATATTTTTCCAATGAATTGTGATGTTATAGATGATTCGCCGAATGGAGGTGATAGTACAGGGCTAGAACACAAAATACTGAGAGGGAGGAGGAGGTCAAGAACGCAAAATAAATAACCCTAAATAGAAAATTTTATTTACTTTTGTAACACAATAGAAACAAGTATATACGGCCGTAAGTTCGGCCAGGCCGAAGCTTATGTACCCTCCATCATGGATTGCGTAGAAATTTCATCTAAACACTGCCATCCACAATCGAATTACTTAAGTTGCGGTAACGCTTGCCGATGGCAAGGTATCTTAAAACCTCCTAACACCATCTTCTAAATTGTATGTAAGTCCATACGTGGTATATATTAAATCAAAAAAGATCGATCCAATACGTATATAATTCAGTTTGACAAAGTAGACATACAATTTTGACAAAATTTTCTACAGAAATAAAATTTTAACAAAATTTTCTATAGAAATAAAATTTTCACAAAATTTTCTATAGAAATAAAAATTTTGACAAAATTTTCTATAGAAAGAAAAATTTTGACAAAAAATTCTACAGAAATAAAATTTTGACAAAATTTTCTATAGAAATAAAATTTTGGTAGATTATTTTTGGCTCTAGTGGCAACCATGATTATGAACCGATATCGACCAATTTTTGTGTGATTGGACCAATTTTGGTATGGTTGTTAGCGACCATATACTAACACCACGTGCCTAATTTGAACCGGATCGGATGAATTTTGCTCCTCCAAGAGGCTCCGGAGGTCAAATCTGGAGAATGTTTTATATGGGGGCTATATATAAATATGGACCGATATGGTCCAATTCTGGCACGGTTGTTAAAGATCATATACTAACACCATGTTCCAAATTACAACCGGATTGGATGAAAATTGCTTCTCTTGGAGACTTCGCAAGCCAAATCTGGGGATCGGTTTATATGGGGGTTATATATAATTATGAACCGATGTGGACCAATTTTTGCACGGTTGTTAGAGACCATATACCAATACCATGTACCAAATTTCAGCCGGATCGGATGCAATTTGCTCCTCTTTGAGGCTTCGCAAGCCAAATCTGGGGATCGGTTTATATGGGGGCTATATATAATTAAGGACCGATATGGACCAATTTTTGCATGGTTGTTAGAGACCATATACCAACATCATGTACCAAATTGCAGCCGGATCGGATGAAATTTTCTTCTCTTTGAGGCTCCGCAAGCCAAATCTGGGGATCGGTTTATATGGGGTCTATATATAATTATGAACCGATGTGAACCAATTTTTGCATGGTTGTTAGAGACCATATATCAATACCATGTACCAAATTTCAGCCGGATCGGATGGAATTTGCTTCTCTTTTAGGCTCCGCAAGCCAAATCTGGAGATCGGTTTATATGGGGGCTATATATAATTATGGACCGATGTGGACCAATTTTTGAATGGTTGTTAGAGACCATATACCAACATCATGTACCAAATTTCAGCCGGATCGGATGCAATTTGCTCCTTTTTGAGGCTTCGCAAGCCAAATCTGGAGATCGGTTTATATGGGGTCTATATATAATTATGGACCGATGTGGACCAATATTTGCATGGTTGTTAGAGACCATATATCAACATCATGTACCAAATTTCAGCGGGATCGGATGAAATTTGCTTCTCTTTGAGGTTCCGCAAGCCAAATCTGGGGATCGGTTTATATGGGGGCTATATATAATTATGGACCGATGCGGACCAATTTTTGCATGATTGTTAGAGACCATATACCAACACCATGTACTAAATTTCAGCCGGATCGGATAAAATATGCTTCTCTTAGATGCTCCACAAGCCAAATCTGGGGATCGGTTTATATGGGGGCTATACGTAAAAGTGGACCGATATGGCCCATTTTCAATACCATCCGACCTACATCAATAACAACTACTTGTGTCAAGTTTCAAGTCGATAGCTTGTTTCGTTCGGAAGTTAGCGTGATTTCAACAGACGGACGGACGGACGGACATGCTTAGATCGACTCAGAATTTCACCACGACCCAGAATATATATACTTTATGGGGTCTTAGAGCAATATTTCGATGTGTTACAAACGGAATGACAAAGTTAATATACCCCCATCCTATGATGGAGGGTATAAAAACAGAATTGAAAAAAACTTGTTTATATTGTTATTATTCAATTTCAACAAAAAAATAAGGGCTTAAAATTAAAATAAGACTGCATTACAATTACATACATATTGAACAAATAAAGTAAAAGGCAGTTCTACTGCGACCACCTTATGTATGCATCTTGCTCATATTGTGAATAGCTAATTTTGGCTTTTGTGGCGTGCATATTCTAGTGCTTCTACCATGTAGTTATTATACCATGCACTTGACTTGAAATATTGCCTTTAGGTGGGTATTAAGTTCGAGTTTAGCCGCTAAAAGCGTCATTTTTTCACGATTACTTTTCTTTAATAATCCATTTTAAGGAATACAAACTTTGTGAAAATTTGCTTTGGGCTTTTCCCCATCAAGTTATAATAAAACTTGCAACAAATACGTATAATTTCATGCATTTTTCTTACTGATTTAGTTTTCACTTTAGCGATTTTAGCGGCTAAACTCGAACTTAATACTCACCTTTTGACTTGAAATATTACATTGATGCGAAGTCGTGCGAAGTATCAATCTTTCAAGATGTAAGAGACTATAATCTAGATAGTGTTTTAGCGAAGTTTCAAGTTTATGTCTCTTTATGTCACCAATGAGATGGTCCAACTTATATCAAATATTATGCTAATTTTCATCGAGAAAACCTCTAATTTGAGACAACTTTATAGGCACTTCTCTAAAGATATGATAATTGTTGTTATTTTTATTAAAACGAGCATATCTTTTTCAGCAAAATATGTTCCACCCAAAATTCTAGAGCAGCGTTTGTTCTACAAATGAGAATAATTTGAATAAGATGTCTTTAATGCGCATGTAATTGAAAAAAAATAGTTTTTGAAACTTCATCTTTGACCTACAAAATTATGGCTAGTACACTGAAAAAAAAGCATACTCGGTTCCAAAGATTTTGTCTTTACTTTAAAAAATTTGGTATTGATTCGGAGCCAAAGAAGCGGAGAATACAAGTAAGGATAACTTTTAAGACAAAATTCTCTTTTAAATTTAGGTTCTGTGTACTTGCTTCTAGGAAGCAAATTGTAATTTTTCGCTTTCTCAGCTTTTTTTCTTCATATGCTATCAAAGTCCTTTAAAAACGAGTTAACGGCAACTTTATTTTCCAAATTAGGACTCGACTTGCAGTAAAAATTATGCTATGTTTGAAGTAAAAAACTTCTTTAAAATAAAGTTTTGAAAAACATGTCCTATATTTGAACGAGTTTTTGCTTTGTAGTCAAGATGCAAAAAGACAACAAATTTAAAGACAATTTCATTAAATTTAAAGAATTTTTCTGAATTATTAAAGTCAAGTTGACCTTAGCCTATAAATTTTTTCTTTCATGTTAAGATACCCATTTTTAAGTCAAATCACTTAATTATAAGGATATCCTTAATTATAAGGATATCATTGAAAAATTTATCGACTTTTGGACAAGGAAAATAACTTCATTTTAGAGAAATGCGTCTTCTATGCTAAGCAAAATTTGTATTCGTATTTTAAAGACATGAAATCTTTGACCTCACGACAATATTTTTTCAGTGTAGACAGCTCAAAACACCCTTGGCTACTTTTTTTATCTATGTTAATTGGACAATTCTTATTATGTCTGAATCATTAAAACACATAAAATTCATTTGTATTTTTTACCGGCTAGACCCTGCAAATAGTTCACTGTGCGCCGCTGGCCGATGAGTCGGACCCATCGGGTCAATCCGGTGCAGAGAATCCGCCGTCATGGGATTGTTTTTTTTTTTTTGAGTGTAGGTATTTAATGTGCCATATCTATATTGTATAGGTTCCATATAAACTAATTTATTTATTTATTCATTATTTATTACAATTCTAAAAACTATAATAAACATTAAAGCACTAGCTACAAAGGCTATCGGCTATAAACTGGTGTTACAATTTAGAAGACAATGTTAAGGTACCTTATCATCGGCAACTGTTACCACAACCTAGAACTTTATACTCAATCTCTGGTAGACGGTATACGATACGGCCTGGCTTAACTTTCGGCCGCATATACTTGTTTTCGCGATTTCTATATTGTTTGCATCTATTGACATAGTAGTACACAAAAAAATATAAACTTATTAACACTACTACATTTTAATAGTAATAATTTAACAATTATGTAAGAACATTAATAGTATTTAACATTAAACAATTATGCAAAAATATCATCTATAAACAAAATCAGTAGTATAATTATAATTTTAAATAGTTTTATTAGTCATGACAGTATTTTCTTTTTGAAGAAAAATTTTAATTCGTTGACGTCTTTTTCCCACAATAATAACAATTAGAAATGCAAATGAAGCATTAGGCAATTAAAAAAAAACAATCTTGAAACAAAACACAATAAAAAAAAAACAAGTATATACGGCCGTAAGTTCGGCCAGGCCGAAGCTTATGTACCCTCCACCATGGATTGCGTAGAAACTTCTACTGAAGTCGATGGCAAGGTATCTTAAAACTTCCTAATACCGTAATATATACCACATAGTCCATACGTGGTATATATTAAACTAGAAAAGGTCGATTAAATACATATATAATTAAGTTTAAAATTTCTATAGAAATAAAATTTTAACAAAATAAAATTTTGACAACATTTTCTATAGAAGTAAAATTTGGAAAAAAAAAAATTCTATAGAAATAAATTTTCTATAGAAATAAAATTTTGACGCAAGCCAAATCGGTGGATCGGTTTATATGAGGGCTATATATAATTATGGACCGATGTGGACCAATTTTTGCATGGTAGTTAGAGACCACATACTAACACCATGTACCAAATTTCAGCCGGATCGGATGCAATTTGCTTCTCTTAGAGCAATCGCAAGCAAATTTGGGGGTCCGTTTATATGGGGGCTATACGTTAAAGTGGACCGATATGGACCATTTTTTGCATGGTTGTTAGAGACCATATACTAACACCATGTACCAAATTTCAGCCTGATCGGATGAAATTTGCTTCTTTTAGAGCAATCGCAAGCCAAATTTGGGGGTCCGTTTATATGGGGGCTATACGTAAAAGTGGACCGATATGGACCAATTTGTGCATGATTGTTAGAAACCATATACTAACACCATGTACCAAATTTCAGCCGGATGAAATTTGCTTCTCTTAGAACAATCGCAAGCCAAATTTGGGGGTCCGTTTATATGGGGGCTATACGTAAAAGTGGACCGATATGGCCCATTTGCAATACCATCCGACCTACATCAATAACAACTACTTGTGCCAAGTTTCAATAGCTTGTTTCGTTCGGAAGTTAGCGTGATTTCAACAGACGGACGGACGGACGGGCATGCTCAGATCGACTCAGAATTTCATCACGACCCAGAATATATATACTTTACGGGGTCTTAGAGCAATATTTCGATGTGTTACAAACGGAATGACAAAGTTAATATACCCCCATCCTATGGTGGAGGGTATAAAAACAAAAAACAAAATTACTTAATATTGTTGACAGATATATCAATAAAATGTAATAAGTTATAGTATAGTAATCTTAAGATTAGAAAAATATGGCATGTTAATAACAAACCTATTTATTTTACTTGTATCTAATTAATGAATTAATTTATTAGGACAAAAAAAAATTGATAATTTATACAAATCCGGTCTGGGTCAAGAGCCTTTGATATGTATACACAGAAAAAAATATCACGAAAAATTATCGAATTAAAATTTTAATTGAGTTTTATATGTACAAGTAAAAATTTAATTGATTAAACAAATTTTTTAATTGATTTATTAGGACAAATTAATTAATTTATTAGGACAAAAAAAAATTGATAATTTATACAAATCCAGTCTGGGTCTAGAGCCTTTGATATGTATACTCAGAAAAAAATATCACGAAAAATTATCGAATTAAAATTTTAATTGAGTTTTATATATATAAGTAAAAATTTAATTGATTAAACAAATTTTTTATTTGAAAAAAAGTCAATCACAAAAATTAGTTGTATTAATTAATTTTTTAATTAACTTTGGTGATTGATACTTTCATTTCTGTGATTGAAGATATTTGAATTAAAAATTAATTGGATCAATTAAGTTATTACTTTTAATGTACACCCAAAAATGTTCTTCTTGAGATGGAAACAAAATTTCCTTAAAATGAACCATATGAAAGTTATACATTGACATTCCAAAAATTTTAACAAAGAATCAGTTGCCTTATCTTCATTCTTCTGTGTTCGTTTTTTTTTAAATTCATTACAATAAAAAAATAAAAAAAGAATATTTCATGGTAATTTCAACCGAAACCACCTGATCAATTACAAATTACTTGAATCAATTAATTTTGTGATTGGGGATCGAAGTACACATGCTGATTGGCACAGAATAAGCTATTGAATCGATGTGGTCATGAAGGATCGTCATACACAAAAACTTGCATTAAAATTAAGCCAAGGACAATTGTTCATTGATATAACGAAGCATTTTCATTACGACAATGAAATTGTCATTACTAGAACAAAACTTTTCATCGTTAACCAGAAACTACATCACATATATGTATAATGGCATTGTATTTATGAATTTGTTTCGTTTGCTCAGTTTTAATCAAACAATTCGTTAATATAACGTATTCATTTTCTATCTGGTTTCAGCTTAAATTTAAAAGAATTCTAATTAAATTTAAATATAACCCCCATGTATAACAAGTTGGCTGATAAGTCCCCGGTCTAACAAAGAAAAACACATTTTTTTGTCAAAATTCGTTTTTATTATTCAACATAGTTCCCTTCAAGAGCGATACAACGATTATAACGACCTTCCAATTTTTTGATACCATTTTGGTAGTACTCCTTCGGTTTTGCCTCAAAATAAGCCTCAGTTTCGGCGATCACCTCTTCATTGCAGCCAAATTTTTTCCCTGCTAGCATCCTTTTGAGGTCTGAGAACAAGAAAAAGTCGCTGGGGCCAGATCTGGAGAATACGGTGGGTGGGAAGCAATTCGAAGCCCAATTCATGAATTTTTGACATCGTTCTCAGTGACTTGTGGCACGTTGCGTTGTCTTGGTGGAACAACACTTTTTTCTTCTTCATATGGGGCCGTTTTGCCGCGATTTCGACCTTCAAACGCTCCAATAACGTCATATAATAGTCACTGTTGATGGTTTTCCCTTCTCAAGATAATCAATAAAAATTATTCCATGCGCATCCCAAGAAACAGAGGCCATTACTTTGCCAGCGGACTTTTGAGTCTTTCCACGCTTCGGAGACGGTTCACCGGTCGCTGTCCACTCAGCCGACTGTCGATTGGACTCAGGAGTGTAGTGATGGAGCCATGTTTCATCCATTGTCACATATCGACGGAAAAACTCGGGTGTATTACGAGTTAACAGCTTCAAACACCGCTCAGAATCATCAACGAGGTGTTGTTTTTGGTCAAATGTGAGCTCGCGCGGCACCCATTTTGCACAGAGCTTCCGCATATCCAAATATTGATGAATGATATGACCAACACGTTCCTTTGATATCTTTAAGGCCTCTGCTATCTCGATCAACTTCATTTTACGGTCATTCAAAATCATTTTGTGGATTTTTTTGATGTTTTCGTCGGTAACCACCTCTTGCGGGCGTCCACTGCGTTCACCGTAATCCGTGTTCATTTCACCACGCTTGAATTTTGCATACCAATCAATTATTGTTGATTTCCCTGGGACAGAGTCCGGAAAGGCAAGCCAAGTTTTTGCTTCCACCGTATTTTTTCCCTTCAGAAAACAGTATTTTATCAAAACACGAAATTCCTTTTTTTCCATTTTTTTCACAATAACAAACTAATTGACTTACAGACGTCAAATTTTGACACGAATCATTTGAAGGTTGGTACTATATAAAAATAATATGCATTATGTGTCAGACCGGGGACTTATCAGCCTACCTGTTACAATGTAACCTTTCAAAAATGGATGCCCACTCACAAGCAAAAAATTTAATCTTCGTGATTTTTTTAATTGGCCCAATTAATGTTTTAATTGAAAAGCCGTCAGTCACGAAAATGAGCAAAAAATTTAATCTTCGTGATTGTTTTTAATTGGCCCAATTAATGTTTTAATTGAAAAGCCGTCAGTCACGAAAATGATTGAATAAAAAATCAGTTTTTAACAGATTCAAGAAATTATTTAGGTAAACTTTTTAATCAAATCAGTTAAACAATTAATTGAGTTTTGCAATCGATATCGATTATTTTTTATTAAATTGTTAATTGGAACAAATAATTGTTTAATGAAATCCTGAAAATATCCACTGATTTAAAAAATTATTGTGTCAATTATTTTTTTTAATTAAAGACTTTGTGTTTTCTTGTTTTGATTAAAAAAATTATTGTATCAATTATTTTTTTTTTTTTTTAATTAAAAATTAAAAAAAAAACTAACACTCTTGTAACTGACTTAGTTTTCCAAGTTTGATTAAAAAGTTAATTGTTTGTATTTTTTAAAATTAAAAATTTAAGATTTTTAAAATCAATGACCTAATAGACTTAATGTATTTAGTTTGATTAAACAGACACTTTTATCAATTAATTTTTTAATTGAAAAAGTTTTCAGCTTCAATTAACTTTTGAATAGGAAATATTTTGGTGATATTTTTTCTGTTCATGGTTGCCTTAATTTTGACCATATTTGGGAGGTACTAATTTGAAAGTGATAATATAGCAAGCGTCTCATCATTTTCGTGAAAATTTTCTCTACTTTTGACAACTGCCCAAGTTTGAGAGGTTTCACTGTATATATCAATATCCTTATTTCAATCATTGGTTTGTTTTCGAACTTGACTTGTATTATAGCGGCCGTCAACCTGTTTACTTGTAATAGCCGCATTAGCGTAGCTAGACAATTTTCCTAGGGGGGGCTATAGCCCCCCTAGCTAAAAATTTATAGACTGAACTTATAGGTTCAATTAATGTTTTATTTCATAAAATTGATTAAAAATTAGACATTAAAATAACTCGACAATTAATTTATAATAAAGCAACTAAAAGTAGTTCCCAACAAAAAAATTGTGAGTTGTTCTTAAGGCACAACTTTAGAAGTACTTCCAAAAATGTCCTCAATTATTTTAACTACACAGGAAGTTTTTTTACTTCATTTTTTTCATATTTTAATGTGTAATTTTTTGTTTTCTTTTTTTCAAATACTTTAAAAAGAGTAAGAATAAATAAATTGGTACAAATTATTCAAATTTTGCCACAAAATGCTAAATCCATTATAGAAAAATCGATAAATTTGGAAATTATTCGAGGAAAAACGTTTCAAACAAGCGTCAGAATGCATTAAAAGTCATAAAAACAATATAAAAATTATTTATTTGGGAAAATATCACAAAATTTTTTAATTCACATTGAAAACACTGAATTCGGATCTTACCTTAAGTGATGCAAATTCATTGCAACGGCTGTTGAAACGGTGGACATTTATCCTATGACAAGCTCATATTACATTCATTGCTTCTCCGCCAATTTTGCACCACTTCTAGACCCAAAAAGAACATTTTCACTACTTTTTTGGCAACGCTTTTTCGCAGCATTATTAAGATATTAATTTATGAAAGAATAGTATTAATATCAATTACTATTTTTTTAATTAAATTGACTAAACTAAATCAATCATAAGTTCAACCACAGCTTTATTTCATAAATATCTGACTTCAAATATTGCCATCGGCAACTGCTACCACAACCCAAGTAATTCGATTGTTCATGAAAGTCTGTAGAGGAACTTTGTGCGATTGGATATACTTGTTTAATTTTTGTAAAAATTAAAAACTATTGACATTTGTTGATAAATGGAAAATCATAAATAGAGTTTCAAATTCTGGGGGGGGCTAAAATTTTTCTGGGGGGTCTAAGCCCCCTCCCCAGAGGCCTTCCTACGCTTATGAATAGCCGTTGAACGATTTCACACATCAAACGGTTGATTGACTTTCATTATTATTATGTAATATCAACTGTGTAATCTAATATCAGTTTTAATCATAATTATAAAAATGCAAATTTTGAAAATGTATTCTTTAGTTAAATAAATATTAATACGATATAGTACAAAAGTAGTAATTATCTTTTAAAATGATGTTGTTGCACCACTAGTGTAGTGTATCTGATGCACAGAAAACAAAGTATAGCAAGAATGAACTACGTGGTGCGAAAATTGAACTAAATTATACTCCATATTTTGAGATTTCCACAAGCCGTTTTTTAAATCAGGAAAATTTAATGCTCTGGCCTACTTTTTAAATGAAACTAAAAAAGAAGAAAAAATGAACTAAAATTAAAAAAAAAAATCATGACCATTTTAATAATTCAGTAATTCATTCTTACTATTTTTGGAAATCGTACGCAGTGTTGGCAGTATTGAGGATTTTTCCAAAACTCGGCCACGAAGGCTGGGCACGAGTTCGGGATTTTCCATAAGTTTGGGGATTTTTGTGGGGAATTTTCGAAATCTGTTCGGTATAATAAATCAGGTTTAAAGTTTATATTAAATTTATGTTTTATATTAAATTCTTTACTCCTACAAACTCCTACAAAAAAAGTGCTTAAAGAAGTGCTAAAAAATACTCAAAATATAGTAAAAAACATTCCTTATCTTCAACGGCATTTATTGGGGGATCCAAGAGCTACCATACAATATATTTCTAAGATTTTTTTTACTATTGTGATATTATTTCGTAAGGATACAATTAGTGATTTTTGGGGATGAAAGTGTCCCATTTTGGGGACAAGAGCGCGGAAAATACTGGCAACACTGAATTTTTATACCCACCACCATAGAATGGTGACGGGGGTATAATAAGTTTGTCATTCCGTTTGTAACACATCGAAATATCGATTTCCGACTATATAAAGTATATATATTCTTGATCAGTATAGCCACATATAGACATATCTATCGGAAACACCATAAAAAATCACCTGTTTTTGAAAACGCGGGACTTTTTCTTGAGTTTCAAAATATTTATTTTTTGAATAAAAATGTTACTAATTAATAACAATATTTTAGAAAAATACATTTTTTATATAAAAATTTTGAAATATTTTTGTTTAACTAGAAAGTTATTTTAATTTTAATGTTATTTGTTGACAAAACTGATTCCTATATATTTTATTTTATTGAAATGCATAGTTGTGTACATTAATTTTCTATTTTGTATGTGAAATAAATACTTTTGTTTTGTTTTTACCCCAAAAAATATGTTTAATTTTAATAGTATTTATATTGCCGTTTTTTTGTCGATTTTTAAAATGCAAGTGCCGATTATGACGATTTTTATCGGAAAAAGTGACGATTTTTTTTGAAATTTTATTGGCAGCCCTGATCTAGAGGCATTTTCGGGTCATAAAGAGGTGTGCCGAAAACGGTGAGTATCGGTCCATATTTTAGTATAGGCCCCATAAGAACGATCTCCCGATTTAACTCCTTGGGTTTCTAGAAACCGTAGTTTTCATCTGATTTGCCTGAAATTTTAAATATTCTGGTATTTTAGGCTCACAAAAACGTGTATCGGATTAAGTTTTTATCGGTCTATTTGGTAATGCCTCCATATTGACCGACTTCACTTCTGGAGGGTGTAGAAGGCGCACTGATCATGAAAATTGCTTGAAACTCAATGTAAAATTTCCAGATTTTACTTCTACAGATTTCAAATCAAGACGTTTTTTTTTTTTTTTTTTTATCTCAGCTTAAAGCCATGCATTGACTAAACTACAAGTGTAGCTTAACCAACAGAGGAAAAGTATGCTTGTCAAATTTATTTGGGCAAAGCCCTATAGACTGCAAGATGGTTGGATGTACAGCTGTTTCGGAATTACCACATTCCTCATCAGCATCCTCTACTTGCAGCAAAACTATCAACCAATTATCAGAATAAATTCGGGTAATTCACTCAACCCAAAGTGAACTACACTTGAGCCATGCATTGACTAAACTACAAGTGTAGCTTAACCAACAGAGGTAAAGTATGCTTGTCAAATTTATTTGGGCAAAGCCCTATAGACTGCAAGTTGGTTGGATGTACAGCTGTTTCGGAATTACCACATTCCTCATAAGCATCCTCTACTTGCAGCAAAACTATCAACCAATTATGAGAATAAATTCGGGTAATTCACTCAACCCAAAGTGAACTACACTTATTTTATAATTTTCTTGCACACTTACAAGAGATGTTAATGATTCCTCTAAAACTCAAACAAAAATGGTTCTTATAAATCCAGAATCTGATATAGTCGTCATAGGTGAAATCTTTAAATTTATCTTCGGGAAGTGTCCTCAAGTCCTCAAGCCATCCTGAAATTTCAAAGGAAATCGTAATATTTGGTTCATGGTGGTGGGTATTTAAGATTCGGCCCGGCCGGACTTACTGCTGTATATACTTGTTTCTTTTAATTTAGTGCATATTGAACTTATGTGTACGGTCATTGAACTTTATACCCATGTTTAGTTCATAAATGTTTGAGACATACTTAAAAAAAGGAAAATTTCATTAGGCTGTGGAAAATTTCGAAAAAAAAAAAATACATTTTAACTACAAACAAATAATTTTTTTGTAAAAAAAATAAGTTAAATTTAGCGGATTTTTTTCGGTGTGAAATATTTTTCGAAATACGTTACATATAAATGTTGGTGATGTTTTTAGAATTGGAATTTATAACTAAATAACATTTAAGAGAATTTTGATCAAAAGCCGATCATCTCCAATGAATTTTACATGGGCTTGTCATAGAACGGAAGTACTCCATTTTTGGATCGTTTGCATTGCTTTAGAAGTTGTGCCTTGGAAGTTCATTTGGATGAAAAAATTTAAAAAACAAGTATATACGGCCGTAAGTTCGGCCAGACCGAAGCTTATGTACCCTCCATCATGGATTGCGTACAAACTTCTTCTAAACACTGTCATCCACAATCGAATTACTTAAGTTGCGGTAACGCTTGCCGATGGCAACGTATCTTAAAACCTCCTAACACCATCTTCTAAATTGTATGTAAGTCCATACGTGGTATATATTAAATCAAAAAAGATCGATCCAATACGTATATAATTCAGTTTGACAAAGTAGACATAAAATTTTGACAAAATTTTCTACAGAAATAAAATTTTAACAAAATTTTCTATAGAAATAAAATTTTTACAAAATTTTCTATAGAAAGAAAAATTTTGACAAAATTTTCTATAGAAGGACAATTTTCACAAAAATTTCTACAGAAATAAAATTTTAACAAAATTTTCTATAGAAATTAACTTTTGACAAAATTTTCTATAGAAATAAAATCTTGGTAGATTATTTTTGGCTCGAGTGGCAACCGTGATTATGAACCGAATAAAATTTGAACAAAATTTTCTATAGAAATAAAATTTTGACAATGATGAAAATTTTATTATGAACCGAATAAAATTTTAACAAAATTTTCTCTAGAAATAAAATTTTGACAAAATTTTCTATAGAAATAAAATTTTGGTAGATTATTTTTGGCTCTAGTGGCAACCATGATTATGAACCGATATGGACCAATTTTTGTGTGATTGGACCAATTTTGGTATGGTTGTTAGCGACCATATACTAACACCACGTTCCTAATTTGAAATCTGGAGAACGTCTTATATGGGGGCTATATATAATTATGGACCGATATGGACCAATTCTGGCACGGTTGTTAAAGATCGTATACTAACACCATGTTCCAAATTACAATCGGATTGGATGAAATTTGCTTCTCTTGGAGACTTCGCAAGCCAAAACTGGGGATCGGTTTATATGGGGGCTATATATAATTATGTACCGATGTGGACCAATTTGTGCATGGTTGTTAGAGACCATATACCAATATCATGTACTAAATTTCAGGCGGATCGGAGGAAATTTGCTTCTCTTTGAGGCTCCGCAACCCAAATCTGTGGATCGGTTTATATGGGCGCTATATATAATTATGGACCGATGTGGACCAATTTTTGCACGGTTGTTAGAGACCATATACCAATACCATGTACCAAATTTCAGCCGGATCGGATGCAATTTGCTTCTCTTTGAGGCTTCGCAAGCCAAATCTGGAGTTCGGTTTATATGGGGGCTATATATAATTATGGACCGATGTGGACCAATTTTTGCACGGTTGTTAGAGACCATATACCAATACCATGCACCAAATTTCAGCCGGATCGGATGCAATTTGCTTCTCTTTGAGGCTTCGCAAGCCAAATCTGGAGATCGGTTTATATGGGGGCTATATATAATTATGGACCGATGTGGACCAATTTTGGCATGATTGTTAGACACCATATACCAACGCCATGTACCAAATTTCAGCCGGATCGGATGAAATATGCTTCTCTTAGAGTCTCCACAAGCCAAATCTGGGGATCGGTTTATATGGGGGCTATATATAATTAAGGTCCGATGTGGACCAATTTTTGCATGGTTGTTAGAGACCATATACCAACATCATGTACCAAATTTCAGCCGGATCGGATGAAATATGCTTCTCTTAGAGGCTCCACAAGCCAAATCTGAGGGTCCCTTTATATGGGGGCTATACGTAAAAGTGGACCGATATGGCCCATTTTCAATACCATCCGACCTACATCGATAACAACTACTTGTGCCAAGTTTCAAGTCGATAGCTTGTTTCGTTCGGAAGTTAGCGTGATTTCAACAGACGGACGGACGGACGGACATGCTCCACCGGGGGTAGAACCTGTGTCTGTTGGCACCATAACAGAACGCTTTGGCACACTCAGCCACAAACGCCTTTGAACACGATGCATCAAAACGTCTATTCAAATGTTTGTGATATGAACCTAATATGACACCACGGCATGACATTCTAACTACTTCCTGAGATCTTCTTTATTATTATGAATCAAAAATAAAAGATAGCTGGTTCAAATCTACCATCGGCAATTTTATTAATTAAATAGTTTTCTAAAAGAAATATTTTTATGTTATACATCATTTTAATTTTGTTTTTTTTTTTCCGGCATATATTTTTGTATAAATATTTTTTTTTCTATTAAAAATCAACAAAAAATTATCGTAATTCGCAAAACCTTCTCAAAAGAACTTCCATGAAAGTGAAAAAGTCAAACGCCACAGGTTTAAATCCCAGCGGGGATGAATTTTGTTATTTTTTTTATTTTAGTGATTTTCCATTCTTTTTTAATTTAATTGTCCAAATTTAATTGTCCAAAACTTAAATTTGAAAACGACTTAATTCCTTACTTTCTAAGACTTGTCCAAAAGGACTGCATCAAAAGTGGAAAGTAATTAATGGGGGATTCCGGAATGCGTGGAACAACTTCCTATTCTTTTTCTGGGTATTTCACCTCAGTACACAGAAAAAGTAAAAAGTAATTCATAAAATATTTGAGACATACTTAAACGGAAAATTTCATTGGGCTGTGGAAAATTTCGAAAAAAAATATTTAAATTGAACTTCAAACAAATATTTTTTTTTTAAATTAGCATTATTTTAACTGCGGATTTTTTTTTCAGTGTAGTTAAAAGTTAAAGAAAACAATTTTTAGAGCAAAGACTATGTTTTAATTAAAAATTTTTATTCAGAATTTTTTGCAATTTTTATACTCACAAAATATTTGTTTCATTGGGAATTCTGAATATATGGCAACCCTAGTGGCATACCTTTTGGATAGAAAACCCTAACAACTCCTCGCAAATACTCAAATACATTCATATTCAAAAAACTATCCAACGACTTCGACAAACGACTACGAAAAGTCAAAAATGACACACTCAACCACCAATACCAAGACAAAGTCGATCCACACCACATATTCGTAAATCGAACTCTTTTTTGGCGAACTGAAGAGTGTGTGGTGAAGGCGTGTAGTATGTTCGCACATGCGCATAGGTGTAATTTGTACCTTATTCGAATGAATGTTGGTTGGGCACACACAGCAAGTTCATTTGTACTTAAGAGCAATTTTTGCAGTTATGCATCAATTCAAAAATAAAAATATTAAATAATTTTATGATTATGATCATGGCTTACATACAACTCTGGTACGATGTGTTACCACAATTGGGTGACTCAATTTGTCAATTTGTACAATGATAAATTTTGTCTAAAGTCAAAAGCTTTGTCCCCTACCTCCCCTCATACATTTCGATTTGTTGTTTCGTGGTCTTTAAATTACATTTCATCTCATTGGCAATGGTTTTTAAGTTTTGTGGGCCTCTGCATCTATTATGGAAGATAAAAATGAAATGTTCATACAGTAGGAGTCTTTGTCGCGCATTGACCTTCTTAGAGAAACTGGTTTGAATTTGAATTTCAAAATTTTTCGTTCGACAGAAATAAATGCATAATTTTCAATTCTTTTGCGGCGCTTACAACTCCCGATATATTTTTAAAGTCGTGTAAGATTTTTTGCTCATATCGACTAAGATATGAAATGAGTATCTCATGAGAGAGCTGAAAAGGTTTGATTTAAATATTTTATATATTATTTTGTCATTTGCAAAATTTCAAAAGATTCCAAAAACTAAATTATATTCTTTGACTATTCATAGATTTAGATGACAAGTTCTTGAATACCTTTTTTTTGGGCATTAGCATTTTCTAAAACTATTCAAATTAGTTTTCAAATCTATTTTAAATGAAAGTTATTAATAGCAGAAGCTTTTGGCAATATGGATTCAAAGAGACCCATTGTTGTAGTAGAAATCTTTCAGTTGTCGACCTATAAATAAACTATGTAAACTATCACTATCCTCTATTCTATAGGGTATACAAAGAAATATCTTAGAAAATATAATGGGAGTATCTACAGTATGTTATGTATAAATAAGTGGTTTGAAAAGAACTCTTGGCAACTGGAGAAAATTGGTATTTGGACCCGGTTTCGTAATGTGTTCTGCGGAAACATAGCTGAATTATCAACTAGAAATCAATTTCATTAAAAAAGGAAAGAAGACCATTTTTTTTTTTTGTTTTGTTCTATAAAACTTTTACTGAGATCAGCATAGGAATTGTTGGCTCAAAGCAGATCGCAGTACTGATTCCATACTAAGATCTTCGGGCCTACAGTTGTCGTAGTATCTGACGAACTTGAGATTCCGTATTGAAATTTTAGGCCTTGAGCACATCGGACTTACAGTTTCCAAAGTTGGATGTTCGGTCCTATAGGAACTATTTTTCCACTGAGACTATACCAAGATCTTCGGGCCTACAGTTGCCGTACTATCTGACGAGCTTGCGTTTCCGTATTGAAATATTTGGGCCTACGGTTTTCGCATTAAGCATTTCGGACTTACAGTTCCCATACTGGGATGTTCGGTCCTATAACTACTTAGTGTTGTTCCACTGAGACCAGATTTGGTCATAGTTCTCCTACAGAGAGCTTCGGGATACAGATTCAATACTGAAAACTTATTCCTTACAGCTACCCTATTGATACCTTGGACCAACATATCCCGTACTGTACCGAGATCAGTATAGGAATTGTTGGTTCAACGAAGATCCCAATACAGATCCCATACTGAGATCTTCGGGGCTACAATTGCCGTACTGACTGACGAACTTTCGTTTCCGGATTGAGATCTTCGGGTCTACAGTTTCCGCAATGAGTACTTTGGACAGTTTCCATAGTGGGACGTTCGGTCCTATAGTTAGTTATAGAGACCGGATTGGGTTACAATTCCTCTACAGAGAACTTGAGGATATAGATTCAATACTGAAAACTTGCGTCTTACCGTTACCTCGTTGATACCTTGGGCCAATAGATCCCGTACTAGGTTAGGTTAGGTTAGGCGGCAGCCCGATGTATCAGGCTCACTTAGACTATTCAGACCATTGTGATACCGCATTGATGAACTTCTCTCTTATCACTGAGTGCTGCCCGATTCCATGTTAAGCTCAATGACAAGGTACCTCCTTTTTAAAGCCGAGTCCGAACGGATTTAAAAAGCCGTTCGAACTCGGACTGCAGTGAAACCACTTAGAGCAGCTTTGAAACCCTCAGAAAAGTCACCAGCATTACTGAGGTGGGATAATCTACCGCTGAAAAACTTTTTGGTGTTCGGTCGAAGCAGGAATCGAACCCACGACCTTTTGTATCCAAGGCGGACATGCTAACCATTGCACCACGATGGCTCCCAAACCCGTACTAAGATCTTGGGACGTGTAGTTTACGCACTTATAGATTCGGACCTACACTTCCCATACTGAGACCTTCGGGTCTATAGTTACCCTACTTCTACTGAGACGGGTTTAAACTTCCCCTACGAAGAGCAACGAGGCTACAGATCCATTACGGCAAAGTGCGATCCTACAATTCTCCTATTGAGTCCTTAGGTCTATAGTTTCTGTACCGAGATCTTTGGGCCTACAGTTTCCCCACTGAGGGCTTTGGACCTATGTTATCTGTCACATACTGAGACGTTTGGGCCTAATTTACCATACTAAGAATTTTTGGCTTACTGCTCTACTAAGGCCGGATTGGGTTGTAGCGCATGGCGACTACAGATTCATAACTTAAAACTTCATTAACTTTTTTGTATACATTTTTCCTGGGCTTTCAAGGTCATGTTTAAAATGCGAATAAAACAAATATTAAAATATTCCATTATTTTCATCCAACATTTCGCTGGGATTATTTCCAGCAGGGATGATCGTTTATTGAATCTAGCAACAACATAATATGGAAATACTTCATTACTGAAAACAGTTGAGACCTTGGGCCAGCAGTTTCCGTACCAAGATCTTCGGACCTACAGTTTCCCAACTGAGACTTTCGGGCCTATAGTTACATCCACTATCGACAACTTCGGACCTATTGTTCTTCTACTGAGACCGCAGTTGGTTGCAGTCCTTCTAGGAAGACCTTCGCGGCTACAGATCCATTACTAAACACTTGAGGCTTTCAGTTACCCTATTGAGACATTGGGCGTACATTTGCTGTACTGAGATCTTCGGGTCTAGAGTTCCTACATTGAGGGCTTTGGAACTATAGTTCCCATACTGATTTCCCCGGGTCTATAGTTACACTATTGAGAACTTCGAATATATTGTTCTTCTACTGAAGAACAATAGTTCCCCTACTGAGAGTTTCGGGGCTACATATTGACCACTGCAAACTTGGGGCTTACATTTTCGTTATTGAAATTTTGGGACTACAGTTTCCGCAACGAAAGCTTCGAGCCTAACCAAGAACTTTGGATTGCTATTCATCTACCGAGACTGGGTACTATAGATTGTGGACTAGGTACTGCATTGCTAAGAGCCTGGAACTCGATTGAGACCTTGGACCTGCAGGTTCTCTTCTGAGATCTCTGGCTCTACAGTTGTTCCGCCCTGAGTGCATTGAACCTATAGTTCCCATATTGAGGTCTTCGAGTCTATTGTAACACTACTGAGAACTTCGAATCTAATGTTCTTCTAGAAAAACCGGCGTGATTTACATTTTCCCTAATGAGAGATTGGGGCTATTGAATGATTACTCCAAATTTAGGCATAACCTTCCGCTATTGAGATCGTGGGACTACAGATTCTGCACTGAAATCTTCGGACCAATAGTTTCCGCACGGAGATCTTCGAGTCTACAGTTTTCTCACTGAGAGCTTCGGGCCTACCGTTCCCATAGTGAGATCTTCGCGACTATAGTTGCCTAACTAAGAACTTCGGATTACTGTTCTTCTACCGCGGCCGGCTACTACCGATTGAGGCTAGAGATTCATTGCTGAGAATTTGGAACTTCACATTTCCCCTGCAAGTTTGGTTTTGTATGGAAACTGTAGACCCGTAGATCTAGTTTCCGCACTGAGGGTTTTGGATCCACACTTAGGCCTTCGTGTCTTTAATTACTCTACCGAGACCATTGAACCTAATGTTCTTCTACCGAGACGGCGTAGGTTACAGTTCCCTTGCCTATAGCTTTTGGGCTATAGTTTCATTACTGAGATCTCGGGGCCTACATTTTCCTATTGAGACCTTGGACCTCCGGTTATTGTACTGAGATCTTCGGTCCTACAGTTTACGCACTGAGGGCTTTGGGCCCATAGTTCCCATTCTGAGCCCATTAGGTCTATTGTTTCGCTACTGAGAACTTCGAACCTAATATTTTTCAACTGAGACTGGCGTGATTTACAGTTTCCAGGCTACAGATTGTTTACTCCAGACTTGGGGGCTAACTTTCCGCTATTAAGACCTTGGGACCACATTTTCCGTACTGAGATCTTCGGACCCTCGCACCTACAGTTCCCATAATCATGACTTCGGGTCTAAGGTTATCCTATTCAGAACATAGAACCTACTGTTCTTTCACTGAGGCTGGTTCCTCCAGTGATAGCTTCGGGGTTATGGTTTCATTACTGCGAATTTGGCACCTAGATTTCCTTTATGGGGATTTGAAGGCTATAGTTTCTGTACTGAGATCTTCGGGTCCGCGCTGATACCTTCGGATCTAGTGTACACATACTGAGGTGTTCGGACCTATATTTACTTTACTGAGAGCGTAATGTTCTTCTACTGAGACCGCAGTGGTTCACAACTCCCCTACTGAAAGCTTCGTGGCTACATATTCATTGCTGCAAGTGACAGTTCATGTTATTGTCTACAAGCTTACAAAGCATTTTGATCTATTGCATTCAACAAATTGAAAATTTATCAGGAAACTGTATAAAAGAAAAAAGCAGAAAAATTTTCGACCGTGAACCATGGATATTCCATCCGGACTCAGCACGAGTCAACAAAGAATGGCTTGAAAAAGGAGGTTCCTTGCTATGGAACTCGTTAGGGGGATAACAACGTTATAATATAATAATAACGTTAGGGGGATAACAAACGAGCTCCATAATTATTTGACTCGAAACTGTTGGATTTCTTCCTTTGAGGATTTGTTTTAGCTCTTCAAATTTGTAATACTTCAATACAAATGACTGTAAAACAGCGTTATTGACAACGATAATAACGCTCACAATGCAAATCTGCACACAGTACGAATGATAAAATTAAGTGAGAGTATGGGTGTTTTGATTACGAAGATTCCGCCTCGTTAAAAATTGCCGGTGGCGTTGTAGTCTTCATCACCTTCTTCCGTTAACTTTGCTCGTTTGCTTTTGTATTTTGTTTTTGTCAAACTTTGACGCTGATGAAATAAAGATTTGGTGTTTTGTGGTCATCTTACTTTATTTACTCTTCGATTGAGCTCATCATCATGATCTTCATTCACTCCATTAAAGCCAACGTCTACAGACAGCATCCCCCTTGGTCAACTTCATAGCGAGCGTAGACCAATCTCATATCATGGAGAACGTGAAGCAAAAACAAAACAAACAGCTTCACTAACCACCACCCAATATACCTACCAACCAACCAACTTAAACATGATGAAGTTCAATGCTGAAATGCTTTCCCTTTATGTAACATTCAAACCTTGGCATCATCCATCCCATTTGCCCAGCAGTGTGGGTCATGTGTGGCATAAAAAATAATGAAATGAAATAAAATGAAATGAAATGAAATTTTAAAATAAAGCAAAAAACCCAAAAAAGAAGAAAACAAAATAAAAACCAATAACACTACTTAGTAAAAGTCCGGATTTTTTTTCGGTTTTTGTGATTTTAGTGTGTAAGCAGTATCCATGCGTATTGATTTTGAAAGGCCTCTTGTATATTACGATTGCCAAATCTCATCCGAGAAACTGTTGATTTCATTCACTGTCAATCGTGAATTGAATTAATGTGTTCGTAACAGTAACGTAGGATAAGGTTGACGTAAGCAGGAGGCACTAATGGATATTTCCAGGACAACACCTATAGTTTTTTCTTATACAAAACACATAACCTTCACAATGTTTTATTATAATCAATATCAGTAAATTCGATAACACCATACTGAAGAAAATTTTGACATAATATGAAAAATTGTGCATCTTTAGTTTTAGGACACTCACTTTGCACAATATTAAGGCCATATTATTTTAAAGGAAATAATATAGTCCTTGATTTAAATTTTTTTTTCTTTAAATATTGGACACTAATTTTTCACATTTGTGTCCCTCTATTAAAGTCGTATGTCGTGAGTAACATTTTACTCACGCATACTTACGGTGAAAAATTTTTATTCCCACATGAAGATATTTTGGTAGGACTCACACTAAGTGTTGTCAAAGGGATATTTCTTTCAGTTGGGGACATGGGATTTGATGGGGAATTTCTCTGCTTGGAAAAACATTTCCTGAAGATTCGAAATTAATATGGTTCATAGGTCCAACGACTCCAACCAATTTTTTAGAAGTAAATTTTGGTTCATAAATACACATGTTGACCGAAGACGAAAACGATTTGCATAAGATAAAAATTCGAAGATTCTTCATGTCATTAATTAGTACACATAATTAATTCTAACGGCGGCTTGTAACGGATGATCTTATTGTAATTCGCTTGACTTTATTTATTTTTAATGATTTTGGATTTTCAATGATTTTTTTTTAATGATTTTGGATTTTATAAAAACATGTCAAAAATGTACCGTGGAGTTTTGTGAAATAAAATTTTGACAAAATTTTCTATAAAATAAAATTTTGACAAAATTTTCTATAAAATAAAATTTTTGACAAAATTTTCTATAGAAATAAATTTTTGACCAAATTTGTTATAGAAATAACATTTTGACAAAATCTTCTATACACGGTTGAAAAAGACTGTTTTTCATATGTTTGGCTATAAACATTATATGTTTGGAACACAAATTTTTAAACACAATATTTTTGAGTGCAAGCATATAATGTTCATAAACTAGCATAACATGTTTGGGACATATATGTTAATATGTTAGAACATATTATGTTTGGGACATAAAATGTTTGTAAATATAATATGCTTGGATGCAAACATGTATTAATTTAGAAATAGCCTATAAACATATATGTGTTTAGTAGCTTGGAGCGCTATTTAACAGGGAGCGATATTGAATTAAGTTGGTGGTTGTTGCTTGTTATTACAAAATTAACATTTTATTTTTCCTTGGGCAATTGATCAGCTACTTCTTTGATCCTTACAAACTGTGTGGTCCGCTGTTCGAATCCCCGTCCGGCAAAAGGTAAAATTAAAATAAAAAAATCATACAATTGAATAATTTCTTCTACAATGTTTGTATTACAGAAAAAGGTGCTAAGAACTAAAATCTCGTGGAAGTGCGAAAGATGTGGGGGAATATACAATTGGGCAGAAACAAAATTTTGAGCATTCAGGTCGAAAACCTATGTTGTCAGCACCTATATTACCTGTTTATTTTCATAATTCATTATGATTGTAAATATATAAATAAATAAATAAAATTTTGAGAATTTTTTTTAAGCATATAATAATTTTGGGTGCAAAATGCTTCCAAACATATTATATGTTCATATAATAACATATTGTTTTTTGGAAGACAACATTATTGAATTTGGATGCAAAAATACAAAATGTTTGGAACTTAGACTACCCAAACATATATTGTTTAGACCAATATGCTTTCAAACATATTATATATTGGAAGAGATCAAACATATAAATGTTTGGGCAATACCCAAAAATGTATATGCTTGAAGCAAAATATGTTTGGGAGTATATGTTACAGAAGCGATTTTTTGTGAGCGTGTAGAAATAAGAATTTGCAAAATTTTCTATAGAAATTTTGACAAAATATTTTATAGAAATAAAATTTTGAGAAAAGTTTCTATAGAAATAAAATCTCGACAAAATTTTCTATAGCAATAAAATTTTGATCAAATTTCCTATAGAAATAAAATTTTGAAAAAGTTTCTATAGACAAAAAAATTTTGAAGAAATTTTTGACAAAATTTTCTATAGAAATAAAATTTTGACAAAATTTTCTATAGGAATAATATTTTGACATATTTTCCTATAGGAATACAATTTTGACAAAAAAATTCTACAGAATTTAAAATTTTCCAAAATTGTCTATAGAAAAAAAATGTTGACCAAATTTTTATAGAACTAAAATTATTTACAAATTTTCTATAGAAATTAAATTTTGAAAAAATTTTGTGTAGAAATAAAGTTTTTACCAAATTTTCTATAGAAATAAAATTTTGATAAAATTTTGTATAGAAATGAAATTTTGACAAACTTTTCTATAGAACTAATAGTATTTAAACATTTTTGTGTAAAAATAAAATTTTCTATAGAAATAAAATATTAACAAAATGTTCTATAAAAATAATATTTTTACAAAATTTTCTATTAAAATAATATGTTGGCAAAATTTTCTATAGAAATAAAATGTTGGCAAAATTTTCTATAGAAATAAAATGTTAACAAAATTTTCTATAGAAATAAAATGTTAACAAAATTTTCTATGGAAATGAAACTTTGACAAAATTTTCTATAGAAAGAAAATTTTGACAAAATTTTCTATAGAAATGAAATTGTGGCAAAATATTTTATATAACTAAAATTATTTACAAATTTTGTTATAAAAATAAAATTTTGACAACATTTCCTATAGAAATAAAATTTTGACAAAATAGAAATAAAATGTTGACAAAATTTTCTATAACATTATATTTTGACAAAATTTTCTAAAGAAATAAAATTTTGACCTAATTTCCTATAGAAATAAAATGTTGACCAAATTTTCTATAGAAATAAAACTTTGACAAAATTTTCTATAGAAATAGAATTTTGACAAAATTTTCTATAGAAATAAAATTTTGACAAAATTTTCTATGGAAATAAAATTTTCTATAGAACTAAAATTATTTACAAATTTTTGTGTAAAATTAAAATTTTGACAAAATTTTCTATAGACATAAAATTTTTACAAAAATTTCAGTGGAAATAAAATTTTTATAAAAATTTCTGTAGAAATAAAATTTTGACAAAATTTTCTATAGAAATAAAAATTTGACTAAAATTTCTATAGAAATAAAATTTTGATAAACTTTTCTATAGAACTAATATTATTTACAAATTTTTGTGTAAAAATAAAACTTTCTATACAAATTAAATATTAACAAGATGTTCTATAAAAATAATATTTTTACAAAATTTTCTATTAAAATAATATGTTGGCAAAATTTTCTATAGAAATAAAATGTTAACTAATGTATAGAAATGGTACTTTGACAAAATTTTCTATAGAAATAAAATTTTGACAAAATTTTCTATAGAAATAAAATTTTGACAAAATTTTCTATAGAAATAAAATTT
Organism: Haematobia irritans; assembly: GCF_050003625.1. Lineage (NCBI taxonomy): Eukaryota > Metazoa > Arthropoda > Insecta > Diptera > Muscidae > Haematobia > Haematobia irritans. The sequence goes on from NC_134397.1 coordinate 231,401,272, forward strand.
TGGCAAAATATTTTATATAACTAAAATTATTTACAAATTTTGTTATAAAAATAATATTTTGACAACATTTCCTATAGAAATAAAATTTGGCAAAATTGTCTATAGAAATAAAATGTTGACAAAATTTTCTATAAAAGTTATATTTTGACAAAATTTTCTAGAGAAATAAAATTTTGACCTAATTTCCTAAAGAAATAAAATGTTGACCAAATTTTCTATAGAAATAAAACTTTGACAAAATTTTCTATAGAAATAGAATTTTGACAAAATTTTCTATGGAAATAAAATTTGTACCAAATTTTCTATAGAAATAAAATTTTTACTAAATTTTTTGTAGAATAAACTTTTGACAAAATTTTCAATAGAAATAAAATTTTGACCACATATTCTATAGAAATAAAATTATTTACAAATTTTTGTGTAAAAACAAACTTTTTGACAAAATTTCCTATAGAAATAAAGTTTTTACAAAAATTTCTGTGGAAATAAAATTTTTACAAAAATTTCTCTAGAAATAAAATTTTGACAAAATTTTCTATAGAAATAAAAATTTGACAAAAATTTTTATAGAAATAAAATTTTGATAAATTTTCTATAGAAATGACATTTGGAAAAAAATTTCTTTAGAAATAAAGTTTTTACCAAATATTCTTTAGAAATAAAATTTTGACAAAATTTTGTATTGAAATGAAATTTTGACAAACTTTTCTATAGAACTAATATTATTTGAAAATTTTTGTGTAAAAATAAATTTTTCTATAGTAATAAAATATTAACAAGATGTTCTATGAAAATAATATTTTTACAAAATTTTCTATTAAAATAATATGTTGGCAAAATTTTCTATAGAAATAAAATGTTAACAAAATTTTCTATAGAAATAAAACTTTGACAAAATTTTCTATAGAAATAAAATTTTGACAAAATTTTCTATAGAAATAAAATTTTGGCACAATATTTTATATAAATAAAATTATTTACAAATTTTGTTATATAAATAAAATTTTGACAACATTTCCTATAGAAATAAAATTTTGACAAAATTGTCTATAGAAATAAAATTTTGACAAAATTTTCTATAGAAATAAAATTTTAACAAAATTTTCTATAGAAACAAAATTTTGACCTAATTTCCTATAGAAATAAAATGTTGACCAAATTTTCTATAGAAATAAAACTTTGACAAAATTTTCTATAGAAATAGAATTTTGACAAAATTTTCTATAGAAATAGAATTTTGACAAAATTTTCTATAGAAATAAGATTTTGACAAAATTTTCTATGGAAATAAAATTTTTACCAAATTTTCTATAGAATTAAAATTTTGACCTAATTTCCTATGGAAATTTTCTATAGAAATAAAATTTTGACCAAATTCTCAATAGAAATGAAATTTTGACAAAATTTTCTATAGAAATAAAATGTTGCCACAATTTTCTATAGAAATAAAATTTTGATAAAATTTTCTATAGAAATAGAATTTTGAAAAAAATTTCTATAGAAATAAAGTTTTTACAAAATATAAGATTTTTTTGTTTGGTATCCTTAAAGTAAACAAAATCATTGAATTAAAAAAAAAATTTATCCTAATTTTAAGTTTTCTGATAGCTTCATTAAAAATATTTTTAATTTAAAGAAGCGTCCTCTTTGGTTCGAATTCAATGGGAAAATCCTCAAAATCTTTGAATTCAACGATTCTCAAAATCATTGATTTTCAAGTAAATTTGTTTTGCAAGTGTATCTTTTGTTGGTTTTCTTTCAATGGTTACGATGTTAAAACGATATCATTAGTTGTGTTTACGTTTTGTGAAATTCAGGTTGTCACATGAAAGAGCACTAATGACAAATGAGTCATTATGCATTTGACACTGACCATAGTTATATGACATCTTATTGGCCATTAGGTAATGTATATATGTCAGATAAAAATTAAAGAAATTGGAACAAAAAGGAATTGAGTTCAGTCGGTCCGAAGCTCGCCCATCATCGTCTAACATGGATTGGAAGCCTTAGGCTCAGCAGCTTAAAATTTTCAATAATTTAAAGAATGATCAAAAAAAGTTTAAAAACTAAACAATGCCAAATGGCAGACTATAATACAGGGTAGTTAAGGCGAAGTGTTACCATTTCAGATTACGCTATTTTTTGAAAAAAATTGTGTTACAATAATAGAAAAAAATTAGGTTCCAAAATCGTGAACGAACGGTAAAAAACTGAATGGAAACGGTCACAAAAGATCAAAGCGGAAGGTTCACGATTTTGTCCATGGGCGTTAATGGGCGTTTCGTTTTTCTTTAGCCATGAAAAGTCTTAAAATATTTGTTCTTATGGCCACTCCGTCGGTGGTGAAATGTGCTAAGGCGACTTTTAACGTCGGTGGAGCAGACAATCCAGGTGTAACCCTTGCCATTGAGCTTAACATTGAATCGGGCAGCACTCAGTGATAAGATAGAAGTTCACCAATGTGGAAGAAGTTCACAATGGACTGAATAGTCTAAGTTAGCCTGATACATCGGGCTGCCGCCTAACCTAACCTAACCTAACCTAACCCACATTAGCCGATTTTTTTTTTAATTCATAACCATTACGAATTCACCTTCATCAACGGATCGTTTCGAAATCTGCATGCCGTTTATGATTTTTTATGTGTTGCGACGCATTCGAGATGGACCCAGACACTGAGTTTCTATCCGTGGGAATTACAACAAGGCACCTAAAGCTAAGGGCTCATGTGTGTCAAAAAGGACCCATAGTGGAAAAATACAATATTTATATTTACATCATTTAACATCTATAATTATTTACAAATATTCCATAGTTCTACATAGAAACTTTTATATTTCAACGTGGTTCTCTTGCAAAAGAAAATTAACCCTGGACAGTCATCCTTCGTCAAAATGACGACGCATAATTTCAATTTCGATCTAAAATGTATTTTAGTCGATTGGGAAATGGTAAATTTAAGCTATACTAATTAAACTATTTTATGAATTTTTGTTGTATACTAATTAAAAACATATTGAATAAGAAAATATTCTCAAATTTGGTTCTCATTTTTGCTCACAATGCAAATTATAGCGTCTTGAAATATGCCGTAGTCAAAATGACGAAGGATGACGTTAGTGTACAAAAAATAAGGATGACTTTCCAGGGTTAACAGAAACTCACAGTTTTATTTAATCATCGGTCGTTGTAAATTTTATTTGGCAATTGTAAAGGGTTCATTGACTCGATTTTGGTCTATAAAATTGCTTTCAAATTATGCTAAATTAATTTCGAATATTTATATATATATTTTTTTTTGTTACAAATGCACATTAATATGGGCTCTGAATTTTTCAAAGACCACTATATACTAATGTTTGTTTATTTTCGTTTATTATATCCATAGACCTCTATCTAAATGGGTTTAAATTTACATATTTATGCAAAGGTCTTTTTTTATAACAATATAAAAGAGAAGTAGTCATTTGTAAAATTTTTACACCAGTTATGTAAATTATCTTTTATTTCAATAACCCCTTAGACGCATTTTTAATGCGATTTAAAGACAAAAAAGTTCGGTAAGGAAATCGTGAGACAATCTTTAATACACGTTCCCAATGTACTTGTTCATATAATTAGGCGTTTTTACACATTAGAAAACTGTTATCAATAGAGAAAATTTCATTAAAATTTTACAAAACAACGAGAAAAATTAATAGATTTTTTTCGTTTGAAATGTCGTAGACATTTTTTATAGGTCTTTATAAAAATATCTTAGAAATTTTGTCTTTAGATTAAACTTTATAGAAATTTAAACTTTAGAAAAAATTTCAATGAAAATTTCACAGAAAATTTGTCTTTTAGAAATTTTTTTATAGAAAATTTCACAGAACTCTTTGTCTGATATAATTCTATAGAAATGTTGTCATTAGAATAAATTCCATATCCAATTTTTTATTAGATAAAATTCCTTAAAAATTTGTTTTTATATAAAATTTCCTGGTAATTTTGCCCTTAGAGAAAATTTCATAGAAATTTTGTCTCTAAAGAAAATTTTATAGAAATTGTATCTTTAGGCATGGAAATTTGAATTTGTTTCTTTAGAGAAAAATTTATCTATAAATGAAATTGTATAAAATAAGATAAAATTTCATAGAAATTTTGTCTTTGGAAAAAATTTCATAAAAATTTTATTTTTAGAGAAAATGTCACAGAAATTTTGTCTTTAGATGAAATTTTATAGAAACTTTGTCGTTAGGAAGGGAGCCACCGTAGTGCAATGGTTAGCATGCCCGCCTTGCATACACATGGTCGTGGGTTCGATTCCTGCTTCGACCGAACACCAAAAAGTTTTTCAGCGGTGGATTATCCCACCTCAGCTTCCCTAAGTGGTTTCATTGCAATGTGGAACACCGTTCGGACTCGACTATAAAAAGGAGGTCCCTTGTCATTGATCTTAACATGGAATCGGGCAGCACTCAGTGATAAGAGAGAAGTTCACCAATGTGGTATCACAATGGACTGAATAGTCTAACTGAGCCTGATACATCGGGCTGCCACCTAACCTAACCTTGTATTTAGGAAAATTTTTGTGCAAATTTTGTGTTTGGATGAAATTTTATAGACATTTTGTCTTAAGAGAAGATTTGATAGAAATTTTGCTTTACAGAAATTTTCAGAAAATTTCAAATAAAATTAATCTTTAAAGGAAATTTTGTACAAATTTTGTCTTTAGAGACAATTTCATAGATATTTTGTCTTTAGAGACAATTTCATAGATATTTCGTCTTTAGAGAAAATTTCATAGAAATTTTGTCTTTATAATATAGAAATTTCATATAAATGAAATTTTATAGAAATTTCGTTTTTAGAGAAAATTTCACAGAAATTTTGTCTTTAGAGAAAAGTTTATAGAATTTTTTTCTTTAGAGAAAATTAGGGAAATTTTCAAAGAAATTTTAAAATTTCATATAAAATGAATCTTTAAATGAGATTTTATAGAAACTTGGTCTTTAGAAAAAAATTCATAGAAATTTTGTCTTTAGAGAAAATTTCATAGATATTTTGTCTTTACAGAAAATTTCATAGATATTTTGTCTTTATAGAAAATGTCATAGAAATTTTGTATTTAGAGAAAATTTCTTAGAAATTTTGTCGTTAGTGAAAATTTCTTAGAAATTTTGTCGTTAGTGAAAATTTCATAGAAATTTTGTCTTTACGAAAAATTTTGTACAAATTTTGTTTTTAGGGGAAATTTCATAGAATTTTTTTTAGAGAAAATTTCATAGAAATTTTGTCTTTAGATGAAATTTTATAGACAATTTGTCTTACGAGAAAACTTCATAGAAATTTTGTCTTTAGAGAAAATTGCATAGGTATTTGGTCTTTAGATGAATTTTTATAGGCATTTTGTCTAAGAGAAGATTTGATAGAAATTTTGCCTTTAGAGAAAATTTCATGTAAAATTATTCTTTAAAGGAATTTTTATAGAAATTTTGTATTTAGAAACAATTTCATAGATATTTTGGCTTAAGAGAAAATTTCATAGAAATTTGTCTTTAGAGAAAATTTCATAGAAATTTTGTGTTTATAGAAATTTCATAGATATTTTGTCTTTAGAGAATATTTTATAGAAATTTTGTCTTTAGAGAAAATTTCATATAGCTTTTGTCTTTAGAGAAAATTTCATAGAAATTTTGTTTTAGAGAAAATTAGAAACTTTGGCTTTAGAGAAAATTTTATATAAAATTAATTTTTAAACGAAATTTTATAGAAACTTTGTATTTAGAGAAAATTTCATAGAAATTTTGTCTTTAGAATAAATTTAATAAAAGTTTTGTATGCAGAAAACATTTCAAATTGTGTATTTTGATAAAAGATTTTAGAGAAAATTTTGTCTTTCGAAAAAATTTCATTCAGTCGAAAGTGGGATGTGTATAAAGGTGAGTACTGTGTTCGGTTTTCGAGTTGAAAATCTCATTATTTTCGCGATTACTTTTCCTGAAATGATCAAAATTATAAATGAAAACAAACATATTCCCATAATGTCTTGCCGAAATTTAGAGGAACAAGAAACATCAATTTAGTTAATTTATATGCTTTATATTGAACTATTTTGATAAAGTAACCGCGAAAATTTCAACTCGAAAAGCGAACATAGTACTTACCTTTAGGTGGGCAAACCATTGCACCACTGTGGCTCCCAAATGTCGTTAAAATTTTGTCTTAGCAAAAGATTGCATTGAAGTATGTCTCTAAAGACAATTTTTTATAGATATTTTGCCTTTTCAGGAAATTCCATAGAAATTTTGTCTTATTTTCATAGAAATTTTGTGTATATAAAATTCAAGAAATTTGGTCTTTAAGGTGAGTATTAAGTTCGAGTTTAGCCGCTAAAATCGCTAAAGTGAAAACTAAATCAGTAAGAAAGATGCATGAAATTATACATATTTGTTGCAAATTTTATTATAACTTGATGGGGAAAAGCCCAAAGCAAATTTTCACAAAGTTTATATTCCTTAAAATGGATTATTAAAGAAAAGTAATCGTGAAAAAATGAAGTTTTTAGCGACTAAACTCGAACTTAATACCCACCTTTAGAGAGAATTTCATAGAATTTTTGTCTTTAGAGAAAATAGAAATGTTGTCTTCAAAGAAGATTTCATAGATGTTTTTTTTTTCTTAAAGCAAATTTAAAGAAATATTTGTCTTTCAATAATTTTTTTTTATTTCGCACACAAAAAAATTCATATAAATTTTGTCTTTATAGAAGATTTCATAGAATTTTTTTACTTAGAAAATAATTTCGTAGAATTTTTTTGTCTTTAGAAAAACATTTATAGAAAAAAATTTATAGACATTTTGCCCTGAGAAGAATTGCACATAAATTTGGTTTTAGACAAACATTTCATATAATTTTATTTTCATGGAATTCTTTCCATAGAAAAATTTTCATAGATTCTTTTTCTTTTTTATGTCTTTCAAAAAAAAAATCAAAGAATTTTGTCTTTGGAAAAAAAAATTCATTGAAATCTGATTCATAGAAAATTTGTCTTTTGATTAAATTTTATAGAATTTTTTAGAGAAAATTTTATAGATATCATGGCGATTTTATTTACACAAAATTGTATAAAGCTTTTATCTCAAATTTAATTTCGATGTAGCCTAATATACGACTCTTAGACTTAGGCAGATGTGTCAGAATTTTTTTTTTTTGTTTATTGTTTTATAGTTTTCTTTGAACTATGCTTGTGTGTAAGCTCAAGCTTAATTTAACACAAAATTGTTTAAAAATCATTGTTGGTCATTAATTTATTGTTCGAAAAACAAAACTAACAAACAAACAATAAAAAAAAGCAAACCAAAAGGCGTTATTGAAGGTGTCACATTTGCTCAAAACGTAATTGAAATTTCAAGGACAAATGTTGGATGTTCTGGTTTGTTATAATGGGAAAATTGAAGCTGTTTAATTTTAACTAAAGTAAATTTACAAGATAATAAAAAATTCCACAAATTTTTTGAAATAAATTCAAGAACAATTGTTGTCAAAACAATAGATATTCACTAAAATGTCATATTAATTTAATAAACATAACTTGGAGATAAACATTTTTATCTTGAGCAAAAGTATTTAGAAAACACGTGATCGGTTTAGATTCTGATCCAGTACTAGAGAATGAAGAAATTTTTACCCGTCGTTTATCGGCCAAACCTATCAAATTTAACCTAGTTGGCGTTCACCATTTATCCATAGAAAAACTTAAAATGATTTTGAAATAATATAAGATTAATTGCACAACTAATCGTTGTCTTCGAATAATTCGGCTGATGGGAACAGAGTGAATACTCTTCCCATCAGCATACTCACGCTCTTCACCTTCAGCGTGAGCCATTGATAACTTCTTAACTCACGTGCACACCTCCAATAAACTGCAACTTAACTGGTTTTACATTAGAATGTTATACTTAAATCATTATTAATTTATTAGATTAATGAAACCCTTCCCCCTCCCCCATTTAATGGTCATAAGAATGCTTGTAGTTGCAGCTTTTCAACTACATTAAGCAACAACCTTCAAAACTAGCCAGTTTAGTACGTTATAATTATTTGACTTTGAAATGAAAAACCATTCAAAACTCATAAGAAGCTTTCCGCTTCATAATTAACAAATATTAACACAATTGAATTGTTTTACTTTAAAACGAACATATCCAGATTTTGGAGTTATTAGCCGCCACCAAGTTGAACAAAAAGAGCCAAGGGGCGAAGACAGTGTCAACAGTTTCATCATATTTACCTTAGCAAGCCCTTCGACACTAAAGTCCACAATTAACATTGTCAGATGTACACCTTTAGAGTTTCGGTTGGGTGATTATGTACATATACATAAAGTTTGGATCATTATAGAGATATACGCTTGAAGCTGCGCAAGCGCAAAAAATAATGGTATGCTGTCTGTTGGTACAAAAGAATTGGGTAATAGAATATATGTGTGTGTGTGTGTACACGGGCTTCTTTTGGAATAAGGCTCATACGCATCATTTTCACTTCACAAGAAGTTTTTATGAGGCACTGCTAACATATTTGTTTTACAAAAAACCCAATTACAGATGGAGTCAAAGTGCTGTAATGGTTAGCAGCTACCTTGGAGTTCAATCCCAAGTTCACACACCAAAAAAAAGGATTATCCCCTCTCAGTAATAAATACTCCATTTAAAAGCCATTCTAAGTGGTTTCACCGCAATGGTCGGACGCTGTTAGGACGCTCGGCTATAAAAAGGATGTGCCTTACAAATGAGATAAATATAAATTGAGCAGCTCTCATTGAAAAAAACATTTTTTTGAGAAAATTTCATAGAAAATGTTTTTTGAGAAAATTTTATACAAACTTTGTCTTTTGTAGAAATTTTGTCTTTAGAGAAAATTAAATACAAAGTTTGTCAGTAGAGAAAATTTCACAGAAACTTGTCTCTAGAAACAATTGCATAGAAATTTTGTTTTTAGAAATTTTTTCAGATAAATTTTTTCTTTAAAGAAAATTTCATAGAAATTATGTCTTTAGAGAAAATTTGATAGAATTTTTTTTAAGAGAAAATTTCATAGAAATTTTGTCATTAGAGAAAATTTCATCAAAATTTTGTTTTTGGGGAAAATTTTATAGAAATTTTGTTAAAAAAATTATAGAAATTTTGTTTTAAAAAAATTTCATAGAAATTTTGTCTTTGGAGAAAATTTCATAAAAATTTAGTATTTAGAGGAAATTTGATAGAAATTATGTCTTTAGAGAAAATTTGTTAGAAATTTTGTTCATAGAGAAAATTTCATAGACATTTTGTCATTATAGAAAATTTCTTCAAAATGGTGTTTTAGGGAAAATTCCATAGAAATTTTGTTTAAAAAAATTTTTGTGAAATTTTAGAAAAACTTTCTTAAAAAATGTTGTTGTTAAAGAAAATTTCTCTTTAGAAAAAATTCACAGAAATCTTTCTTTAAAGAAAATTTGTATTTAGAGAGAATTTCATAGAAATTTTGGATTTAGAATATATTTCATGGAAATTTTTTCTGTAAAGAAAATTTCATAGAATTTTTGTCTTTAGAGAAAATTTCATAAAAATTTTGTATTTAGAGAAAATTTGATAGAAATTTTGTTCTTAGAGAAAAACTTTCATAAAAAAATTTGGTGTTAAAGAAAATTAGATGGAAAATATCTCTTTAGAAAAAATTCACATAAATCTTTCTTTAAAGAAAATTTCTTAAAATTTTGTATTTAGCGAAAATTTCATAGAAATTTTAGCTTTAGAGAAAATTTAATAGAAATTTTACCATTAGAGAAAATTTCACAGAAAATTTGTCTCTAGAAAAAATTTCATGGAAATGTTTTCTTTAAAGAAAATTTTATAGAAATTTTGTCTGAAGAGAAAATTTCATAGAAATGTTGTCTTTGGAGAAAATTTCTTAAAAATTTTGTATTTAGAGAAAATTTGATAAAAATTTTGTTCTTAGAGAAAATTTCATCAAAATGTTGTTTTAGGCAAAATTTTATCAATATTTTGTTTTAGGGAAAATTTCATAGAAATTTTGTTAAAAAAAATCTATGAAATTAAAAAAAAAAACTTTCATAAAAAAAAATTTAGTAGAATATTTGTCTTTAGAAAAAATTCACAGAAATTTTTCTTTAAAGAAAATTTGATAAAAATTTTGCATTTAGCGAAAATTTCATAGAAATTTTAGCTTTAGAGAAAATTTAATAGAAATTTTGCCATTAGAGAAAATTTCACAGAAACTTTGTCTCTAGAAAAAATTTCATGAAAATTTCATAGAAATTTTGTCTTAAGACAAAATTTCATAAAAATGTTGTCTTTGGAGAAAATTTCTTAAAAACTTTGTATTTAGAGAAAATTTGATTGAAATTATGTCTTTAGAGAAAATTTATTAGAAATTTTGTTCTTAGAGAAAATTTTATAGAAATTTTGTCATTAGAGAAAATTTCGTCAAAAGTTTGTTTTAGGGAAAATTTCATAGAAATTTTGTTTAAAAAAAAATCAATGAAATTAAAAAAAAAAAAACTTTCATAAAAAAAAATTAGTAGAATATTTGTCTTTAGAAAAAATTCACAGAAATCTTTATTTAAAGAAAATTTCATAAAAATTTAGTATTTAGCGAAAATTTTATAGAAATTTTATCATAAGAGAAAATTTCACAGAAAATTTGTCTCTAGAAAAAATTTCATGGAAATTTTTTCTTTGAAGAAAATTTCATAGAAATTTTGTCTTAAGAGAAAATTTCATAGAAATGTTGTATTTGGAGAACATTTCTTAAACATTTTGTATTTAGAGAAAATTTGATAGAAATTATGTCTTTAGAGAAAATTTGATAGAAATTTTGTTCTTAGAGAAAATTTAAAAAAAATTTTGTCATTAGAGAAAATTTCATAGAAATTTTGTTTTAGGGAAAATTTCGTAGAAATTGTGTTTAAAAAATTCTATGAAATTTAAAAAAAAAACTTTCATAAAAAATTGGGTGGTAAAGAAAATTTAATAGAAAAATTATCTTTAAAAAAAATTCACCGAAATCTTTCTTTAAAGAAATTTTCATAAAAATTTTGTATTTAGCGAAAATTTCACAGAAAATTTGTCTCTAGAAAAAATTTCATGGAAATTTTTTCTTTGAAGAAAATTTCATAGAAATTTTGTCTTAAGAGAAAATTTCATAGAAATGTTGTCTTTGGAGAAAATTTCTTAAACATTTTGTATTTAGAGAAAATTTGATAGAAATTATGTCTTTAGAGAAAATTTGATAGAAATTTTGTTCTTAGAGAAAATTTAAAAAAAAATTTGTCATTAGAGAAAATTTCATCAAAATTTTGTTTTAGGGAAAATTTCGTAGAAATTCTGTTAAAAAAAAATTCTATGAAATTTAAAAAAAAAAACTTTCATAAAAAAATTGGGTGGTAAAGAAAATTTAATAGAAAAATTATCTTTAAAAAAAATTCACAGAAATCTTTCTTTAAAGAAATTTTCATAAAAATTTTGTATTTAGCGAAAATTTTATAGAAATTTTGCCATAAGAGAAAATTTCACAGAAAATTTGCCTCTAGAAAAAATTTCCATGAAATTTAGAAAATTTCATAGAAATTTTGTCTTAAGAGAAAATTTCATAGAAATTTTGTCTTAAGAGAAAATTTCATAGAAATGTTGTCTTTGGAGAAAATTTTTTAAAAATTTTGTATTTAGAGAAAATTTGATAGAAGTTATGTCTTCAGAGAAAATTTGATAGAAATTTTGTTCTTAGAGAAAATTTCATAGAAATTTTGTCATTAGAGAAAATTTCATCAAAATTTTGTTTTAGGGAAAATTTCATAGAAAAAAATTTTCTGTGAAATTTTAGAAAAACTTTCATAAAAAAATTGGGTAATAAAAAAATTTAATAGAAAATTTCTCTTTAGAAAAAATTCACAGAACTCTTTCCTTAAAGAAAATTTCATAAAAATTTTGTATTTAGAGAAAATTTCATAAAAATTTTGGCTTTAGAGAAAATTTAATAGAAATTTTGCTATTAGAGAAAATTCAATAGAAATTTTGCTGTTAGAAAAAATTTCATAGAAAATTTTTCTCTAGAAAAAATTTCATTGAAATTTTTGTTTTAGAAAATATTTCATGGAAATTTTTCCTTTAAAGAAAATTTCATAGAAATTTTGTCTTAAGAGAAAATTTCATAGAAATGTTGTCTTTGGAGAAAATTTTTTAAAAATTTTGTATTTAGAGAAACTTTGATAGAAGTTATGTCTTCAGAGAAAATTTGATAGAAATTTTGTTCTTAGAGAAAATTTCATAGAAATTTTGTCATTAGAGAAAATTTCATCAACATTTTGTTTTAGGGAAAATTTCATAGAAAAAAATTTTCTGTGAAATTTTAGAAAAACTTTCATAAAAAATTGGGTGTTAAAAAAATTTAATAGAAAATTTCTCTTTAGAAAAAATTCACACAACTCTTTCCTTAAAGAAAATTTCATAGAAATTTTGTCTTTTGGGGAAAATTTCATAAAAATTTTGTATTTTGAGAAAAATTGATAGAAATTTTGTTTTTAGAGAAAATTTCATAGAAATTTTGTCTTTGGATAAAATTTCATCAAAATTTTGTTTTATAGAAAATTTCATAGAAATTTTGTTTTAGAAAAGTTTCTATGAAATTTTAGAAAAACTTTCATAGAAGAATTTTGTGTTTAAGAAATTTAATAGAAAGTTTGTCTTTAGAAAAAATTTAACAGAAATCTTTTTTTTTTTTTAAAGAAAATTGAATAGAAATTTTGTCGTTACAAAAAATTTCATAGAAATTTTTTCTTTAAAGAAAATTTCATAGAAATATTGTCTTTAGAGAAAATTTAATAGAAATTTTTGCTTTAGAGAAGATTTCATAGAAATTTTGGCTTTAAAGAAAATTTCATAGAATTTTTATGCCCTGCACCACACTATGGAACAGGGTATTATAAGTTAGTGCATATGTTTGCAACACCCAGAAGTAGACGAGATAGACATATGGCGTCTTTTCCAATATTGCTCAGGGCCGGTCCCTGAGTCGATCTAGCCATGTCCGTCTGTCCGTGAACTCATTTTTGTAATAAAAGTATCAAACATCTAGTTCCCAATTTTCGACCAATCGACTTGGCACAAGTATGTGTTTTGGGTCAGAAAAGAACCCTATTGATTTTGGAAAAATCGGTTCAGGTTTACATATAGCTCCCATATATATCTTTCGCCCGATATCTACTAATATTGCCCCCGAAGCCAGAATTTCAGCCTAATTTGCTTTAAATTTTGAGTGTAATAAGAGTGTAATTGATCGTATCGTAAAGTGTGCAGAATTTGGTTAAAATCGGTTCACATTTAGATATAGCTCCCATTTATATCTTTCGCCCGATATGCGCTTATATGGACCCAGAAGTCAGGGTTTTGCTCTGATTTGCTACATATTTTTTACAGGGAGTAGATGTGTGCACGTGACACGAAATTGTCGTGACTAACGAAAATTTTCGTGAGTCGTGCGTGAGTCACGCTCATGGCAACAGCGTGAGTGTGCGTAATGTTTTCAAACACTTCGGTCAGTTAAATGAATCATAAAATTATTCGTGAGTCACGATATTTTTCGGGAATCACGGTATTTTTCGTGAGTCACGACGTTTTCGTGCGTGAGTGTGAGTGAGTACAAATTTTCTTTCGCTGAGTGTGCGTGAGCGTGAGTCCTACCAAAAAATATCGTGCGTGAGTATGATTTTTTAGTCGTGAGTGTGCGTGTGCACACCTCTAACAGGGAGTAGAATTAACGATCTGGATATGCATGGAGAAAATATGGAGAAAATTTCAATTTCATGGAAATTTTGTCTTTAGAAAATTTCATAGAAATTCTGTTATTAGAGAAAATTTCATAGAAATTTAGTCTTTAAAGAAATTTTATCTTTAGAGAAAAAAATCGTAGAAATTTGGTTTTAGAGAAAATTTCGTAGAATATTTGGTTTTAGGGAAAATTTCGTAGAAAATTTGGTTTTAGGGAAAATTTTATAGAAATTTTGTCGTTAGAGAAAATTTCACAGACATTTTGTCTTGGGAGAAAATGTCTTAGAAATTTTTGTTTTAGGAAAGTTTCATGCACATATTGATTGTAGAAAAAGTTTCATGGAAATTTTGGTTTAGAAAAAATCTTAGAAATTTTGGCTTTATAGAAAATTTTCATATTAGGTATAAAATGTGAAACACAGTCTTTGGACTAAGAAAATTTCGTAGAAATGTCTTTTGAAAAAAATTCTCAGAAATATTTCCTTAATTTTGCCTTTAGAGAAACTTTCATAGAAATTTTGGTTTTAGGGACAATTTCATGGAAATTTTGTCCTTAAAGAAAATTTCATAGAAATTTTGTCTTTAGAGAAAATTGCATAGAAATTTGATTTTAAAAATAATTTTATAGAAATTTTGATTTTAGAAAAAAAATCATGGAAATTTTGGTTTTCATGGAAATTTTGTATTTACAGAAAATTTGATGGGAATTTTATTTTAGAGAAAATTTGTAAGAAATTTTACATTAGAAAAAATTTCTAAGAAATTTTGTATTTAGAGAAAATTTTGTAAAATTTTCTTTTAAAAATAATTCCATAGAAATGTTGGTTTTAGAAAAAAAACTCGTGGAAATGTTCATTTTAGAAAAACAATCATGGACCTTTTGGTTTAGGAGATATTTTCATGGAAATTTTGATTTTAGAGAAAATTTCATGACAATTTCAACTGTAAAGAAAATATCATATACATTTTTGTAGAGAAAATTTTATAGAAATTTTGGGTTTTAAAAAAACTTCATAGAAATTTTGGCTTTAGAGATAATTTCATAGAAATTTTAATTTTAGAGAAAATTATATGGAAATATTGACTTTAGAGAAAATTTCTCTGGAGAAAATTTCATTGAAATTTTGTCTTTAAAGAATATATCATAGACATTTTTGTAGAGAAAATTTCATAGAAATTTTGGATTAAAAAAAAACTTCATAGAAATTTTGGCTTTAGAGATAATTTCATAGAAATTTTGATTTTAGAGAAAATTTCATTGAAATTTTGCCTTTAAAGAAAATATCATAGACATTTTTGTAGAGAAAATTTCATAGAAATTTTGATTTTAGAAAAAAACTTCATAGAAATTTTGGCTTTAGAGATAATTTCATAGAAATTTTGATTTTAGAGAAAATTTCATGGAAATGTTGTCTTTAGAGAAAATTTCTCTGGAAAAAATTTCATTGAAATTTTGTCTTCGAAGAAAATATCATAGACATTTTTGTAGAGAAAATTTCATAGAAATTTTGATTTTAGAAAAAATTTCATAGAAATTTTGATTTTAGAAAAAATTTCATAGAAATTTTAGTTTCAAAAACTTCATAGAAATTTTGGCTCTAGAGATAATTTCATAGAAATTTTGATTTTAAAGAAATTTTAATGGAAATTTTGACTTTAAAGAAAATATCATAGACATTTTTGTAGAGAAAATTTCATAGAAATTTTTATTAGAAAAAATTTCATAGAAATTTTAGGTTTTAAAAAAACTTCATAGAAATTTTGTCTTTAGAGATAATTTCATAGAAATTTTGATTTTAGAGAAAATTTCATGGAAATTTTGATTTTAGAAAAAATTTCATAGAAATGTTGTGTTTAAAAAAAACTTCAAAGAAATTTTGGCTTTAGAGATAATTTCATAGACATTTTGATTTTAGAGAAAATTTCATGGAAATTTTGTCTTCGAAGAATATTTCATGGAGATTTTGTCATTAGAGAAAATTTTATAGAAATTTTGTCTTTGGATAAAGTTTCATAGAAATTTTGAATATTTCATAGAAATTTGTCTTTAGAGAAAATTTCATGCAAATTTTGTCTTTAAATAAAAGTCCATATAAATTTTGGTTTTAGAGAAAATTTCATATGAACTTAGTCTTTAGAGAAAATTTCATGGAAAGTTTATCTTTAGAAACAATTTCATAGAAATGTGGTTTTAGAAAAAAAAATTATAAAAATCTTGTACTTATAAAAAATTTCCAGTAATGTTTAAATTAACGTGTGTTGGTGTTTTCAATCGCCTTATTGCTTGACGTTTCTCCACACACGTAATCCATGGCTGGATACTAGTTTAGGTACTTTACCTCAATTGTGGCCATAATCATTCAATTGTTATTCTCTTCCCCAAAGAGCTTTAGTTCATTTGGCATTTTCTTAATTTAATATTTCAAAAAGGTTTTTGCCAAATCATGATTTTAGCCATTAGAGAATGACTGGTGAATTGTCACACAAAACGGACCACATCTTCAAAATTGCATTTATCATTCGAATATTCAATATTCGATTTTTGTCGTCATAAGCTTTTATTTAAATTTATTAGAAAAATTTCCCATGCAAATAAATATTGCGGCATATGGTTTTTATTCATGACTTTATAAACAATATATAATGGAAAGTTTTAAATGATTAAAGTTGTTCATACAATTGATGTGACTAATTTCGTATGAAATCTGTGGTAATAGTATTTTCCAAATAGAAACAAAATGAATACACTGAAAAAAATGTTGTTTGTGTTTGTTTCTTAGCCCAGTAAAAAAAAAACACATTCTCTGTCACCATCAATCATACGGTATGACCACCCGTATTTTCTCCCCATAGGACAATGAACTCTCATCGGACAATCCCTCCCCGTATTAGATGCATTTAAAAATAGCACCTATGCATAATTTACCCAACAATTGTCATACAATTTATCTCGATAATTACTTTTGGTAAATATTGATTTTTGAAATTACATACTCGTATTTGTACCTTTGTTATATTGTAGCGCGATCACTTAACATCATTTTCGAAATTGTTAGAAACAACAAAAGAGTCTCGATTGGTTCGAGTTCTAATCGGATTGCACTAGCCATTGAGTAAAAGTCTACTAAAAAAATAAATAAATAAATATTGGAAAAGTGGGAGAATGAATCACATGTAACACAGATCAACAATAATTGTATATGATGATTTTCTGTTTAAGAATTCAATACTCAAAATATATTTTTGTTTCAATTGTCATCGAATATCTTATAGCCGAATTTGAACGACCACTTACACAACTACCTCTTTTTTAGCTAAATTATATTTTTTCGACTTTGAAATGTTAAATCAACAAATGCCGTTAGTAATTTTTGCAGAATGCCAACGTCTTAAGAAATGAATTTGATTAACTCATGGCCGTAGTATTTTTTGTTGAATAAAAACCGAAATTAAAAAAAAATACCTTTTATGTACTTTCTAAAAAATTTAATTTTCCATACCTGCGCCGAAGGCCTATTCGTGGCCTATTTGGCCGAATGCCGAAGTCGATTCTCCGGCCGAGCTCTAGTAGATATATTTCGATTTATTTTATTTTACCTGCTTTTTAAATTGAAATACATCGTCCAGTGAATCCTCTCAAACTTGAACACTCTGAAACCGGACACCTTTCAAAAGTGGATAATTGTTGTGAGACGTTTGCTATAGCCACACATTAAAATTAACTTCTCAATACTGACCACGCACCAAGTGTGGACAAAATATAGACGACCGTGGATTTCCACTGCTGGGAGGCTTCACTGTATATTCTTAAAATTTTTAAGTTCAACACTACAGGATTTTTTTCACAAAATTTGGAAATGCATTTTAAAATTTTGTCTTTGGAGAAAAATTAGAAATTTTGCCTTTAGAGAAAATTTCATAGAAGTTTTACCTTAAGAGAAAATTTTATAGAAATTTTGTTTTTGGAGAAAATTTGATAGAAATTTTGTCTTTAGAGAAAATTTCACAGACATTGTGTCTTCAGAGAAAATTTTATAGAAATTCTGTCTTTAGAGAAAATTTCATAGAAACTTTATCCTTAGAGAAAATTTAAAAGAAATTTTGTGTTTAGAGAAAATTTTACAGACATTTTGTCCTTAGAGAAAATTTTATAGAAATTCTGTCTTTAGAGATAATTTCATAGAAGTTTTGTCTTTAGAGAAAATTTCATAGAAACTTTATCCTTTGAGAAAATTTCAAAGAAATTTTGTCTTTAGAGAAAATTTTACAGACATTTTGTCTGTAGAGAAAATTTTATAGAAATTCTATCTTTAGAGATAATTTCATAGAAGTTTTGTCTTTAAAGAAAATTTCATAGAAACTTTATCCTTTGAGAAAATTTCATAGAGTCTGTCTCTAGAGAAAATTTTATAGAAAATTTATCCTTTGAGAGACAAAGTCTCTATGAAAATTTCATAGAGACTTTGTCTCTAGAGAAAATTTCATAGAATTTTTGTCTTTAGAGAAAATTTCATAGAAATTTTGTCTTTAGAGAAAATTTCATAGAAATTTTGTCTTTAAAAAAAACTTCATAGAAATTTTATTTTTAGAGAAAATTTTATAAAAATTATGTCTTTAGAGAAAATTTGATAGACATTTTGTTTTTATAGAATATTTCATAGATATTTTGTGTTTAGAGAAAATTTTATAGAAATTCTGTCTTTAGAGATAATTTCATAGAAGTTTTGTCTTTAGAGAAAAATTTATAGAAATTTTGTCTTTAAAGAAAATTTCATAGAAATATTATCTTTAGAGAACATTTAATGGAAATGTTGTCTTTAGAGAAAATTTCATAGAAATTTTATTTTTGGTGAAAATTTCATAGAAATTTTGTTTTTATAGAAAATTTCATAGACATTTTGTCATTAGAGAAAATTTCATAGAAATTTTGTTTTTAGAGAAAATTTCATAGAGATTTTGTCTAAGAGAAAATTTGATAGAAATTTTGTTTTTTGAAAAACTTTCATAGAAACTTTATCCTTAGAGAAAATTTCATATAAATTTTTGTCTTTAGAGAAAATTTCATAAAAATGTTGTTTTTAGAGTAAATTTTATAGACATTTTGTCTTTAGAGAAAATTTCATAGAAATTTTGGTTTTAGAGAAAATTTCATAGAAATTTTATTTTTAGAGAAAATTTCATAGAAATTTTGTCTTTAGAGAAAATTTCATAGAAACTTTATTCTTAGAGAAAAAGTTTCATAGAAATTTTGTCTTTAGAGAAAATTTCATAGAAATTTTGTCTTTAGAGAAAATTTCATAGAAATTTTGTCTTTAGAGAAAATTTCATAGAAACTTTGTCTTTAGAGAAAATTGCATAGAAATTTTGTCTTTACAGAAAATTTCATAGAAATTTTGTCTTTGGAGAAAATTTCATAAAAATTTTGTCTTTAGAGACAATTTCATAGAAATTTTGTCTTTAGAGAAAATTTCATAGAAATTTTGCCTTAAGAGAAAATTTCATAGAAATTTTTGTATTTAGAGAAAATTTCATACAATTTTTTTTCTTTAGAGAAAATTTCATTGAAATTTTGTCATTGAAGTTTTACCTTAAAAGAAAATTTTAAAAAAATTTTGTCTTTAGAGAAAATTTGATAGAAATTTTGTTTTTAGAGGAAGTTTCATAGAAACTTTATCCTTAGAGAAAATTTCATAAAAATTTTGTCTTTGAGAATATTTCATAGAAATTTTGTCTTTTGAGAAAATTCATTGAAATTTGCCTTAAAAGAAAATTTGATAGAAATTTTGTCTTTGAAGAAAATTTCATAGACCTTTTTGTCTTTAGAGAAAATTTCAAAGAAATTTTGTCTTTAGAGGCAATTTCATAGAAATTGTTGTCTTTAGAGAAAATTTCATTGAAGTTTTGCCTTAAAAAAAAATTTGATAGAAATTTTGTTTTTTGAGAAAGTTTCATAGAAACTTTATCCTTAGAGAAAATTTCATAGAAATTTTGTTTTTAG
Source organism: Haematobia irritans (assembly GCF_050003625.1). Taxonomy (NCBI): domain Eukaryota; kingdom Metazoa; phylum Arthropoda; class Insecta; order Diptera; family Muscidae; genus Haematobia; species Haematobia irritans. Next base: position 231,421,085 of record NC_134397.1, read on the forward strand.
AAAAAATTTCATAAAAATTTTGTCTATAAAGACAATTTCATAGAAATGTTTGTCTTTAGAGAAAATTTCATAGAAGTTTTGCCTTAAAAGAAAATTTGAAAGAAATTTTGTCTTTAGAGAAAATTTGATAGAAATTTTGTTTTTGGAGAAAGTTTTGTAGAAACTTTATCCTCAGAGAAAATTTCATAGAAATTTTGTATTTAGAGAATATTTCATAGAAATTTTGTCTTTAGAGAGAATTTATTGAAGTTTTGCCTTAAAAGAAAATTTGATAGAAATTTTGTCTTTGGAGAAAATTTCATAGACATTTTTGTCTTTAGAGAAAATTTCATAGAAATTTTGTCTTTAGAGAAAATTCATTGAAGTTTTGCATTAAAATAAAATTTCATAGAATTTTGTCTTTAGGGAAAATTTCATAAAAATTTTGTCGTTAGAGAAAATTTCGTAGAAATTTTGTCGTTAGAGAAAATTTCATAGAAATTTTGTCTTTAGTCTTTACAGAAAATTCAGTAAGAATTTTGTTTTTAGAGAAAAAAATAGAAATTTTTTCTATGGAAAAAAAAAAAATTTGTTTTTAGAGAAAATTTCATGGAAAATTCATAGACAGTTTGTCTTTAGAGTAAATGTCATAGAAATTTTATCCTTACAGAAAATTTTATATAAATTTTATCCTTAGCAAAAATTTCATAGAAACTGTGTCTTTAGAAAAAATTTCATAAACTTTTTGTCTTTAGAGAAAATTTCATAGTAGTTTTGCCTTAAGACAAAATTTCTATCAAACTTTGTCTTTAGAGAAAATTTTATAGAAATTTTGTCTTTAGAGAAAATATGATGGAAATTTTGTCTTTAGAGAAAATTTGATAGAAATTTTGACTTTAGAGAAAATTTCATAAAAACTTTATTCCCAGAGAAAATTTTATAGAAACTATGTCTCTAGTGAAAATTTCATAGAAATTTTGTCTTTAGAGAAAATTTCATAGAAATCTCATAGACATTTCGTCTTTAGAGAAAATTTCATAGAAATGTTGCCTTAAGAGAAAATTTCATGAAAACTTTGTCTTTAGAGAAATTTTCCTAGAAACTATGTCTTTAGGAAAAAAAAATCACAGAAATTTTGGTTTTAGAAAAAATTTCATAGAAATTTTGATTTTAAAGAAAATTTTATAGAAATTTTGTCCTTAGAGAAAATTTTATAGAAATTCTAGGACAATATAACCATGTCCGATATAACGATTTAACCATAAGCTATCGTGCTGAAATTTTGCATCAACTCGTCTTTGGTCTACGGGCAGGTCAAGTTCGAAGAAGGGCTATTTTGGATTCATAAATAAGTTTGCGTATCGGTTCACGTTTTAACATAGCCCCCATATAGCCCGATCTGACGATTTGACTTCTTCAGCGTTTAAATATCCGAGTATTTATCCGATTTGCTTGAAATTTAAAATCTGGGCTTCTAGAATCAGCAATTTTTATTCGATTTGCCTGAAATTCAAAATTTAGAGATATTTTAGATCATTAAATAGGTGTAGCGAATAAGGTGTAGATCAGTCCATGTTTTGCTATAGCCCCCATATGTTAAGTATTCCGATTTCCATTTTGGTATATATGTTGGTGAGTATTTCAGATTCGGCCCGGCCGAACATAAGTCCGTATTTACTTGTTTAATATTTCGGGGAGAAGATTCAAAAATCACCTGGTAAGACTGTCTGACATTTAATTTTTATAGGTTTTATTAATGCCCAGCAAAAAAGTGTCGCCAAAACAGTAGTGAAAATGTTCTTTTTGGATCCGAAAGTGGTGCAAAATTGGCACAGAAGCGATGAATTTAACATGGACTTGTCATAAGATGGATGTTCACCATTTTAACAGCCGTTGCACTGAATTTGCATTACTTCTTAAGGTGTGATGCGAATTCAGTGTTTTGGATGTGAATTAAGAAATTTTGTGATATTTTCACAAATAAATAATTTTTAGATTTTTTTTTGAGTTTTAATGCATTCTTACGCTTGTTTGGAACGTTTGACATCAAATATTTTCAAAAATTTGCAATTTTTCTAGAATGGATTTGGATTTTTTTTCGGCAAAATTTAAATAATTTTTACCATTTTATTAATTCTTAATCTATTTTTAACCTATTTGAAACAAAAAAAATTAAATTTTCCATAAAAAATATGAAAAAAGGAAATTGTAAAAAAATTGACTCAAATGAACTTCCTCTGCAGCTAAAATAAAGACCTTCTTTGGGAGGACTTTTTTGAAAGTGCTTTTAAAGTTGTGCCTTTAGAAGAACTTCCAAATTTGTTTGCTGGCTTTATATGACGTTTCCGACATCTAAAACTTTTTGACAGTCGAAAACCAAAAAAAAAATGGCAGTCCGATCATCTCTGAGCACAATAGCTCGAAAATAAAATTGAAATTGTCTCCTCGAGAAATATAAGCCTCTCCTCGAGAAATTGTCTCCTCGAGAAATACTCAAGATGGTACGAAGTGAGAAGCTTAATAGCAATTAGTTGCACTTATTATTCGCACGAAAAAGATCGACAAAAGATATATAAGCGGGATTCTGGATGTAGGCAAACCTCGAAGTGTCCACATCGAAATAGTGTGTATGCAGTTCAGACGTGGAAATCTTCATCATTACTGATGAGATCTATGACTATTGCAGCCTTTTGACATCGTACATATCCATAAATATTTAACACAATGTTATCTATTAAATACAATTTGTTGTCTAGTGTCCATTATTATTATTTTCTTAGATCAACAATAAGCGTTAATAACTTTCAGCTTTTATTTCCACTCTTATTTTTCTGTTTTTTTTCGTCACATTTCTTGTCATCTTCATTTCAATGATCTCAATAATGTTTTATAAATATTTACACAATAATTAATGTTGAGTAAATATTACATTGTCCCCACCATAGGTATGATGATGATAATTTATGTCAATTATTGAGCAAATGATAAACTCGAATATGACTCCATTTAATTTCAATGCTTTGCAAACCAAAAAAAAAAATAAGATGCGGGGAAAATGCAATAAAAGCCAATGAACGTTTTATGAAGCGGCTAGACAAACCTTTTTATGGCCAATGCCTACTTTCTGTTGAATATTTGTTTAAATAAATTTCAAATTTGTTAACTCATGAGCAGGGACATACTTTTTTATCGGAGCCATGAGATCTATGAATTAAAATTATATGTTATGAGTTGATTTTCATAAAATGTTGTAAAGCATTAATAAAAAGTTTTTGCAATATTTTCATTGAAAGCGGACTCTTATGTATGTTTGAATATGAACAAAATATTCATGGAAACCAGTAGCAAACATATTTGTTTAATAAAATCCAGCATAGGCCTAAGTGCAGAAACAATTTGTTAAGGAAGTTTTAATAACTTTTGAAAAGGTATTAAAACTGTCCTGTAGGTAGTAACCAGGGATCCGGAGCGGAGCGGAGCGTGGAGCGGAGCGGAGCAAGCCCTTTTTTTGCCGGAGCGGGAGCGGAGCGGGAGCGGCATTTCTAAAATCCGGAGCGGAGCGGAAGCGGAGCGGTTTCCAAATGAAAAACCGCTCCGCTCCGAATAAAATATTACTTGAATGAAATGTGTAACTTTGAAATTACTTAGTACTTAGCGTAGTGTGAGTAAACGTTTAAAATGTACGATATGTATTTTTGTACGTACGTACATTGGGGAAAACACAAAGTGTTTTTTTAGTAATTGTTTTCAAAAACGGCAAATGTCAAAATATATCTCTAGTATGTGTTGTAAAAGTAACAACTTTCGATCAATTACAAAGATGTTTGTAATGAACGCCAAATAAATGCAATTAAACGATCTTATTTATATTTAATTTTTTAGTTTTCTACACTGAAAAAAATATTGTCGTGAAGTCAAAGATTTCATGTCCTTAGAATAAGAATACAAATTTTGCTTAACATGGAAGACGCATTTCTCTAAAATAAAGTTTTTTCCTTGTCCAAAAAGTCAATAAACTTTTGAATGAAGTTGTAATGTCCTTATAATAAAGTGATTTTACTTAAAAATGTGTATCATAACATAAAAGATAAAATTTTTGAGGTAAGGTCAACGTGACTTTAATAATTAAGAAAAATTCTTTAAAATTAATAAAATTGTATTTAAATTTGTTTCCTTTTTGCATCTTGCCTACAAAGCAAAAAATCGTTAAAAAATAAGACAAGTTTTTCAACACTTTATATTAAAGACGCTTGTTACTTGAAACATAGCATAATTTCTACTGGAAGTCGAGTCTTAATATGGAAAATAAAAGGATTTTTTAAAGGATTTTGATAACAACTGACGAAAAAAATGTAAAAAAAATTAGAAATTAGCATTTGCTTCCTAGAAGCAAGTACATAACCCCCAAATTTAAAAGAGAATTGCGTCTTTAAAGTATCCTTACTTGTATTCTCCGCTTCTTTGGCTCGGAATTAATACCCAAACTATTAAAGTAAAGACAAAATCTTTGGAACCGGGCATGCGTTTTTTTCAGTGTAAGGACATTCATATTTGCTTTACTATTGTACTATACCCTAGCATTCTCTTATTTCTGATATTAGTTCTCGAAAATTTAATTAAAATTATGGATAGTTTCAATTTTGGTTGAAAAATGTGCGCATATACATTTATTTTAATTTTTTCTCACATTGAAAACTAATGACTTGATTTTATTATTGCATGTTATCTACTTTTTTGGGAACGAACATTTCTTAAAAACGCTGTTCGAAAATGTATTTTTACAATAAAGGGGAAAAAAGCGAAATTAGGTAACACTAGATCTGAGTAAGAATATTCGTAGGTATACCACGGACTGATTTCGATGGAGGTTGTTGCAAACATACACTGAAAAAAAGCATACTCGGTTCCAAAGATTTTGTCTTTACTTTAAAAAATTTGGTATTGATTCCGAGCCAAAGAAGCGGAGAATACAAGCAAGGACACTTTTAAAACACAATTCTCTTTTAAATTTAGGTTTTGTGTACTTGCTTCTAGGAAGCAAATTTTAATTTTTCGCTTTCTCAGCTTTTTTTTCTTCATATGCTATCAAAGTCCTTTAAAAACGAGTTAACGGCAACTTTATTTTCCAAATTAGGACTCGACTTCCAGTAGAAATTATGCTATGTTTGAAGTAAAAAACTTCTTTAAAATAAAGTTTTGAAAAACATGTCCTATATTTGAATGATTTTTTGCTTTGTAGTCAATATGCAAAAAGTCAACAAATTTAAAGACAATTTCATTAAATTTAAAGAATTTTTCAGAATTATTAAAGTCAAGTTGACCTTAGCCTATAAATTTTTTGTTTCATGTTAAGATACCCATTTTTAAGTCAAATCATCAAATATTACAAAACCTTTTCTCTACGTCTGTTGCAAAACAAAAAAAAAAACTTTCGGAGAGTAGTTACTTCTACTCTGTGTATAGACTTTCAATTCCAATCAGCGTTGCCGTTTTGGTCCGATCGGACCAAAATTGGTCCAAAAGATTTCTAATTTTTAAATTTGGTCCATTTTGGTCCATTTTCATAAATTTGGTTTCTATCACATATTAAATAGTAGATGGTGCACCGCAAAGAATATTGTCGGGAGGCCAAATATTTCACATGCTTAAAATACGAATACGAATTTTGCTTAGAATAGAAGACGTATTTCTCTGATATAAAGTTTTTTCCTTGTCTAAAAGTCTCTAAACTTTTCAATGAAGTCAGTTTGTCCTTATAGCTAAGTGATTCGACATAAAAATGTGTATCCTAACATGAATGAAAATTTCGTTTTAATGAAGTCAAAATGGATTTAATATTTCTGAAAAATCTTCAAAATTAATAAAATGTTTCAACACATTGTTTTAAAGTCATTATACCCTAAACCACATAGTGGTTAGGGTATAATAAATTTGATCTGCCAAAAAATGTGCCTACCAGAAATATTGATTTTAGACCCCATAAAATATATACCGATCGACTCAGAATCACCTCCTGAGTCGATCTAGCGCTTGGTGTCCGTCCGTCCGTCCGTCTGTCCATGTATGAAATTTGGTACAGGGAGTTTTTGGGCACAACGACGAACGCTATTGAATTTGGAAGAAATCGGATCAAATTTAGATATAGCTCCCATATATATGTATCGCCCGATTTCGACAAATGGGGTCACGCTGTGCTTTTTTTCAAACGGATCGTCGCCAAATTTGGCAAAAGGTAATCTCTTTCATCGCCCTTCAAGTCTGCAAAATTTCATCCAAATCGGTTCAGATTTAGATATAGCTCTCATATATATGTATCGCCCGATTTTCCCAGATTTAGCTATAGCTCCCTTATATATGTACCGCCCGATTTTTCTCGAAGAGGAGCGGAGCGGAGCGATTTTTTTTTCTCGGAGCGGAGCGATTTTTTTTTCTCCGGAGCGGGAGCGGAGCGGAGCGAAAAAAATGGACCGCTCCGGATCCCTGGTAGTAACTCTCATAAACCAGATCACTGGAAAAGAATAATGTTACTTTTTCATGGGAAAAATGTAATATGTTTTGACAACCATATTATTTTTTCGGAAATTAAGAATCAGCAAGTTTGTTATATTAGGAGAGAAAACAATATTTTTGCTGCAAAAGTGTTACATGCTTTCGGTGAAAAAGTAACATTATGCTCTTCAAACTTGCAAATGTTTTGGGGTGATCTTGTGCTTGTTTATGAGATCCGCCGTTTAATTACCATGCGAAAATTGGTTCATATCGGAGCATAATTATTTACAGACTCCTCTATATAAACCGATCAATAATTAAAGAGGCCTATATTAGTACTTAATCTGCCTTTTTTATCAAACATAAAGTCCATATGGACTTACTAACAATATAGAAGACAATGTTGAGAATTTTTAAGTCATTGACAATTGTTACCACAAGTCCATTGTATTATACTCTTTAACATATTGTGGACCAAAATTATTGATAACATCTCAAATCCTTTAAATTTGTTGCGAACTATATGAAGGTTTATATTCTCATATGTATGAATTTGAATCTGAACCAATCTAGACAAAATTGTATACACTTCTACAAAATCTATGTACTTAAAATTTAAATCTAACGTTATGGGACGAAATACATTTTTGTTAATGGCAACATAAGGAAAGTCTGAAGTCGGGCGGGGCCGATTATAATATACCAAGCACAACTTTGTATATAGGTCTACATTTCGATAAAATCTCAAATCCTTCATATTTGTTGAGTGCTTTATATAAAGATTTATACTCCCATTAATCAATATTTAAAACTGACCCGATTTGGACAATATTTTGTTAGACTTTTACAAAATTTTGGGCACAGTGTGGCGTAGGGTATAAATATGGGAAATCTTTATAATTTTTTAGGCAATTTCGCAAAAATGCATTTATGATTCATCAGTCGATAAATATGTATTAGAGGTATAGGAAAATTTGAGTCATTTTTCCAAGTTTTCGTCTTAGCAGTGAGCAGCAGTAAGAAATAAAATTTTGAAAAAATTTGCTACAGAAATAAAAATTTTTTCTAGAAATAAAATTTTGACAAAATTTTCTATAGAATAAAATGTTTACCAAAAAGATCTATAGAAATAAAATTTTTTTAGAAATAAAATTTTGACAAAATTTTCTATAGAAATAAATTTTAAAAAAATTATCAATAGAAATAAAATTACAAAAAAAAATGTATATACACGCAAAGAAAAAAAAAACGTTTGGAAAACGTGTACCGAAAACGTTTTTCTTTTGTTAGAGTTTTTTGAATTGCTTCGAAAATTTTAAACTTTTATCACCAAAAAAAATTCGTTTGTTACAAAATTTTTATTTTTTTAATAAAAAAAGTTATTTTTGAAACAACAACACAGTCCATTTCGTTTATATCAAACACTGTTCTTTTCTGACTTTAGGTCTTTAATAAGACACATTTTATAGTTCAAAATTTAATATAGTACATTTGAACATTTTTTCGGAATCTTTCGAACATATCTGGAATATATGTAAAAAAAATCTTTGGTCGAAGCAGGGATCGAACCCACGATCCTTGGCATGCAAGTCGGACGTAGCAACCACTGCTCCACGGTGCCAAACTAAATGTTTGTTTCTGTTAAATAAACTTTGTTTATTCGGTTCGTGGGCGCCGCAAGCTATGCTATATAAATATAACTTATATGTGTAATTGTCTATTGGTAAAAAAATTTTTAAAAATTTATAAAATCGTATAATTTCGTCTACATTGTTGGTATTACAGGAAAAGGTGTTAAGAACTAAAAAACCTCGTGGATGTGAGGGAAAATGCAATTAGCAAGAAGACAATGTTTTTTTTAGCTAATCTTTATGAAATTGTTTTTACATCCTGGAAAAGAATAAACGTTTATCACAAAAAATATATACTTTTCTTCCAAATACACTTCCTTACAGCGAAAAGCAAATGAGAAACGATCTTTGTTTGTCAAAATTTCGTTTCGTTTTTACAAAATTTTATATAGAAATAAAATTTTTACAAAGTTTTCTATACAAAATAAAATTTGTATATAATTTTATAATTTAAATAATTTTTACCATTTTATTAATTCTTAATCTATTTTTAACCTATTTGAAACAAAAATATTTCAATTTTTCATTAAAAATATGAAAAAAGCGAGTTATAAAAAAATTTACTCAAATGAACTTCTTCTGCAGCTAAAATAAATAACTTCTTTGGGAGGACATTTTTGGAAGTGCTTTTAAAGTTGTGCCTTTAGAAGAACTTCCAAATAGAAATAAAATTTTGCAAACTTTTCTATAGAAATAAAATTTTGCAAGCTTTTCTATAGAAATAAAATTTTGACTAAACTTTTTATAGAAATAAAGTTTTGACAAAATTTTCTGGAGAAATACAATTTTTACAAAATTTTATATAGAAATACAATTTTTACAAAATTTTATATAGAAATAAAATTTTTACAAAGTTTTCTATACAAAATAAAATTTGTACACAATTTTCTATAGAAATAAAATTTGTACACAATAACATTTTATTAAAGTTTTCTACAGAAATAAAATTTTGAAAAAAATTTCTACTGAAATAAAATGTTGACCAAAAATTTCTATAGAAATAAAATTTCCTATAGAAATAAATTTTTTAAAGAATTTTCTGCCAATATTCGACATATGTATATAGGTATATGGTATTAAAATAAAATTAAAAAAAAATTAATTTGATTGTTCGAAATATTCCAAATAAATTGCCCACCACCAAGGGCATTAAAATGGATCAATTCAGCCCATCTGCTAGTCTAACATTCTAGAAAACATAAAATAATCTCCGTAATTGGAAGTTGCTTTTCATTTACAATCATACCGTACATTGATCGGATGAACGCAATGGAAACTAATTTGCGTAAAAACTTGTTTAGTTATAACAAGTATATACGGCCGTAAGTTCGGCCAGGCCGAAGCTTATGTACCCTCCACCATGGATTGCGTACACGCAGAGAAGAAACATGATTGTCACAATCATATTCGAAGAGTAAAATAATATGATAACAGCAATTTTTGCGGCGACCATGTAACATTTTAACCTGCAACCATGTTGGCTCAGTGAACATGGTTCTAAGAAAAATACAATTGTCCTCATCTAAAATGTTATTATATTGATAAAAAGAATTTTGTTTCCATTAAAAGACAATGGTCACGATCTAAAATGTTATGTTATTCGTCAAAAATGTTTTTCTTCTAGTTAAAAGAACATGGTCACAACCTAAAATGTTTTGATTTTTATGAAAAACCTTTTTTCGTCGTCGAAAAAAGGACGCCACTTGAGAAAAGAAAACACAAAATCAACTTTATTTATTTGTTTATATTTATTTATAAACTAATTCATTGTTTATTTGTATTTATAATGTCGTGCAAGCAAACATCACATATTTTTACACACTCTAGTTTGGTTCAATTTCAACAATAAGTAATCATTCCATATTTACTTCGTGCCCATCATATGTACAAACACAGACATCATATAACTGCAAATAAAAATAAATTATGCCATATGTCAAAATGCAGAACAAAAACTAGGTACATCTGTTTCAATTACACTTTCCTTTTTTGTATTCACATAAAACCACGTGCCATTTCTGAATAAATAAATTAACACAAAACACAATAATTCCGTATTCTCCGTCCATTCCAAGAAACAATCAACACACGACTGACGCGCAAAATGTACCTGCTCAATGTTTTTATAAAATTCTTGTCGCTGCAAAAAAATTAAATGGTCACGAAAACAATGTACATGGTCTTTATGGAGAAAATACTTTTTTCTCTGCAAAAAAGTAAAAAAAATTGAATGGTCAGGTACATAATTTTCCTGACCATATAATGGTCTCAAATTTTATCATTTAAATAATAGAACATGTTTGCGGCATTTGAGAACCATTTAAATGCTTATTGCCAACATATACTTTTCTCCGCTCGAAAATTATTTTTACAAAGACAAAATACATGGTTTTCGCGACAATTACATACTCTAAATAAGCATTAAATGGATGCGGCAACCATGTCCAAACATGTTTTTTCTGTGCGTGTAGAAACTTCTACTGAAGCCGATGGCAAGGTATCTTAAAACTTCCTAACACCGTAATATATACCACATAGTCCATACGTGGTATATATTAAACTAAAAAAGGCCGATTAAATACGTATGTAATTAAGTTTAAAGTTTCTACAGAAATAAAATTTTGACTAAATAAAATGTTGACAACATTTTCTATAGAAGTAAAATGTTGACAAAATTTTCTATAGAAATAAAATTTGGAAACAATTTTCTAGAGAAATAAAATTTTGACAAAATTTTCTATAGAAATAAAATTTTGACAATGTTTTCTATAAAAAATAAAATGTTGGTAGAATATTTTTGGCTCGAGTGGTGACCATGATTATGAACCGATATGGACCAATTTTTGTGTGGTTGGGGATCGGCTATATATAACTATAGACCGATATGGACCAATTTTGGCATGGTTATTAGCGGCCTTATACTAACACCACGTTGCAAATTTCAACCGGATCGGATGAATTTTGCTCCTCCAAGAGGCTCCGGAGATCAAATCTGGGGAACGGTTTATATAGGGGATATATATAATTATGGACCGATATGGACCAATTCTTGCGTGTTTGTTAGAGACCACATTCTAACACCATGTTCCAAATTTCAACCGGATCGGATGAATTTTGCTCCTCCAAGAGGCTCCGGAGGTCAAATCTGGGGATCGGCTTATATGGGGGCTATATATAATTATGGGTCGTTGTGGACCAATTTTTGCATGGTCATTAGAGATCATATACCAACACCATGTACCAAATTTCAGCCGGATCGGATGAAATTTGCTTCTCTTAGAGCAATCGCAAGCCAAATTTGGGGGTCCATTTATATGGGGACTATACGTAAAAGTGGACCGATATGGACCAATTTTTGATTGGTTGTTAGAGACCATATATCAACACCATGTACCAAATTTCAGACTGATCGAATGAAATTTGCTTCTTTTAGAGCAATCGCAAGCCAAATTTGGGGGTCCATTTATATGGGGGCTATACGTAAAAGTGGACCGATATGGACCAATTTTTGCATGGTCATTAGAGATCATATACCAACACCATGTACCAAATTTCAGCCGGATCGGATGAAATTTGCTTCTCTTAGAGCACTCGCAAGCCAAATTTGGGGGTCCGTTTATATGGGGGCTATACGTAAAAGTGAACCGATATGGCCCATTTGCAATGCCATCCGACCTACATCAATAACAACTACTTGTGACAAGTTTCAAGTCGATAGCTTGTTTCGTTCGGATGTTAGCGTGATTTCAACAGACGGACGGACGGGCGGACATGCTCAGATCGACTCAGAATTTCACCACGACCCAGAATATATATACTTTATGGGGTCTTAGAGCAATATTTCGATGTGTTACAAACGGAATGACAAAGTTAATATACCCCCATCCTATGGTGGAGGGTATAAAAATGTGAAGTGTTTTAAAAAAATTAGTTTAGCCGGAGTCGAGCAAAATTTGTACGACTCCGACTCCAGCAAAATCTTCAGACTCCGACTGCGACTCCACAGCCCTGGTTAGCACAAAATTTAGTTATCACAACGAATCTGTTTTCTCTGTGTGCTATAATTTGTATGTTTGTAAATTAAAAAATCCTAAAGGAAAAAAACGATATTCTATATTACCTTGCGCATCTTCTATAAACTTCACTCTCGATGAATGGGTTAAAATTCCTAACCGAAATACTATTTTTCTTAACGAAATGTTTTCTTTATAACGATTAAAAACTTTCGTAGGTCAACTTCACATGTATGTCACTATTGAACGGTTAAAACCGTTTTTAACATACTAACGATTACGAAAACTTTTACTTATTCCACACCATTTAATTCAAGTTTAATTTTAAGTTATATTTGCCTTATTTGATTTTAGTTGGCTGTGTGTAGATATCTGAATACATTTACTTAAGTAATTTTGTCTATAAAATGTTCACCTTTTAGGCATCACGTACTAACCTATCATAACCATCATATGATTTTACACACTTTTTAAAATTATTTTTAATAGGGTAGTGAAACCTTGGTTAAAAAATTTAGCCTTAATCATGTTTTCTTTTCATTTTGTTTTGTTGTGTTTTTTTTTTGTAATTTTTATAATGACCTTGAAAATTTTTTTCTTTAAATTCTATATTTTTTTAGTAAGAAAGGAAATACACACTCAAGTATGAATTTAGAATTATATTTCATTTGTTTTGATACATTTGTGATATCTAATAGATATTTGCCAATATTATTTCCATCTTTGCATTTTGTAACTTCACTTCACTTAATATTCAATATTTATATTTCACCTTTATTTTCTATAGCAACCAGTTGTGATTTAATTTCGTATCGATCTTTCTTTTTCCCGAATAAAATGCAATCTTTATTTTTTCGCGGTCTGTATGATACTAAATTCGTTTCTTATTCAACATTTCTCAATGTTATATGGGGCAAATGGTTTTTTGCTTACTATGCATAAATGGTAAAAAATTATAGTAAATCGCATCGAATGAAAACAGTAAAATATCATGAAATCACATAAGAGAGTGGGTGCATCTGTTGTCACAAAGTTTTTTCAACAAAATTTCTTATATTTGTAACAAGAACCTTGCAAAAAAGTGCGTATTTTACGGGTTGTCCTTGGAAATCTTATATGTTTAAATTGTATTTTATTTTTGCTTACAGTCAACCCAAAGAAAGTGAAAAATGTGTTAAACATAATTTTCGAAGTATTCTAATGGAACGGCATATTCTAATGGAATGGTATATTAAGTTGAACATAAAATTGATTTAGTAAAATATATGTAATAGCTTATAAATTTCAAAGCATATCTTTAGGCGTATATTGAAAAAACTATTTCACATTAGAACATATCGACGAAAATGGAACTTAGTTGTTGATATTGAAAATTTACGGTCAATCGTAAATGCTACCGGCGGCAGTGTTGCCAATATTGGGGATTTTTCCCCAAATTGGGAATATTTTTTCGTGAATGGGGTCGAAATTTCTGAGTTGGGGACTTGGGGATTTTGTGGGGAATTTCCATAAATTTGGGGATTTTTGTGGGAATTTATTTCTATAGGAAATTGTGCCATAATTCTATTTCTATAGACAATTTTGCTAAAGTTTTATTTCTATAGAAAATGTTGTTAAAATTTTATTTCTATAGAAAATTATCTCAAAACTTTATTTCAATAGAAAATTTTGCCAAAAAAAAATTTTATCTATACAATTTTATCTCAAAATTGTATTTCTATAGAAAATTTTGTCAAAATTTTATTTCATTGTTGTTGTTTTGTTGTAAAACCTTTTTTCGGAAGGTTCAAGTGTGGTTTATTGTTAGGTTTAATGAACCGCCTGAATTTATTCTTATAATTGGTTGATAGTTTTGCTGCAAGACGAGGATGCTGATGAGGAATGTGCTAATTCCGAAACGTGCGTCCATCCAACCATCTTGCAGTCTATAGGGCTTTGCCCAAATAAAGTTGACAAACATTCTTTTCCTCTGTTGGTTAAGCTACACTTGTAGTTTAGTCAATGTATGGTTTTAAGCTGAAATCAAAAAAACAACAACAATGATTAAAGAACAAAAACCAACAATAACAAAACAAAACGAAATTTTATTTCTATAGAAAATTTTGTCAACATTTTATTTCTATAGAAAATTTTGTCAAAATTTTATTTCTATAGAAAATTTTGGTAAATTTTTTTTTCTAAGGAAATTTTGTTAAAATTTTCTTTCTATAGAAAATTTTCTCAAAATTTTATTTCTGTTAGAAAATTATCTCAATTTTTTTCTATATAGAAAATTTTCTCAAAATTTTTTTCTATATAGAAAATTTTCTCAAAATTTTATTTCTGAGAAAATATTCTCAAAATTTTATTTCTGTATAGAAAGTTATCTCAAAAAATTTTTTTTCTATATAGAATTTTTTTTCAAAATTTTATTTCCGTAAATGCTTCCAGCGCTAGTGTTGCCAGTATTGGGGATTTTTCCCCAAATTGGGGATATTTTTTCGTGAATGGGGACGAAATTTCTGAGTTGGGGACTTGGGGATTTTGTGGGTAAATTCGATAAATTTGGGATTTTTGTGGGAATTTATTTCTATAGGAAATTGTGGCATAATTCTATTTCTATAGACAATTTTGCTAAAATTTTATTTCTATAGAAAATTTTGTTAAAATTTTATTTGTATAGAAAATTATCTCAAAACTTTATTTCAATAGAAATTTTTTTTCTATAAAAAATTTTCTTAAAATTTTATTTCTGTACAATTTTATCTCAAAAGTTTGTTTCTATAGAAAATTTTGTTAAAATTTTATTTCTATAGAAAATTTTGTTAAAATTTTATTTCTATAGAAAATTTTGTCAAAATTTTATTTCTATAGAAAATTTTGGTAATTTTTTTTTCTAAGGAAATTTTATCAAAATTTTATTTCTGTTAGAAAATTATCTCAATTTTTTTCTATATTGAAAATTTTCTCAAAATTTCATTTCTATCCATAAAACTTTCTCAAAATTTTATTTCTAGAGAAAATTTTCTCAAAATTTTATTTCTGTATAGAAAGTATCTCAATTTTTTTTTCTATATAGATTTTTTTTCAAAATTTTATTTCCATAGAAAATTTTGTCAATTTATTTCTATGTAGAAAACTTTCTCAAAGTTTATTTCTATAGAAAATTTTGTCAAAATTTTATTTCTATTGAAAATTTTTGAAAATTTTTTTTTCTAAGGAAATTTTGTCAAAATTTTATTTCTATAGAAAATTTTGTCAAAATTTTATTTCTATAGAAAATTTTGTCAAAATTTTATTTCTATAGAAAATTTTGTCAAAATTTTATTTCTATAGAAAATTTTGGTAATTTTTTTTCTAAGGAAATTTTATCAAAATTTTATTTCTGTTAGAAAATTATCTCAATTTTTTTCTATATTGAAAATTTTCTCAAAATTTCATTTCTATCCATAAAACTTTCTCAAAATTTTATTTCTAGAGAAAATTTTCTCAAAATTTTATTTCTGTATAGAAAGTATCTCAATTTTTTTTCTATATAGATTTTTTTTTCAAAATTTTATTTCCATAGAAAATTTTGTCAATTTATTTCTATGTAGAAAATTTTCTCAAAGTTTATTTCTATAGAAAATTTTGTCAAAATTTTATTTCTATTGAAAATTTTTGTAAATTTTTTTTCTAAGGAAAGTTTGTCAAAATTTTATTTCTATAGAAAATTTTGGTAATTTTTTTTCTAAGGAAATTTTATCAAAATTTTATTTCTGTTAGAAAATTATCTCAATTTTTTCTATATTGAAAATTTTCTCAAAATTTCATTTCTATCCATAAAACTTTCTCAAAATTTTATTTCTAGAGAAAATTTTCTCAAAATTTTATTTCTGTATAGAAAGTATCTCATTTTTTTCTATATAGATTTTTTTCAAAATTTTATTTCCATAGAAAATTTTGTCAATTTATTTCTATGTAGAAAATTTTCTCAAAATTTATTTCTATAGAAAATTTTGTCAAAATTTTATTTCTATTGAAAATTTTTGTAAATTTTTTTTCTAAGGAAATTTTGTCAAATTTTTATTTCTATAGAAAATTTTCTCAAATTTTTTTTCTATAGAAAATTTTCTCAAAATTGTATGTCTGTTAGAAAATTTTCTCAAATTTTTTTTCTATATAGAAAATTTTCTCAAAATTTTATTTCTATCCATAACATTTTCTCAAAATTTTATTTCTAGAGAAAATTTTCTCAATTTTTTTTTCTTGTTTTTTTATTTCTATCCATAAACATTTCTCAAAATTTTATTTCTAGAGAAAATTTTCGCAAAATTTTATTTTTGTATAGAAAGTTATCTCAATTTTTTTTCTATATAGAATTTTTTTCACAATTTTATTTCCATAGAAAATTTTGTCAATTTATTTCTATGCAGAAAATTTCCTCAAAATTTATTTCTATAGAAAATTTTGTCAAAATTTTATTTCTATAGAAAATTTTGGTAAATTTTTTTTCTAAGGAAATTTTGTCAAAATTTTATTTCTATAGAAAATTTTATTTCTGTTAGAAAATTATCTCATTTTTTTCTATATAGAAAATTTTCTCAAAATTTTTTTCTATATATAAAATTTTCTCAATTTTTTTTTCTGTATAACATAGAAAGTTATCTCAAATTTTTTTTCTATATAGAATTTTTTTTTCAAAATTTTATTTCCATAGAAAATTTTGTTAATTTATTTCTATGTATACACGGTTGAAAAAGACTGTTTTTCATATGTTTGGCTATAAACATTATATGTTTGGAACACAAATTTTTAAACACAATATTTTTGAGTGCAAGCATATAATGTTCATAAACTAGCATAACATGTTTGGGACATATATGTTAATATGTTAGAACATATTATGTTTGGGACATAAAATGTTTGTAAATATAATATGCTTGAATGCAAACATATATTAATTTAGAAATAGCCTATAAACATATATGTGTTTAGTAGCTTGGAGCGCTATTTAACAGGGAGCGATATTGAATTAAGTTGGTGGTTGTTGCTTGTTATTACAAAATTAACATTTTATTTTTCCTTGGGCAATTGATCAGCTACTTCTTTGATCCTTACAAACTGTGTGGTCCGCTGTTCGAATCCCCGTCCGGCAAAAGGTAAAATTAAAATAAAATAAAAAATCATAAAATTGAATAATTTCTTCTACAATGTTTGTATTACAGAAAAAGGTGCTAAGAACTAAAAAATCTCGTGGAAGTGAGAAAGATGTCGGGGAATATACAATTGGTCAGAAACAAAATTTTGAGCATTCAGGTCGAAAACCTATGTTGTTAGCACCTATATTACCTGTTTATTTTCATAATTCATTATGATTATAAATATATAAATAAATAAATAAAATTTTGAGCACAATATTGTTTGGGAGAATTTTTTTTAAGCATATAATATTTTTAGGTGCAAAATGCTTCCAAACATATTATATGGTCACATAATAACATATTGTTTTTTGGAAGATAACATTATTGAATTTGGATGCAAAAATACAAAATGTTTGGAACTTAGACTACCCAAACATATATTGTTTAGACCAATATGCTTTCAAACATATTATATATTGGTAGAGATCAAACATATAAATGTGTGGGCAATACCCAAAAATGTATATGCTTGAAGCAAAATATGTTTGGGAGTATATGTTACAGAAGCGATTTTTTGTGAGGGTGTAGAAAGTGATCTCAATTTTTTTTCTACATAGAATTTTTTTTTCAAAATTTTATTTCCATAGAAAATTTTGTCAATTTATTTCTATGTAGAAAATTTTCTGTTTTTTCAAAATTTTATTTCTATATAGGAAATTTTGTCAGAAGATTATTTCTACACGCTCACAAAAAATCGCTTCTGTAACATATACTCCCAAACATATTTTGCTTCAAGCATATACATTTTTGGGTATTGCCCAAACATTTATATGTTTGATCTCTTCCAATATATAATATGTTTGAAAGCATATTGGTCTAAACAATATATGTTTGGGTAGTCTAAGTTCCAAACATTTTGTATTTTTGCATCCAAATTCAATAATGTTGTCTTCCAAAACAACAATATGTTATTATATGAACATATAATATGTTTGGAAGCATTTTGCGCCCAAAATTATTATATGCTTAAAAAAAATTCTCAAAATTTTATTTATTTATTTATATATTTACAATCATAATGAATTATGAAAATAAACAGGTAATATAGGTGCTGACAACATAGGTTTTCGACCTGAATGCTCAAAATTTTGTTTCTGCCCAATTGTATATTCCCCCACATCTTTCTCACTTCCACGAGATTTTTTAGTTCTTAGCACCTTTTTCTGTAATACAAACATTGTAGAAGAAATTATTCAATTGTATGATTTTTTTATTTTAATTTTACCTTTTGCCGGACGGGGATTCGAACCGCGGACCACACAGTTTGTAAGGATCAAAGAAGTAGCTGATCAATTGCCCAAGGAAAAATAAAATGTTAATTTTGTAATAACAAGCAACAACCACCAACTTAATTCAATATCGCTCCCTGTTAAATAGCGCTCCAAGCTACTAAACACATATATGTTTATAGGCTATTTCTAAATTAATATATGTTTGCATCCAAGCATATTATATTTACAAACATTTTATGTCCCAAACATAATATGTTCTAGCATATTAACATATATGTCCCAAACATGTTATGCTAGTTTATGAACATTATATGCTTGCACTCAAAAATATTGTGTTTAAAAATTTGTGTTCCAAACATATAATGTTTATAGCCAAACATATGAAAAACAGTCTTTTTCATCCGTGTATAGAAAATTTATGAAGTACCTCCTTGTGTGTTAGAATCTACCAAAACATCAAAATTCTACCAAACAATAAAAAAATCTACCATTTCTGGTAAACTTCTACCAACTTTGTCAACGTGTATACCACATAATTTTACTTTACGGTTGGACACCAAGGGCTTGGCGGGCAGACATTCTGAGTCGATCGGTATATATTTAATGGGTCTGAAACCAATACTTCTGGTAGGCACGTTTTTTTCCAGATCAATTAAAAGTATCGCTAAACGCTCCGCGTTACTAATTTGCGAACTAATAACATATACTAGGAAAGATATAGGCGTATGACGTCCATTCACAATTATTTTGTTTATTTCGCGTTCACGAAAAAATGACGCTTGACAAAAAATCACACTCACGAACAAATTCATGTTCACGAATAAACTCATGCGCACCGATTGCAATCACCTTCACAGTTTTTATCACTTCTAACTATATCATGGAAATAGGTTCACGCACTTTATGCGTGTCAAAGGCTGGTTGGGGGACGTTGGGGATTGAAGCCCTCCCTCTTTCACTGGATTCACGGCAGTTGTGAGACCTGTGGCCACCTACGGATGCCACGTCTGGTGGACGATTACGAACCATCATAATCATATACAGAAGTTCAACAGGATAAACAGAACGGCCCTTATTTATAACGGCTATAGCAGCACTTGAGGTACTGATGGGAGTCACCCCGCTGGATCCGCATAAAGAAGAACAGCGGAGATTATACTCATGATGCTGAAGAGCCTGGGCTCGCTCGAAAATGTGGTAAGCAGACACACGGAACTCGTTGCTTCAGTTGAGCGAGATATTAGGACAAACTTTATGGCGACTAGAGCTCGACCGAAGCATCGGCTTCGGCATTCGCCCAAAAATCGATAATCGGCCACGTATCGGGCCACGGCGTCAAGAGGCCGATTAACCGAAGCCGAAGCTTTTTGAATAATTTATTTGATATTGATTTGTCCAAGTGTTGAATTTGTCTCAGTCAAAACTCCCAGTACAAAAAAAAAAATTATAAAAAATCATTTTTTGTCATTGTAATATCAAACTACTGGACTGAATTACCTTTTATATTTATGAATTTGTTGAAAAAATATTCTAATATTGAACTAAAACACACCAAATTTCTTTAATTACAAATTGTAGAAAAATAATCGGCTTCGGCCGATTATTGCTTTTTTGCCGAACATCGGCTTCGGCCAAAAAAACCCGCTTCGGTCGAACTCTAATGGCGACTCAGCATCTATATGAGGGACAGCGGAGATCGATTATACGGATAGCTCGAAGATGGATGAGGGCACGGGCACTGGTATCTACTGCGAAGAGTTGGGTATCAGGAACTCATAAAAGATGGATGACGGATGCAGCATCTTTCAGGCGGAGGTATTTGGCATTGTGAAGGCTGCGGAACCACTGTCGATGAGGCCGATATTCAGCCGCGATATCAGCTTCTTCATCGATAGTTAGGCAGCAATAAAAGCCTTAGGAAATCGGAAAATAACGTCGAAGGTAGTCAGCCGCTGTCGTAGAGAGCTTAGAGTTCTCACTGAACAGCATAATATCACTCTGTGCTGGGTACCCGGACATTATGGAATATTTTTTTTTTTGCAAATGTATTGTTTTTTTTTCTTGAATGTACTGGTTTTGCCAATTTGAAATCTGGCAAGCCTAGGTCCATACATGTTTGTAATAATGTTAAAGTTTGAGCAACAAATCAAAAATTATATTTTCCCGCTTGTTATAAGATGTTTCCACCTCTTAATTTCGTTTTATTTGCGTTTTAATGTGTCGAACCAAAAGCGTAAACGACAGGTAGGGACCTGGCGCCGTCAATGGTTTGAGGTTCTCAGCAGCTAATTTCCCATCTTCTTCTCTTCTATTGTCTTTGAGCGTGATTGTAAAATTGTTTTTTTTTTAATCTTTTTTTATGAAAATATATCGAATTCGTCCAAAGTGGAAGACTCAACAGGAAAGTCTAACGAGTACCTACCTACACGCCACTCCTTATAAGGAGCTCAAAATATTTTTGTCTCAGTACCAGTACAATTTAGAGGGGGGTTACTTTCAATCGGCGTTAGCTGGGGGTTGATGAGATCGAGAGCGCAATGTGCTAGGCGTCAAAATATGAAACTCCCTATGAGTGTTAGTGGCAGGACTGCCAATTTTGCCGATTTATTTGACGATTTTTTGCTCAAAAAATAGCAAATTCCGATTTTTGCCCCAAAAATGACGATATTGGCTGCGTTCAAAAATTTTGACTAGAAACTGTTCGTTTACACGCTCAGAGCCAACGAAAGAAAGAATACATTTGACAGTTGCCAGATAGAGAAATTTCGAGCTTTTGCTAGAGATTTCATACATGTTGGAGCTATACCTCATTTTACATCTACAGTATTAGTATCACGGTTGCCACTCGTGCCAAAAATACTCCACCAAAATTTGAAGAAAATTTTACCAAAAATCTACCAACTAAAAAAAAAAACAATTTAAGTTGTTGATCAAATTTTTGTGGTTAGTATATAAAAAAAATAGTTTTATTCGAAAGAAATGTTTTATATTGAATTGATAGAAAATTTTATTTTTACAAAATTATCAAAATTGTCAACATTTTATTTCTATAGAAAATTTTATCAAAATTTTATTTCTATAGAAAAATTTTTAAAAATTTTATTTCTATCGAAAATTTTGTCAAAATTTTATTTCTGTAGAAAATTTTGTCAAAATTTTATTTCTATACAAAATTTTGCCAACATTTTATTTCTATAGAATATTTGGTCAAAATTTTATTTCTATAGAAAATTTTTCCAAAATTTTACTTCTATAGAATTTTTTTTCAAAATTTTATTTCTATAGAAAATTTTTTCAAAATTTTATTTCTATAGAAAATGTTGTCAAAATTTTATTTCTATAGAAAATTTTTTCAAAATTGTATTTCTATAGAAAATGTTGTCAAAATTTTATTTCTATAGAAAATTTTTTTCAAAATTTTACTTCTATAGAAATTTTTTCAAAATTTTATTTCTATAGAAAATTTTTTCAAAATTTTATTTCTATAGAAAATTTTGTCCAAATTTTATTTCTATAGAAAACTTTCTGAGTACTTTATATCTGTAGAGAATTTTTGGCAATTTTTTGTCTATAGTAAATTCTTGCAAAATTTTATTACTAAGAAAACTTCGTCAAAATTTTATTTCTATAGAATATTGTATCTCTTGTGGAATATTTTTAAATAAAAATCCTACTGAATTAGTAACCATAGCATATATTAAAACAAGTAAGGAAAGTCTAAAGTCGGTCGGGGCCGACTATATTATACCCTGCACCACTCTGTAGATCTAAATTTTCGATACCATATCACATCCGTCAAATGTGTTTGGGGCTCTATATAAAGGTTTGTCCCAAATACATACATTTAAGTATCACTCGATCTTGACAGAATTTGATAGACTTCTACAAAATTTATAGACTCAAAATTTAAGTCTGCTAATGCACTAGGATGGGACACAATGTTAGTAAAAAAAAAAATGGGAAACATTTAAATCTGAAGCAATTTTAAGGGAACTTCGCAAAAATTTATTTATGATTTACCACTCGATATATATGTACTAGAAGGTTAGGAAAATTAGAGTCATTTTTACATTTTTTCGACTAAGAAGTGGCGATTTTACAAGGAAAATATTGGTATTTTGACCATTTTTGTCGAAATCATAAAAACATATATATGGGAGCTATATCTAAATCAGAACCGATTCCAACCAAATTTGGCACGCATAGCAACAATGCTAATTCTACTCCCTGTGCAAAATTTCAACTATATCGGAGTTAAAAATTGGCCTCTGTGGTCATATGAGTGTAAATCGGGCGAAAACTATATATTGGAGCTATATCTAAATCTGAACCGATTTCAACCAAATTTGGCACGCATAGCAACAATACTAATTCTACTCCCTGTGCAAAATTTCAACTATATCGGAGTTAAAAATTGGCCTCTGTGGTCATATGAGTGTAAATCGGGCGAAAACTATATATTGGAGCTATATCTAAATCTGAACCGATTTCAACCAACTTTGGCACGCATAACTACAATGCTAATTCTACTCTCTGTGCAAAATTTCAACTAAATCGGAGGAAAAAATTGGCCTCTTTGGTCATATGAGTGTAAATCGGGCGAAAGCTATATATGGGAGCTATATCTAAATCTGAACCGATTTCAACTAAATTTGGCACGCATAGCTAAAATGCTAATTCTACTCCCTGTGCAAAATTTCAACCAAATTGGAGTAAAACTCTGGCTTCTGGGACCGTATTAGTCCATATCGGGCGAATGATATATATGGGAGCTATATCTAAATCTGAACCGATTTCAATAAAATTGTGCACATTTTACTATACTACCAATTGTACTCCTAGTGCAAAATTTCAACCAAATTGGGGTAATACTCAGGCTTCTAGGGCCGTATAAGTGCATATCGGGCGAAAGATATATATGGGAGCTATATCTAAATCTGAACCGATTTCTTCCAAAATCAATAGGGTTCTATTTTGACCCAAAACACATACTTGTGCCAAATTCGAAGTCGATTGGGCTTAAATTACTACCTAATCCCTTGGTTACAAAAATGTGTTCACGGACAGACGGACAGACGGACATGGCTATATCGACTCAGGAGCCCACCCTAAGCATTTTTGTCAAAGACACCATGTGTCCAGGGATGGAAAATACAATTTTTAAGAAAGTACAAAAAAGATATTTTTTGAGCGGAAAGGTACTTTTTACTAAATTTCAACAAAAATTTCACTGGAAGATTATTATCAAGAGACTGAACTTTAAAGAAAATAAAATTTTGACAAAATTTTCTATATAAATAAAATTTTGCAAAAATTTTCTATAGAAATAAAATTTTGCAAAATTTCTATATAGAAATAAAATTTTGACAACATTTTCTACCGAAATAAAAAATCGATAATATAGAATCGATTTCTTTTTTCGACTAAAACATTCTTGAAGTTCAATAAAATCCTGTTTTTGACTATGTCTTTTACAAAATCGAGATTTTCTTCCCACATGAACATGTCTGTTTTGCCATATTTGTAAAAGACTATATAAGGTTGATAAAGACTTTCTCAAAATATTAAAATATTTTGTCAAAGCCATTGTACCATAAATCTGATATCGACTCAAAAATGTCTACACAAAAGGTACTAATCCTTCGCGGGGGTACTACGGTACTGACCGGGGTGAAAATGTATTGAAAAAAGTACTATAGTACTGCATTTTCCATCCCTGCATGTGTCTATCTCGTCTCCTTCTGGGTGTTGCAAACATATGCACTAACTTATAATACCCTGTTCCACAGTGTGGCGCAGTGTATAAAAATAATTTTTATATTATTTTTTTAATTGCATAGCATTGCATACATTTTTTAAGTTATTTTTATACAAAGCCGAATTCATTGTGATTTTGTTGTTGATGATGCATAGTGGGATATATTAATTTTCTGTTCTTTATATGAAATAAATACTTTTGTTTTTAACCAAAGAATTAGTTTGGATTGAATATTATTTACACTGCAGATTTTTGACGATTTTTAAAATGGAAGTGACGATTTTTTCATAAAAAAGTGACAATTTTTCTTGAAATTTTATTGGCAGCTCTGATTAGTGGACTGTATGACAAGTTAGTTCATCAGATTATTCCTCTCAGGAATGAGGAATAATAAGTTGAATTAATTTAGAGAGGAGCCCAAAGACAAAAATATAAAGAAAACCAAGTATGAGTGTAAGAATTGATGTACAAATTCAGTTTTATTGAGAAGAGAACAATGATTTGATGCTCACCTTAATGGAGGTAAAAATAGAGTGGGCAAAATGCATGTAATGTTCTATCCACTAAGCCTAACATACGTTGCTAATTTTGGATTTATAAATAATTCACAATAAGTTTAATTCGGTAACTATTCAGCCAGATACAAAATTCACAATGGGAAAAAGTTACCAAACTGGACATACAAAATAAGTACTTTTCTATTCAATTCATAGATACAAAAAATTTTGATGTATATTTAATAAAATATAAAGTAAAAAAAAAATAATATTCAAAAATTAAGGACAATTGTCCAGTACCTATTATGTTATGTTTGAAATAATTTTTGGCAATGATTCAGTAATGTAATTTTAAACAAAATTTATTTTTTCAATATGAATTTTCATAACAACAATATATATACATTTACATACATACAAGTTTGTCTGAAATGAATTTCTTAAAAATTATCTAAAATATTTTAATCAAATTCAATGGAACATTCGCCACTGATGTTTCACATCGTTCTCGATATCACTGCTTCCCACTCTATATAGCTCCCCTTGTTGTTTGCTACTGTAGTGGCTTACATAAATTTATTACGATTTAAGAAATGATTTTTAGGCATTTGCGCCTGTTCCTTTTCCGCATGCTCATTAATGCAATCCGCTATGGGTCGACCAGTTTCCACAGCTTCCGTTAAACCTTCACGTACAGCAATTGAACTAATTGTCTTCAAATCTGTGGCAGCATCTAAGGCAGCAAAAACTCGTATCATAGCTGTAGTAAAACCACTCGCATAATCACCAAATTCACCGCTCTGATAATCGTTGGGAAGCATGTAGTGATATTGGGGCCAATAGGATTTGGTGATGAAGAAAACACTGTTGGAATCCGAAGGTTTGAAACTCTTGTCCAGGCCCCAAACAAAGTGGGCGGAATTAATGAGCCAGCATACATTCAAAACAATCATATAGCGTAAAGAGAAGGCCACCACAATTGAGGCGGCCAACGAATCACCCCAATATTCAAGAGGTGAGTTGATGGGCAGAAGGACATGAAGGACAATATACAATACCCAGTAGAATCTGTAACAGAAGGATTATGTATTACAATCGAAAAAGGTTTTTATTAAAGCATTTTAATTTAACGTGAGTAGAAATTCGGTCCTATAAAAAAAATGTTGAAATAATTGTGGTTTTTTATGTTGACGCTGAAAAATCGAACAAGCTAATTATATTGTTTACACACCACCAAAATCATTTTCGTCAGAGTTTGACTAGAAATGACCCACAGGCTATTGACGACGCAATCAAAAACCTCAAAGTGAACATTATCGTACCATTACTCGTTACAATGATACTGGTAGCGTTTGTCTTCGGCAGCAACTCCTTAAAAGGCTCGGCGAATGAGCCGAATATTTCGACAGTAGAATGTACCAAACGATAGTAAATTATTCTAGTGATGCGTTTGCTAGTGGTTGGGAGCCACCGTGGTGCAATGGTTAGCATGCCCGCCTTGCATACACAAGGTCGTGGGTTCGATTCCTGCTACGACCGAACACCAAAAAGTTTTTCAGCGGTGGATTATTCCACCTCAGTAATGCTGGTGACATTTCTGAGGGTTTCAAAGCTTCTCAAAGTGGTTTCACTGCAATGTGGAACGCCGCTCAGACTCGGCTATAAAATGGAGGTCCCTTGTCATTGAGCTTAACATGGAATCGGGCAGCACTCAGTGATAAGAGAGAAGTTCACCAATGTGGTATCACAATGGACTGAATAGTCTAAGTGAGCCTGATACATCGGACTGCCACATAACCTAACCTAACCTAACCTAACCTTGCTAGTGGTGAAATTCCCTCTTATCAATGACTGTTGTCCGATTCTATCTTCAGCTCAACATTCAGAGAAGAGTGAACCCATTAGCGAGTTATTTTTAACTAACCAGTGTTAATATTGAACTTCGTATGTCGCTAAAGGGAGCCACCGTGGTGCAATGGTTAGCATGCCCGCCTTGCATACACAAAGTCGTGGGTTAGATTCCTGCTTCGACAGAACACCAAAAAGTTTTTCAGCGGTGGATTATTCCACCTCAGTAATGCTGGTGACATTTCTGAGGGTTTCAAAGCTTCTCAAAGTGGTTTCACTGCAATGTGGAACGCCGTTCAGACTCGGCTATAAAAAGGAGGTCCCTTGTCATTGAGCTTAACATGGAATCGGGCAGCACTCAGTGATAAGAGAGAAGTTCACCAATGTGGTATCACAATGGACTGAATAGTCTAAGTGAGCCTGATACATCGGGCTGCCACCTAACCTAACCATCCCACCTCAGCAATGCTGGTGACATTTCTGAGGGTTTCAAAGCTTCTCTAAGTGGTTTCACTGCAATGTGGAACGCCGTTCGGACTCGGCTATAAAAAGGAGGTCCCTTGTCATTCAGCTTAACATCGAACCGGGCAGCACTCAGTGATAAGAGAGAAGTTCACCAATGTGGTATCACAATAGACTGAATAGTCTAAGTGAGCCTGATACATCGGGCCGCCACCTAACCTAACCTTCTTTGCGTATTGATGCCATGTATATCGCATTTGTTCTACGGTCAAACTTTCTAAATACATTTTGATCTTCTTACACACTAAAACAATTCATTAAAATTGAGCCAACGACATCACTGACATAATGTTCACGATTATTATGAAATATTTTGTTAGTAAATAGAGAAAGTATTATGTTAATGAAAAGTTTCATTATTATTATGAAATTGCTTCATTGGCTCAATTTTAAAGAGCCATTTTACGAAATTTTTTCTATCACTGTATGTTCTCTTTGTTTTTGGTATGCATATAAAATTTACCTTTTCTGGAACATCACCACCTTATCCTCTTCTAAGTCTTTCATATCAACTTGACTCAGAAGATGTTCTTGTTCACTGCTATAGCTCAACAATTGTGTATATACATGAGCTGACATAAAGTTTTTATTGCTATAGAAGGGGTCCTCATTTTTGCGGAAATATTGGTGATGTAGACGATGAGCTCGAACCCAATTGTAAATAGAACCCTAAAAAAATAGAAAAAATTATAATAAAATAAACAGAACAGAGAATAAAAACAAATTCCAAATTTTTACATTGGTACAGCCATCTATCGAGGGAATCCCAAAACGGGTCGTTGAAATTTATTCGTTAGTGTCTAAGCTAAATTGTAAACACACCACCACAAGTGTTGGAATACGTAAAAAGTTTGTGTCTAAGCTAAATTTCATTTCCACCACCAGTGTTGGAAAACGTAAAATTGATATTACCAACAGTGAAACCTACCTCTCCCGCTATTGTTTGGCATAGCATTAAAAATATTTTCAATCCCGTTGTTGCTTTATAGGTTCCATGAGCCCATAATCTATGGGCACCCGCCGTAGCTCCCAAAATACCCAATACTGTCAGTGTCAAAGCTATTGCGGATTAAAAAAAAACAAAAAGAAGAAGAAGAAGAACAAAAATGAAATGCATTCCATTCACAATCCTCCTCGTTTGGTAATTTCACTTACTAAATACAATGGTCAACCATGACGCACTGGTCATCATAACAAATATGCCATATAGTCCCAATATGTGCAAATGTATGAAGAATAACACCGATGGCCAACTTGCCTCACGTTTCGAGCTTTTAACCTCAGCTTGAGGTGAAGAACTTTTTGTTGCAATTTCCTCTGGCATTGTGTAGATGTATGCGCGTGTGTGTGTGTGTGTGCGTTACTGAATTGAATGAAATAATGATCGGCAGCAACGATTTAGCTCCCTGAAAAAAATAAAACAAATAATTATAGTATGTAAATATAAATGAGTTTTTGACCCGGAAAACGTAAATGTTTCGCATAGAAATCGACTTAAAATTTACATTTGAATGTACGATTTAATAGAATTCTGGGTTATATTGGCCTGCTATATAGAATACTAAGTGCATAGCAATACTTATACCCAGCAAAAAATATTCTGGTTACTAAACATTCTTGGAAGTAACATACGAAGGTTGCCTTTTGTATTTCCGGATTAGAGAACAAATATTAACCTCGATAATAGTTTATTGTTTTACAAAATATTCCCCATAAAGATCTATATAATTTTGCAATCGTTTGAACCCATTGTCGAAGCACTTTTGACACTGAACACATCAATCTCTTCTTCAGGTGTCAAACCAAAATCCTTTCATGATGACCTCTCATTTAATTTATTTTGTACGGGAATAGCAAGAAGGCATTCGGTGCCAAATCAGGAACATTAAACGGATGATCCATTAAATCGATGTTTTGAGAGCTCAGAAATGGAGTTGTTTGAGTCGATGTATGGGAACTCACAATGTCGTGGTGTAGAGTGATCTTAGGCGGTTGGTTTTTCTGATTTCTTCGAAGAACAATTGCAAAACAAATGGTTGTTTATCACTCATAATTGACTGTTCTGCGTTGTTCTAGTGGTACGATTGCGACATCTCTAGTTTTTCTGCAAAAACATGTGATCATTGCTTCGAACAGTGTTGCCAGGTGATTTTTGATTCTTCCCCCCAAATCTTAAGAAAAACACCCCTAAATTGATCTAGGCTTTTTTCAAAAACCCCCAAAAAATTTAAGAATGTAAAGAGTACAAAAAGGGATCCCAAATTTCGTGAAAAAATCCCGTAGTGATACACTTTAAAAATTAAATTTAACACAAATATATATAGTGAAAGAAGAAGTTTCTTTGCTGGGAAACGGAATTTTGGAAAAACTAAGTTTTCTTTTGATGCTAAAAAATTTTTCTTTGAAGTAAATAAAAAATAAAATGTGCTCTTTAAGAAAATACTTTATAACAAGAGATTTTCGTTTGTTTAAAATTTCGTCCCTGAGGAAATTATTTTTTCTTTGGATGTAATAATACTATATGTATATGAATTAAAAAAGCAGGCTTACTCTTAAAATGCTTTCAGCTGCTAAGTTCAAATACAATTTTTTTTAATAGTGTCAAATATTAAAAATGCCCTTTCAACAGAAGATTTTGAAAAAGATAACGAAAATAATGCTATTGCATTCTTGCTTGTATTTAGGATCTTCTTGTTGACTTCCCGCTTCTTTTTTCTCATAATTCATGCCAAAATTGTTCCGAATTTGCTTGAGAATTGCTCCACTTTATTAGGTCCAAGATATTTTTTACCCCCAAAAATTCCCCCAAATAAATGTTACCCCTGGCAACACTGGCTTCGAAGTACTTCGTGTGCGAGCAACTTTTGTTGGATTTGGCTCCTGCCATACATTCTACTGCTGTTTATTTTCGGGCTCATACGCCTAATCCATCGCCCTTCACATAGACATGTTTCGCAGCGCCTCGATCGTATGTTTCGAGTATTTCTTTCCACTAATTGATACGAGCCTTTATTTCAGTGATTGGCAAATTGTGTGGTGGAATCCAATAACGGTTGCCACAGTTGTTAGAATTCTACCAAAAATGGTCGATTTTTTACTGTCTTGGTAGATTTCTAGAATTCTTGATGTTTTGGTAGAGTTTGCAAAATATTCCACTACAACTAAGAGGTACTTAAATTTTATTTTCGGGCTCACAAGTAAGTAAAGTAGAAAGTCGGGCGGGGCCGACTATATCATACCCTAAACCACTCCTACTGAATTAGTAAACATAAGCATTTGTGGGGTATCATTGGTATAGGTTTTGGAGAACATAAAGGTGGGTACATGTTTATGGGTGTCTTGTCACAATCTGAGCAGAAATGTCTAATATTAGGAGCTATAGTTTATTTTGCACCAAAAGAGTTAGTATGCCACTAATATTGAGTCCATTATTAAAAAAAGAGGAAATCGGTCAATTAGTTTTGGATAATAAATCCAAATTTCTGTAAATAGGGCAATAGATTTATGTAAGAACTACACGTAAGTCTAAATACGATCAGCTACACCGAAAGAATTCTCTTCGTTAATTTTACGAAGAATTCTTCATTAACTATTCTTCCTGAATTCTTCATGAAAATAACGAAATTTTCATTCATTTTCGTAAATTTTACGAAGAACATTTTACGAAACTTCTACGAAACATTCTACATTAACTTTTCTTCGTAAAAAGTTCGTACTTTTAACGAAACTTTCTTCACATTTCATGAATTTTGTGAAGAAGTTTTTACTAATAATTTACGAAACATTCTGCGTTAAAATTTCTTCATAAAAAGTACGAAACATTTTCTTTGAAATAACGAAGAAGTTTCATTGAAGTTGTAAAATTTCCGTTCGCGGCATTAAATTGTCTTTTATAATGTGCTTGAGTGTATTCCTTTATTCTATTTTTTTATGCAAGTCTATGCTACTTCTCATTTGGGTGATAGCGCTCTAAGAATAAAAGTGAAGCAATAAAACTAAAAATTATTCAAAAACTTAAGATGTAAAGTAGTGATGTCATTTTTCACACTTGCAACTACAACCAAATGCACTTTCGACTATATTTTTCTCTAAAAGTTCGAACATTTTTCAGAAAAAAGTACGAAATTTTTTCATAAAAAGTACGAATATTTTTCATAAAAACTACGAAAATTTTTCATAAAAAGTACGAAACATTTTCATAAAAAGAACGAAATTGTTTCATAAAAAGTACGAAGATTTTTCATAAAAAGTACGAAGATTCTTCATAAAAAGTACGAATTTTTTTCTTACAAACTACGAAAATTTTGGAAGAACTTTTCTTCGTAAAAAGTACGAAATATTTCGTACTTTTAATGAAAAGTTTCTTTGGTTGTAAAGCAATGACAAATTTTGTACTTTTAACGAAATTTTTCGTTCTTTTTACGAAGAAAATTCTTTCGGTGTAGTACATCAAAATTTGAATAACATAGGTTAATAAATAAGAGTATTATGGCCAAATATGACAAAATCGAGCAATGCATTTATATGGGACCTATATCTAACTCTGAACCAATTTGCATAATATTTTGCAGGTATGATTGATACCACATACCACAGAAGGTCACTTTGTGTAAAATTTGAGTACGATCAGTTAATAAATGAGGCCCCTATGGTCAAAAATAAGGTTATTAGGGGCAATTTTTTCAAAATCGGGCGATACATATATATGTGAGCTATATCTAAATTTGAACCCATTTCGATGAAATTTTGCACATACAGTTAGTGCTATAGATGATTACATTTAGCCAATCTTGGTTACGATCGGTTGATAAATAAGGGTTTTACGGCCAAATTAGGCAAAATCGGGCGATACATATATATGGGAGCTATATCTAAATCTGAACCGATTTCGATGAAATTTCGCATATACAGTTAGAGCTATAGAAGATTACATTTAGCAAACTTTGAGTACGATCGGTTGATAAATAAGGGTTTTACGGCCAAATTTGACCAAATCGAGCGATACATATATATGGGAGCTATATGAAATTTTGCAGACTTGAAGAACGATGAAAAAGATTACCTTTTGCCAAATTTGGTGACTACCCGTTTGAAAGCAAACGCAACGTGACCCCATTTGTCGAAATCGGGCGATACATATATGTGGGAGCTATATCTAAATTTGATCCGATTTCGATGAAATTTTGCAGACTTGAAGGGAGATGGAAAATATTACCTTTTGCCAAATTTGGTGATGATCCGTTTGAAAAAAAGCGCAACGTGACCCCATTTGTCGAAATCGGGCGATACATATATGTGGGAGCTATATCTAAATTTGATCCGATTTCTTCCAAATTCAATAGCGTTCGTCCTTGTTCCTAAAAAACTCCCTGTACCAAATTTCATCAAAATCGGTTAATAATTGCAACTGGAATCCTGTGAACAACAAATACATGGACAGACGGACGGACGGACGGACACCAAGC
Organism: Haematobia irritans; assembly: GCF_050003625.1. NCBI lineage: Eukaryota > Metazoa > Arthropoda > Insecta > Diptera > Muscidae > Haematobia > Haematobia irritans. The sequence goes on from NC_134397.1 coordinate 231,453,681, forward strand.
GCTAGATCGACTCAGGAGTCCATTCTAAGTCGATCGGTATATATTTTATGGGGTCTAAAATCAATATTTCTGGTAGGCACATTTTTTGGCCGATCAAACTTATTATACCCTGACCACTATGTGGTTTAGGATATAAAAAATTGGCAAAATCTTCTAAAGACATAACATATTGGCAAAATTTTCTGTAGAAATAAAATTTCGATTAAATAGAAATTAAATTTTATCAAATTTGTCCATAGAAATAAACATTTTACAAAATTTTCTATAGAAATAGAATTTTGACAAAATTTTCTACAGAAATAAAATTTTGACAAAATTTTCTATGGAAATAAAATTTTGACAAAATTTTCTATAGAAATAAATTTTTGACAAAATTTTCTATAGAAATAAAAATTTGTCAACATTTTCTGTAGAACTAAAATTTTGTCAAAATTTTCTATATAAACAAAATTTTATCAACATTTTCTATAGACATAAAATTTTGACATTTTCTATAGAAATAAAATTTTGACAAAATTTTGATACAAAGCTTTTAAATATTGTAGATTTTTGGTAAAATTTTCTATAGAAATAAAAGTTTTACAAAATTTTCTAAAGAAATAAAATGTTGACAAAATTTTCTATAGAAATAAAATTTTGACAAAATTTTCTGTAGAAATAAAATTTTGACAAAATTTTCGATAGAAATAAAATTTTGACAAAATTTTCTATAGAAATAAAATTTTGACAAAATTTTCTATAGAAATAAAATTTTAGCGAAATTTTTTTAAAAATAAAATTTTGACAAATTTTTTTATTGAAATAACATTTTGACAAAATTTTGATACAAAGCTTTTAAATTTTATAGATTTTTGGTAAAATTTTATATAAGAATAAAATTTTGCAAAATTTTCCATAGCAATAAAATTTTGTCAAAAATTTTTTATGGAAATAAAATTGTCGATAGAAATAAAATTTTGACAACAATTTGATACAAAACGTTTAATTTTGTAGATTTTTGGTAAAATTTTCTTAACATTTTGCTAGATTATTTTGGAACGAGTAGATTCAATGCGAACTAAATTTTTTGACAGTCAAACATTAAATGTCTGCTGGTCCCACTAACTCGTCAATCTTGCAATATTAGTTGGCGCACAACATCAGTGGTGTCCGGAACAACAACTGATTTTTGAAGACATTCACGAAATTCGTCTTGAAGTGAATTACGACCTCGGTTGAGTTCAGCATGCAATCGAACCAACACTGGTCCTTGAAGCAGCTTCATTGACAAAATTTGAATTAAGTTCATCGATGCACTGTTGTTGAGTTGATTCACGTCACAAGTTTTAAAAAATAATGGCAGATTGCAAGACTAGAGTTGCCCAATCTCGAAATATAAAAGGCAAATAACTGGCATAACCGGCTTTCGTTAAAAGAACCGAAAAACCCAAATTCAATGGTCCAGAAAACCGGTTATTGAGCTCTTGAAAAAAGCGGTTACCGGTCCACCAAAAATGGTATTTTTAAGAAAACCGACTATCAGCGTAAGAAGATAAACCGGTCATTCGGTTTTCATCCACCGGTTTTAATCATTTTCGCCTTTACCACTTGGGAAAAAAGCAGTCGAATGAGGAATTGATAGCCACCATGTTGGCATATCATCTCGAGTGAATGTATTTTCCAAACACATTAATAAAGAACATAGAACATCGATAATCCCAGCCTATGGAGTTAAAAGCATGCTTGTTTTGCCCGTTTTGTGAAAACTAAGCCACTTTTTTATGCAATGATACTTTTGCAACGAAACTCCTCCAAAGGCAAGTGTTTATTGAAGATATAGTGAATTCCCTCCAAGACGAATTTCGTCCAAAATCAGTTGATCCTGTGCGCCAACTGATACGAATGGTACACAATAAAGCGATTTTAGATGATTAATATTTATTTTTGTTCCCTAAACTCGAAATATAAGAAGGCAACTTTCGTATACACGCAAAGAAAAAAAACGTTTGGAAAACGTGTACCGAAAACGTTTTTCTTTTGTTAGAGTTTTTTGAATTGCTTCGAAAATTTTAAACTTTTATCACCAAAAAAATTCGTTTGTTACAAAATTTTTATTTTTTCAATAAAAAAAGTTATTTTTGAAATAACGACACAGTCCATTTCGTTTATATCAAACACTGTTCTTTTCTGACTTTAGGTCTTTAATAACACACATTTTACAGTTCAAAATTTAATATAGTACAATGTAATTTTGAACATTTTTTCGGAATCTTCCGAATATATCTGGAATATATGTAAAAAAAAAAAACAAAAGCAAAAAAAAAACTTTGGCCGAAGCAGGGATCGAACCCACGACCCTTGGCATGAGAGTCGGACGTAGCTACCACTGCTCCACGGTGCCAAACTAAATGTTTGTTTCTGTTAAATAAACTTTGTTTATTCGGTTCGTGGGCGCCGCAAGCTATGCTATATAAATATAACTTATATGGATATTTATCTATTGATGACCATAACAGGTACATAGCTCAGTGGTTAGTGTGTTGGCTTACAATGTGCATGGTCCGCGGTTCGATTCTCCGTCCAGGCGAAAGGTAAAAAAATTTTAAAAATTTATAAAATCGTATAATTTCTTCTACATTGTTGGTATTACAGGAAAAGGTGTTAAGAACTAAAAATCCTCGTGGATGTGAGAAAGATGTGAGGGACAATGCAATTAGCAAGAAAACAATGTTTTATTGTCTTTATGCAATTGTTTTTACATCCTGCAAAAGAATAAACGTTTATCACAAAAAGTATATACTTTTCTTCCAAATACACTTCCTTACAGCGAAAAGCAAATGAGAAACGAACTTTGTTTGTCTAAAATTTCGTTTGGGAGGAAAGAATTATTTTTTTGCGTGTACAGACAAGTCCCCTTTAATTGACTCATTGAAAGACAACATTGAAGCAATTATTCGTGGAATACAAAATGTGCTAAAATGTTGGAAAGAGTAGAGGGGCTAAATTTGGATCGACCATTTGAGGCTCAGTAGAGGTTAACTTTTGACTGAAATAATCTTCAGTGTGTAAATATAACACAGCAAAAAAAGTTGTTCTGCAAAAATTTCTGTTCAAGAGCATTCCGGGATGTCCCACATTTTTTTCCACTTCCGATGAAGTTCTTTTGGACCACTCTTAGATAATACGCTATCTGGCGGCTTAAAGTCAAAATTTAAATTTTGCACAAGTGAAGTGATGCAATTCAGTGCAACGGCTGTTAAAATGGTGGACATCCGTCCTATGACAAGCCCATGTAAAATTCATCGCTTCTGTGACACTTTTGAACCACTTTCGGATACCAAGAGAACATTTCCACTACATTTTTGGAGGCCCTTGTTTGCTGGATGTAAAATTCATTGGAGATAATCCTTCCGCATCACTAGTTGGGGATCCAAACGACTTTTTTGGGAGCTCTTTATGGCTGGGTAACCATGGCGATAGGCGAACGCTTGTTTATATGTGTTTCTTATGGCAACGGAAAAATATGACGGCTGGCGAAAAATTGGAAAGTGTTGCCACCGCTTATCAATTTCTTACAACTAGGTATTGTTGTTACCTGGCAACGTGAAAACACAAGAAAAGAAGAAATTTTTGCCCACAAGGTTATTTTAGTTGTTCATAGCAGAAAAATATTTCGACCACCGCATATCGCTATGATAATATTTACACACTCAATCATTAAATTATATGAACTGTACTATCGATACAAATAAAGACTTCATGATTTTTTTCTGAATTTTATGTGTTTTTTGTTTTTAATTTCCTATGTGTTTTTATTTTAATTTTAATTTTCTACAGCTCTTAAGAAATCACCATTTATTTCCTTTATGACACTGATAAGGGAAGAAGCAAAAAAAAGCTAGGTTTTGTTCCAACATTAATTTATCTAAAATTTCGTTCCGAAACTATGTCTTCTTTGTACAATCATTTACTTCGTTCTAGTAAGATACATAATAATTTCAATTGCGTATTATTTTGACACACAAAAAAAATCAATTTCCACATCATAGTTACCAATATTTACAAAAATATATTTCAAAGATTTCATTTTAACTCACACAATCACCAATATCATACCTTTCTGGAAATTTCTTTACAAAAAACAAAAACTCCTTCAATTCACTCAATCACATATATTTCTATACCGACTAGGAGAGCTACAATGGTCTGCACACCGGAGGCTATGTCTAAGAACTAATACCAAAGAATCTACTTTACCCTCAAAAATACATTAATCGTAAATGAGTTGAAACGCATTACTAAAATAATATTCATTTTATTTCAATTAAATGTTGTCTCGTGTATTTCATTAAATGGGATCCACATCGAGCGGGGTACAACAGTTCACTTGGAATTTTCACAGCTACACGACACACGAATACACCATAATACCTTTTTTGGATATCAGGTAAAAGCAGAATTGAATTCATATAAATTACAACATAGAAAATACCAATGAAAAAAAAATACATTGTCATTCTATTTTAGAATTTGACAAAAAAATGAAAATTTTAAGGAAATATTTGTAATTCGATTATGCATTACAATATTGCCATGGATTAGCTTTAATACAATGTAGGTTAGGTTAGGTTAAGTTAACCTAATACAATGTAATCTTAAGATATTATTTAGATATAATTTTGTTTTATACTTAATATTTAAATTTATAAAATTTTAAAACACAAAAAATTCACTAGCCATTATGCCAGGTTATACTGTCTCTGGGGGGGAGATGTTGGTCCATTCTTGTGATTACATTCTCTTCAATTCTTGTAAATCATCTTTGGGTATATCCCGATCGCCATAGCCCCACACAGCATCCCTATGGGCATATTCATCACTAAGGAAACGACTGCCATCACCACATTTCATTGCCCTTCGCTTTATCATATCGGGTGAAACTGATTTCACTAATGTTTAATGGAATACAAGAAAGTGAATATAGTTTTAAATTTGTATTCATGGTCTTATAACTTACATCCTGTGGCCAATCCCAATTTAGCACAGAAATCAATGAAAGCTGTTGTAATATTTAACCGATAGCTACCAAATTCTCCGGTCTTATAATCCCAAGGGAAAACGTGATGATAATTATGCCAGCCTTCACCCAAGGCCATAAACGAAACCAAGCGACTTTCCACGGGACTTATGTTCCTGGAATAGAAGAAAAGAAACAATTCGATTATATAGAAAAAATAAATAAATCCACCCCTTGTTACTTGCAAGGTGGTAACACGTTCCAAAATCGGGAACGGACGGTAACAAAATGAAACGGAAATGTTCAAAAAAACGAAATGTTCACTGTTTCGTCCACGGGCGTTCACGATTTCATGAACGGTTTACGGTTTTCTTTGGTCATGAAAAGTCTTCAAATATTCGTTGGACGTTTTTATGGTAACTCCGACTGTGGTACAATGTGCTACGGCGACGTGTATGGAGCAGGCACTCCAGGTTCGAGTCACGGTAGCGATTTTGTTTATACCCTCCACCATAGGTTGGGGGGTATATTAACTTTGTCATTCCGTTTGTAACACATTGAAATATTGCTCTAAGACCCCATAAAGTGCACGCAAAAAATAATTCTTTCCTACCAAACGAAATTTTAGACAAACAGAGTTCGTTTCTCATTTACTTTTCGCTGTAAGGAAGTGTATTTGGAAGAAAAGTATATACTTTTTGTGATAAACGTTTATTCTTTTCCAGGATGTAAAAACAATTTCATAAAAACAAACTCAAAAAAAAAAAAACATTGTTTTCTTGCTAATTGCATTTCCCTCTCGTCTTTCTCACATCCACGAGGTTTTTTAGTTCTTAACACCTTTTCCTGTAATAACAACAATGTAGAAGAAATTATACGATTTTATAAATTTCTAAAATTTTTTTACCTTTCGCCTGGACGGAGATTCGAACCGTGGACCATGCACTTTGTAAGCCAACATACTAACCACTGAGCTATGTACCTGTTATGGTCATCAATAGATAAATATCCATATAAGTTATATTTATATAGCATACCTTGCGGCGCCCACGAACCGAATAAATTCCAGATATGTTCGGAAGATTCCGAAAAAATGTTCAACATTACATTGTAGTATATTAAATTTTGAACTGTAAAATGTGTCTTATTATAGAACTAAAGTCAGAAAAGAACAGTGTTTGATATAAACGAAATGGATTGTGTTGTTGTTTCAAAAATAACTTTTTTTATTGAAAAAATACAAATTTTGTAACAAACGAATTTTTTTGGTGATAAAAGTTTAAAATTTTCGAAGCAATTCAAAAAACTCTAAAAAAAGAAACACGTTTTCGGTACACGTTTTCCAAACGTTTTTTTTCTTTGCGTGTATATATATTGTGGGTCATGGTGAAATTCTGAGTCGATCTAATGTCCATCCGTCCGTCCGTCTGTTGAAATCACGCTAACTTCCGAATGAAACAAGCTATCGACTTGAAACTAGTTGTTATTGATGTAGGTCGGATGGTATTGAAAATGGGCCATATCGGTCCACTTTTACGTATAGTCCCCATATAAATCGATCCCCACATTTTGTTTGGGGAGCCTCCAAGAGAAGCAAATTTCATCCGATCCGTCTGAAATTTGGTACATGGTATTAGTATATGGTCTCTAACAACCAAGCAAAAATTGGTCCACATGGGTCCATATATATATAAAGCCCCCATATAAACCGATCCCCAGATTTTGTATGCGAAGCCTCTAAGAGAAGCAAATTTCATCCGATCCGGCTGAAATTTGGTACGTGGTGTTAGTATATGGTCTCTAATAAGCATGCAGGAATTGGTCCATGTCAGTCCAAAATTATATATAGCCCCCATATAAACTGATCCCCAGATTTGACCTCCGGAACCTCGTGGAAGAGCAAAATTCATCCGATTTGGTTGAAATTTGGTACGTGATGTTAGTATATGGTGTCTAACAACCATGCAGGAATTGGTCCATGTCAGTCCATAATTATATATAGCCCCCATATAAACCAATCCCCAGAATTGACCTCCAGTCCATTTTGGAGAAGCAAAATTCATCTGATCTGGTTTAAATTTGGTACATGATTTTAATATATGGCCTCAAACACCCATGTAAAAATTGGTCGAAATCGGTCCATAATTATATATAGCCCCCATATAAACCGATCCCCAGATTTGACCTCCAGAGCCCCTTGGGAGAGCAAATTTCATGCGAGTCAGTTGAAATTTGGTTCATTGTGCTAGTATATGGCCGTTAACAACCGTGTCTAACTAGGTCCATATCGGTCTATAGTTATATATAGCCCCCATATAAACCGATCCTCAGATTTGACCTCCGGAGCCCCTTGGAAAAGCAAAATTCATCCGATGCGGTTAAAATTTGGTACATGGTGTTAGTATATGGTCTCTAACGACCATCCAGGAATTGGTCCCCAATCACACAAAAATTGGACCATATCAAGTCCATAATTATATATAGCCCCCATATAAAACAATCCCCAGATTTGACCTCCGGTGCCTTTTGGAGAAGCAAAATTCATCCGACCTGGTTTAACTTTGGTACGTGGTGTTAGTATATGATATTTAACAACCATGCCAAAATTGGTCCATATCGGTCCATTATCATATATAGCCCCCATATAAACCGATCCCCAGATTTGGTTTTGGAGCCTCTTGGAGGAGAAAATTTCATCCGAGTCAATTGAAATTTGGTACATTGTGCTAGTATATGACCGTTAACAACCATGTCTAACCTCATATAAATCGATCCCCAATCACACAAAAATTGGTCCATATCAAGTTCATAATTGTATATAGCCCCCATATAAGCGACCTCCATATTTCAATTCTGGCTCTCTAAGTACCGTGCAAAAGTCCATATCGGTTCGTAATTATTTGTGGACCTACCTATACATACTTTTTTTATCTAATATATACCACGTATGGGCTAATTTACAATTTAGAAGACGATGTTAAGAAGTTTTAAGATACCTTACCATCGGTAAGTATTACCACAACCCAAGTAATTCGATTGTGGATGACAGTCTTTCGTAGAAGTTTCTACGCAATCCATGGTGGAGGGTACAAACGATTTGGCCTGGCCAAATGTTTTAAATTCGTATCTTTACATTTTCAGATCATGAACGCGGGTTGTTGTTTTGACAACGAATGGTGTCATTTTATTGTTGTCAGATTAACACCGTCTGTTCCCCGTTTGACCCCACACGTGTGTTGATTAATTTTCATGAACGGATCGCTGTGAAGCGTGCAATCCATTCATTATTTTTTCTATGGGTGGAGTTTCATTTTGTTATGGAAAATTATAGTACGTAGGTATAGCATTTTCACTTCAAATGAAACCTTTTACATTTCAAATGAAACCTTTTTCAAACCAAATGAATCATTTTTCAAATCAAATGAAACCTTTTGCAAATCAAATAAAACCTTTCTCAAATCAAATGAAACATTTTACAAATCAAACGAAACCCTTTTCATTTCAAATGAAACTTTTTTCAAATCAAATGAATTTTTGAATTTTTAATAAAATTTTGATCCAGATTTTTATTCGAATTCATATATAGACCATTGATGGTTGGGGTATAAGTACTGTGTACATGAAGGAAACAAATGACATGGCTAAACAATTTATACTTTACGACTGAAAAAGAAGATCAGCAAAAAACGTAGTAAAAAACGCAATGATAATGTTCTTTGATATTTCAGTGTTTTAGATTTCATAAAAAAAAACAAATAAGGAAACTCATAAATAAATATTAACGCTTCTAATTGTATCTTTACGTAAAGGACTTTTAGATAACGCTGACAAATATTTGATCGCAAATTCCACGTCTGCCGAGAAATGGATCAGTACACTTTTTAAATATTTTTTGGAAATTTCCATTATTTTTTTGTCCTTACTGTGTTTTATCTCTGGTAAAATTCAGAAAATTTTAATTTATTGCGAAAACATAGTAAAACAAATAATTTTTATGTATCGTAATGTTAAAATTAGTTCCATCTCTATTTTTGGATGTACATTACGGGTAATGACTTTGGAAGAACTTCCGAATTTTTTGCTGGGATATGAAAATTTTCCAAAAAAAAAATGTTCGGATTTGGGCCGTACACAAAAAAAGAATTTAGACTTACAAATTCTTAGTTTACAACTGACTTCAAAGAAATTTGTTTTATTTTTTAAATTTCGTATGAAAAATTACAATAGTTACTATAACGCATTATGGATTTTCGATTGGATGAAATTTCCCATGAGAATATTAGACATCGATTAGTAATAGCGACTTTAATTTAATTAAAAATCCTAATAAATTTTTGAATAACGTTTACCATAGCTATATTCAATTAAAATCGAGCTTATATTTAAGAGGGCGTGCAGTCCTAAATTAAGAATTGGATAATCAATAATTTCAGCATTAGTTGAGTGCACAAATAAGAAAGGAACACTTAATTCTTCAACGAAATAATTCTTCAAAAGTGTATTGTTGCTTTTAGTGATATACCAATTCCTTTCAAAATAATTTTGCGGGCTAATTATAAATTCATTCATTAAAAAGAATTCCTTTGGTTTTAGAGATTCATTTGATTTGAAAAAAGTTTCAATTGAAATGGAAAAAGTTTCATTTGAAATGGAAAAAGTTTCATTTAATTTGAAAAAGGTTTCATTTGGTTTGAAAAAGGTTTCACTTGATTTGGAAAAGGTTTCATTTGATTTGAAAAAGGTTTCATTTGATTTGAAAAAGGTTTCATTTGAAGTTAAAATGCTATATATGATTGGTTAGACTAGCTTGAGTTGAAAAGAGGCTGACGTACACCTAAGCCAGAATTCGGCTTTTTGTGCGCTCTAATTTCATCGTTCTAACGTAACCTTTTTTATTCCAGAATCTCTCTATATCTAACGAATTCCCTAATTTGTTTAAAGTCCCTCTTTGTAAGCTGGCCCAGGTCCCGAATCACAAGGCAGTACCGAATGTATCATCATCCTCAGAACACGCCTTTGTTTCTCCTATTCGGCACAGATATTCTCTCAATTCTATGTGCGCGGGTATTATTTGCACGGGCCTCCTGACTGTAGTCCTACTCTGCTTGAGTAGTTTTACAGTCTTTTTTCGTCGCCTTTCCGTACGTTGCATTAATCCACATCGCTTTATGTGTATTCCGTACCCATTCATCCAACCCGACACGCGTTCCTTGTATTGGTTTTGCGTTCTTTAAGTTCAATTCCCTATGTGTCGTAGCTCTTATCGCCAGATCATTTGTCTTTACGTTTCCTCTTATTGCGGCATGTTCCGGCACCCATGTAGTACAGATCCTTTCGTATTCGGAGTATTCATTGATCATGCTTTTCCATTCCAATATGGAATGGAAAAGCATGATCCAATACGCGATCGAACCTTTATATCCGCTGTTATCTTCATTTCCATCTGGCAATCTGTGAAAATGTTCACATTTGTTGGTCTCGTGTTATTTCGGAGCCATTTAACACATTCAGTTATGGCGCGCACTTCTGCCTGCAGAATTGTGCTGTGGTCCTGCAAACGGAATAGGAGTGCGGTGTCTGGATTATGCACATATACGTCAAGTTCCGTCCTCTAACCCTTGTTTGATCCATCGATGTAGTAGTTATTTCCCTCTGGTGTCCGTTATGAGGTCCTATTTTCTCACTACCATCTCACGGGCATCAAAATGTCACACTCGTCAGCTATGGCCACAACAGGAATACCATCATGGATTGTTGCGGAATTCGCCATTTCACTCGCCGTTTCCCCAATTATCCTATGATGATTCGTCATGTTTCGTGTTTCCATCCATTCTCCCAACATTTCATGCTACGCTTTGAACCTCTATAGGTCTTAAGTCCAGCATTTGTCCAGTATTGACGTAGTCTTCATTGCTCCAGTTATGCCAATATAATATGTCCCTTGGACCCAGTGTGAAATTAGCACTAAAAGTAGCACCTCTTCTCCATTGATGTCCACCAGACTAACGACCTGTATGTCAGGATCGGTCTTATTACGCTCTCATAAATCCAGTGTGTCACCTTTCGGTGCAGGACCCATGTAGAGCCCACTACTCATCTGCACTGTGTCCAACAAATGACGTAAAGAGAGGAACCTCCATTTTAAGCCATTCGGGCTGTCATGACTGAGTCTTGTTGGAATGACCATGGTCCGTTTGTTTGCCAGAGATTTAATTCTATATTTAAGACATTTTCACGATAATATGTTGACTCTACGGTCGATGAATTCGAGTGGGGAGCGGTCATCGGGCATTACGGCGGCTCTTGAGTTCTGGTTGCTAATCGAAAGTGCACATTTTGTACCGTATCTGTGTAGCTACCCTCAATAGAAAAAAAACATATGATATGGGCTCACGTTGGGCGCCACTATATATCTGTAACGGACTCGGGTGCTACTTCTTTGCCAAGAATACACCCTTCTTCGACCATGACTGGAACATATGTTAGCAATGGGCAAGAGGATTTAGGATCAAGTTGTAGAAATTTTTTGTGTTAAAAACTGTTCAATTTGGAATAGCTTCTCATAGGAAGAAAACAAATTCGTTCACTTCGTTCAAGCGAAGCAACTCCTTGGCTCTTTCCAGTCTAACTTTTTTTGTTCATCGGTGAGCTATTGCATTTTTTGCAACTGCAATAGCTTCAGTCCAAGTTCATTTTCCAAAATTTGGTACGTGATGATAGAATATTCCTTCATTCGTGCAAACAACACGGATTAACAGAGATGTCATACTAAACTCTACTCAGGAAATCATGAAAAGAATGTCAAAATGCAAACATACTTGGAGTCTCCAGTCAGTCTTTTTAGAGCCATATTTTGTCCATATCAAACGCATCGTACTAACTACTCGTATATTCTGTAATTAATTCCCAATTAAATATATTCAATAAACTTACTTATCATAAGGTCGTGAGCCCCACATATGGGCAACACTGTTCACAAAGAAGGCCGCATTCAAAGTTGTTGTAAATCTCAAATTGAAACAAATCCAAAATGACTTCCACAATGACTCTCCCCAAAAATGCCAAGGCACCAAGACAGGCAATCCAATCGAGATTAAAGCAAACATGGGTATGAACCATTTCCGTTGAAACATAACAACTCCGTCGTTTTCCAAATCGGACATATCGATAACTTTACGCTTCTCGGCAACCTTAGGGTGGGGTGTCAAGAATAACCAGCCAACATGGGCAAACCAAAAGCCTCTTTTAGCATTATGGGGATCTGCTTCAGTCTCAGAGAATTTGTGATGGATTCGATGATCTAAGGCCCAGGTATAGGCATCACGCTATGGGAAGAAAACAAAGATCATTAGAACAAGCCTTTTTACCCATACCCCAATATAGTTGGTGGGGACGGGGTCTATAACATTAATTGAGTATACTCACCTGGCCCGCTATGGTGAATAAGAAAATCAATACAATACGCAACGGCAATGAAGCGTTATATGATTTATGCGACCACAAACGATGGGCTCCCGCTGTTATGCCAATACCAGAAACCCATACAGCCAGAACAACTGAAATGAATCAAGAAGGGGGGGGGGGGTGAATTTGTCGTTAAATGAATGGATACTCTCAATTTATCAGCACTTTCGTTAAATATATTTAAATTGTTTTCTTTAGCATTTTCTATTGGAAATTGTATTGTATACATGGGTGTGTGTTTGTGTGTGTGTGTATGTAAACACTCCCAGCGGCGTAGTTCATGTGGTTGGAAGGCCTCCTTCCAGGCCGGTCTAGGCATTACAGAGGCCTGCTTAGGACATTACACCTTCCTTTCCATTTAACATAGGGTGAGATTGGAGGGCAAGGCCTTATTTGTAGCTTCCATAAAAGACCCTTCACCAGCCCTCCAAAAAGAAGGAGGCTTACAGGAGTGTATATAAAACACCTACATAATTACTGATAATATAACTACTTCTCACGTCCTTCCTATTGTAGGCATGTTGTAGCGCTATACGGGTTCTCGTTTAGGATGGCCTTCCATACACATTCCCAAAATAATGCCGTTATGATAAATAAATAATCCGGTATTAAATTTGTATGCTTTTGTTTCAAATTTATTTATTTTTAACATTAAAAAAGATTAGCGTTCAGAGATATATAAAAACATAAAGAAAATGTCAAGTCACTCCCCAAGATATCACTATATTTGATTCGTCTGGGGTCTATATTCTTTCTGCGTTTCGGTAAATTTATTGTCAAGATCTGAAAGAACTAAAATGCATTAAAAAATGAAAATAATAAAATAAAATTAAAGGCTTACCGTTAGAGTTTTATACTTAAGGTTACTATCGCAAATGCGAAACACTTTGCAATTTGGAAGACGTACGTACTTTACCAGATCAAGAATTCAACTAACGAATAGCATGTACTGGCGTACGCTAAATTATTATCCACATGGCATTAATGAAAATATTCTCTGACATAAATAGTTATAAATTTCAAATGTTGCTATGTTTCATTTTTGTTTTTGTTTGGGGGTAGAAAATGTTAAAATACAATTCCTCTAACATACACGCACACAAATCCTACGCATTCCTAATAGCTTATTTTTGGAAGTGGAAAGCAATGCAATTACATGCCTATTCATTTCTATTTGTAAGTCGGGGATTGTCATAATATGAAATAACCGTTTGACTTCCAAAGGCATTACAAATGCATTCTAATTATAAATTAATAGGAATGTAAAAAATTTTAAAGCTCTCTTTTAAACGAGAGCACTAGACATCTCTCTTGCTACATACACACAAAAAAATTTTTTTCTGATTCAATCACGAAATTAATTGATCCAATTAATTTTTTATTTGAAATGTCTTCAATCACATAAATGATAGTATCAATTAAAAAATTAATTGACAGTCAATTAAATAATTAATTGATCCAATTAAAAAATTAATTGATACTACTAATTTGTGTGATTGATTTTTATTTCAATTAAAAAATTTGTTGAATCAATTAAATTTTTAATTGAATATTTTTTTAAACTCAATTAAGATTTTAATTGGAGAAATTTTCGTGAATTTTTTTTCTGTGTAATTTTAACACCCATGCTATACAACTTGCTATAAAGAAGGCAGAGAGAATGTCGGTGTGCATAAAATGAAAAAAGTAAATGAAACGCAATGCTTAAATACAGGTCTGATTTTAGAAGGCTTCCGATGAATGTAAAATCAGTACACATGCATGCCTTATAAACACAACTCCTTCCAATTTAAGGCATTTAACATGCCTGAATTTGCAAGGTCCTTCTCAATTCCGCCGCTGGGCTGGTATAATTGTATATGTGTTCTATTTATGATGAAATCTTCCATTTGACACGTTTTGTTCCCCACAACATTGAATCATTTTGAACATTTCTAATGATGATCATCAGTTTCATTTGAGCGTTGGTCAAAGTTCATTTAGTTTATTGATTATTTTGTTTATATTGATGATTATTACCATAATTTGTGTGTCTTCTGTTTTTTGGAAATTGCAATTCACACCACAAAATTTAAGAATGAGTATCATAATGATGGTATAAATAAATTAAAAAAAAATAAAGTCTTAAAATATATGTCAAACTTGCTATTAATTAATGAATGACATAAATAAACCCCCATCTGTCAGTTAGACCGATTTAGTTATAATCCTTAACTTATGACGTGGGTGTAAATTTTGTTCTGTTTTTATACCCCCCTCAAAAATGGGGGAATGAAAATTTTGCCATTCAGATTGTAACTACGGTTACCACAGTTGGTAGAATTCTATAAAAATTTGAGGTTTTTTACAGCTTGGTAAATTGGTAGAATTCTTCATGTTTTGGTATATTTTGCAAAATATATCTCTCCAACTAATACGTGCAAAATTTTCTTAGAAATAAAATTTTAATAAAATTTTTTTATAGAAATAAAGATTTCACAAAATTTTATACAAAAATATAATATAATTTTCTATAAAAATAAAAGTTTATTAAAATTTTGACAAAATTTTCTATAAAAATTAAATTTTGACAAAACTTTCTATAAAAATAAAATTTGGACAAAATTTTCTTTAAAAATAAAATGTTGGCAAAATTTTCTATAAAAAATAAAATTTTGACAAAATTTTCTATAAAAATAAAATTTTTACAAAATTTTCATATAAATAAAAATTTGACAAAATTTTCAAGAAAAATAAAAGTTTGAAATAATGTTGACAAAATTTTCTATAAAAATAAAAATTTAACAAAATTTTCTATAAAAACAAAATTTTGACAAAATTTTTTTTTAAAAATAAAATTTGGACAAAATTTTCTATAAAAATAAAATTTTGACAACATTTTCTATCGAAATAAAGATTTGACAAAACTTTCTATAAAAATAACATTTGGACAAAATTTTCTTTAAAAATAAAATGTTGGCAAAATTTTCTATAAAATAAAATGTTGGCAAAATTTTCTATAAAAATAGAATTTTGACAAAATTTTCCATAAAAATAAAATTTTGACAAAATTTCCGATAAAAAAAGTTTAACAAAATTTTCTATAAAAATAAAATTTTGTCAATATTTTCTTTAAAAACAAAATAAAATGTTGGCAAAATTTTCTATAAAAATAGAATTTTGACAAAATTTTCTATAAAAATAAAATTTTGACAAAATTTCCGATAAAAAAAGTTTAACAAAATTTTCTATAAAAATAAAATTTTGACAAAATGTTCATATAAATAAAAATTTGACAAAATTTTTAATAAAAATAAAATTTTGAAAAAATGTTGACAAAATTTTCTTTAAAAAATTTAACAAATTTTTCTATAAAAATAAAAATTTAACAAAATTTTTTATAAAAATAAAATTTTGACAAAATTTTTTATAAAACTAAAATTTTGACAAAATTTTCTATAAAAATAAAATATGGACAAAATTTTCTATAAAAATAAAATTTTTGACAACATTTTCTATCGAAATAAGGATTTGACAAAATTTTCTATAAAAATAAAATTTTGACAAAATTTTCATATAAATAAAAATTTGACAAAATTTTCTATAAAAATAAAATTTTGAAAAAAATTTGACAAAATTTTCATCAAAATAAATTTTTTCCAAAGTTTTCTTTAATAATACAATTTTGACAAAATTTTTTATAGAAATAAAATTTTGACAAAAATTTCAATAAAAATAAAATTTTGGCAACATTTTCTACAAAAACAAAGTTTTGATAAAATTTTCCATAAAAATATAATTTTGACAAAATTTTCTACAAAAATACTTTTTGACAAAATTTTCTATGAAAATAAAATTTTGACAAAATTTTCTATAAAAATAAAATTTTGACAAAATTTTCTATAAAAATAAAATTTTGACAACATTTTCTATCGAAATAAAGATTTGACAAATTTTTCTATAAAAATAAAATTTTGACTAAATTTTCATATAAATAAAAATTTGACAAAAATTTCTATAAAAATTAAATTTTGACAAAATTTTCATAAAAATAAAATTTTGCCAAAGTTTTCTTTAAAAATACAATTATGACAAAATTTTTTATAGAAATATAATTTAGACAAAAATTTTTATAAAAATAAAATTTAGGCAACATTTTCTACAAAAACAAAGTTTTGATAAAATTTTCTATAAAAATAAAATTTTGACAAAATTGTCTACAAAAATAAACTTTTTGACAAAATTTTCTATAAAAATAAAATATTGATAAAATTTTCTATAAAAATAAAATGTTTACAAAATTTTTTATAAAAATAAAATTTTGACAAAATATTCCCAAGAAATAAAGTTTTGACAAAATATTCCCAAGAAATAAAGTTTTTTTTTCAAAATTTTCCGTAAAAATAAAATTTTGATAAAAATACAATTTTGACAAAATTTTCCAAAAAAATAAAATTTTGACAAAACTGTCCATAAAAATAAAATTTTTACATAATTTTCTATGGGAATACAATTTTGACAAAATTTTCTATCTAAATAAAGATTTGACAAAATTTTCTATTGAAATAAAATGTTGACAAATTTTTCTATAGAAATAAAATTTTGACACAATTTTCTATAACATAGAAATAAAGATTCGACAAAATTTTCCATAGAAATAATATTTTGACAAAATTTTCTCTAGAAATAAAATGTTGACAAAATTCTGTAAAAATAAAATTTTGACGACATTTTCTATAAAAATAAAATTTTGACATTTTTTATAAACACAAAATTTTTTGACAAAATCTTCTATAGAAATATAATTTTGACAAAATTTTCTATAGGAGTAAAGACTTGATAAAATGTTCTATCCTTTCTTTCTAAAAATAAAATTTAGATGAAATATTTATAGAAATTAAATTTTGATAAAATAAGATTTTTTTGTTTGGTAGTATTTTGGTAAAATTTGCTCCAAATTTTGGTAGATTATTTTTGACTCGAGTGACAACCGTGATTGTACCACATCGAAATGTCGATTTCCGGTACGCTACAGCCTTCAAAGATGAAGCCATATTTCTCCTATTTCATGTCCTATTTTTGAACCCGTTTCAACAAAACTAAAGACGATTTCATAAATTTTAAAGGACTTTCCAGAATTATTGAAGTCATATCGACTTTAGTGAAGCAAAATTTTCTTTCATGTAACCAACTTCATTGAAAAGTTTATCGACTTTTGGGCAAAGAAAATATTTTATATTAGTGAAATGCGCCATCTGTAGTAATCAAAATTCGCTTTCGCAGTTTAAGGACATGAAATATCTGTGCTCATGACAATATTTTTTCCAGTGTAGGTTCAGGTTTTCATGTACCCATATAAACTTCCAACTTGCCTTCGTGACCTTCTAATCACTTCAATAAGAAAAAATCTAAATAAAATGTGTACATAAATAAAAAACCTAAACGCATTTTCAAATTTATTTAGTGAATAAATTTATAGATTTAATAAAATTTTATTCGTAGTATAAAAATTAATTGAAATATCACCATAGATGTCGGTTTGATGTCAGTTAAAAATGTATATTTATATATAATAATTTATAATTTTTTGCGTTATGTATATAAATATTTTTAACCGAGAAAGTTTTTTCTTTGTTGTAATTCAATCATCTCTTACATCATTAAAATCAGTGTTCCGAAGTTTAAATGACGTGGGCAATAATATTCAAAACAATCATCGTATTCGTTATGGACGCTGTGTTTACAATTAGAATTAAAATGAAATTAAAACCCATAAACTATATCAGACTTGCGAATTGGTTAAGTAAATACATTCGAATCTATATCATTAATAAGAAAGTAAATGTAAGTAACGATTTATAGGGGTACAGTGAGAAAAAATACAATAATTAACTTGTTTGTGGTTGTAGAAATACATCTCGAATGAATGTTTCGATAGGCGGTACAAATACGAACAAATGCAAAAATCCTGTCGGCAAAAATTATAAGTTTTCTTGTTTGTAATATTTTCAATATTCAACGTAGGAGTTCAATAAAAACTTGTAATGAGGCCAGGCAACAATAATGCCATGCAGTGAGTTAAAATTTAATAAGAGATGTCAACACTATCCCATTTTCCGCCAAGGAATTAGACTAGATTTTAATTTGACGATATTCCGCTAGCCGTCAAGGTATTCCCTTCACGGAAAAATCTACCAAAACTTGCAGACAATTTTACCACAAATATACCAAACTTCAAAATATTATTTTGAAGTTTTAAAAAAATTATATTTCTATAGAATTTTTTTTTTTTTGCAAAATTTTATTTCTATAGGACATTTTGACAAAATTTTATTTCTATAGACAATTTTGATAAAATTTAATTTCTATAGAAAATTTAGTTAAAATTTTATTTCAATAGAAAATTTAGTCAATATTTTATTTCTATAGGAAATTTTGTCAAAATTTTATTTCTACAGAAAATTTTGTCAAAATTTTATTTCTATAGAAAATTTTGTCACAATTTTATTTCCATAGAAAAGTTTGTCAAAATTTTATTTCTATAGAAAATTTTGTAAAAATTTTATTTCTATAGAAAACTTTGTCAAAATTTTATTTCTACAGAAAATTTTGTCAAAATTTTATTCCTACAGAAAATTTTGTCAAAATTTTATTTCTATAGAAAATGTTGTCAACATTTTATTTCTATATAAAATTTTGTCAAAATTTTATTTCTATAGAAGATTTTGTCAAAATTTTGTTTCTATAAAAAATTTAGTCAACATTTTATTTCTATAGAAAATTTAGTCAAAATTTTATTTCTACAGAAAATTTTGTTAAAATTTTATTTCTATAGAAAATTTTGTCAAAATTTTATTTCTATAGAAATTTTTGTCAAAATTTTATTTCTATAGAAAATTTTGTCAAAATTTTATTTCTATAGAAAATTTTGTCAAAATTTTATTTCTATAGAAAATTTAGTCAACATTTTATTTCTATAGATAATTTTGTCAATGTTTTATTTCTATAGAACATGTTGTCCAAATTTTATTTCTATAGAAAATTTTGTCAAAACTTTATTTCTATAGAAAATTTTGTCAAAATTTTATTTCTATAGAAAATTTAGTCAACATTTTATTTCTATAGAAAATTTTGTTAAAATTTTATTTCTACAGAAAATTTTGTTAAAATTTTATTTCTATAGAAAATTTTGTCAAAATTCTATTTCTATAGAAAATTTTGTCAAAATTTTATTTCTATAGAAAATTTTGTCAAAATTTTATTTCTATAGAAAATTTTGTCAAAATTTTATTTCTATAGAAAATTTTGTCAAAATGTTGTTTCTATAAAAAATTTAGTCAACATTTTATTTCTATAGAAAATTTAGTCAAAATTTTATTTCTACAGAAAATTTTGTTAAAATTTTATTTCTATAGAAAATTTTGTCAAAATTTTATTTCTATAGAAAATTTTGTCAAAATTTTATTTCTATAGAAAATTTTGTCAAAATTTTATTTCTATAGAAAATTTTGTCAAAATTTTATTTCTATCGAAAATTTAGTCAACATTTTATTTCTATAGATAATTTTGCAATGTTTTATTTCTATAGATAATTTTGTCAATGTTTTATTTCTATAGAAAATGTTGTCCAAATTTTATTTCTATAGAAAATTTTGTCAAAATTTTATTTCTATAGAAAATTTTGTCAAAATTTTGTTTCTATAAAAAATTTAGTCAACATTTTATTTCTATAGAAAATTTAGTCAAAATTTTATTTCTATAGAAAATTTTGTCAAAATTTTATTTCTATAGAAAATTTTGTCATAATTTTATTTCTATAGAAAATTTAGTCAACATTTTATTTCTATAGATAATTTTGTCAATGTTTTATTTCCATAGAAAATGTTGTCCAAATTTTATTTCTATAGAAAATTTTATGAAAACTTTATTTCTATGACAAATGTTTTCAAAATTTTGTTTCTATAAAAAATTTAGTCAACATTTTATTTCTATAGAAAATTTAGTCAAAATTTTATTTCTACAGAAAATTTTGTTAAAATTTTATTTCTATAGAAAATTTTGTCAAAATTTTATTTCTTAGAACATTTTATTTCTATAGAATATTTTGTCAAAATTTGGACATCGCCCTTTTTATCCGATTTACTCGAAATTGAAAATCTAGAAATATTTTAGGTCCATAAATAGTAGACCGATCTTCCGATTTGACTACTTGGGTGTCTAGCCGATTTTCCTGAATTCCAAAACCTGGAGGTATTTTTTTCAAAATTTTATTTCTATAGGAAATTTTGTCAAAATTTTATTTCTATAGGAAATTTTGTCAAAATTTTATTTCTGTAGAAAATTTTGTCAAAAATTTATTTCTATAGGTAATTTTATCAAATTTTAATTTCTATAGTTTATTTTGTCAAAATTTTATTTCAATAGGTACTTGTATCAAAATTCTATTTCTATAGGAAATTTTGTCCAAATTTTATTTCTTAGAACATGTTGTCAAAATTTAATTTCTATAGAATATTATTCAAAATTTAATTTCTGTATGAAATTTTGTCAAAATTTAATTGATTGAAATTGAAGTATCTCGTAGTTGGAGAGGAATATCTTAAAAATTCTACCAAAACATTAAGAATTTTAGCAATCTACCAAACAGTAAAAAATCTACCATTGGTCGAAATTTACCAAACTCTGGCTACCGTGCTTGACAGCCGAATGTGACCCAGAGCAGATACCGGAGGAAATGATAACAGTATCAATCACCAACGCCAATTAAAAAATGTCCTGATCCAATTAAAAAATTAGTTAAATTAAATTAGTCAATTAATTAATTAAATTCTATTAAAACTTTTATTGGATAAATTTCGCTGATAATTTTTTTTCTGAGTATTTTCTATCATACACAGAAAAAAGGAGAATTTAAGTCACTAGATGACATAGGGTCGCACTAGCGACAAATTTTGATTAAAATGAGTCTAAAACTTCTTTCCAGTGACATTTTGGAAATACATATATCGTATAAATTCTTGCTGATTTGACTGTGGCGACGAATTCTTGTTTGATTTCTGCAAATTATTTGTCCAATGTGACCCTACCATTAGACTAGATTCGAAACCAATTTCAATACAATTTTCTTCTATGTATTTGTTGACAAACACATGTTTTCTCGCTCTATTGAAATTTTTCTCCACGACTGCAGTCTCCATGTCTATCTGTTTGTCCATCCATGAATAAGTGGTATAATTGAATGTGTCAACAAAATGTGTGAATCTCATATTGGGCGCCAACTAACTAGAGTTGGCAACATTGTTCAACATTTAAATGAATGACAACGGAGAACAGTTTATTAAAAGCCATTAAATTAATGTTTTTCCTCTATTAAATGTTCGACTTTCAATTTACATTTAATAAAAATTTTTCTAATATATAAAGCAAACTCGCTTGAATGTATATATGTATGGGAATATGAAAATCACGTGTATTTGAAAAAAATATGTAATGTACCTTGACACAGTGGAGCGATGCTGACTATTGGTCTGATTTGAAAAGGCCGTAAAAAATGCTATGTTTTCCAAAACACTGTTGAATTACAAAGCACTGGGCGAACATATAGTCACTAATATATTTTCAAATAATATGATAATTGTATTAAAAACATATAAGGAAAGTCTAAAGTCGGACGGGGCCGACTATATTATACCCTGCACCACTTTGTAGATCCACATTTTCGATAGCATATCAAATCCGTCCAATGTGCTACATTAAAAAGTTTTTTTTCCATATTCATATATTGAAATCTTACCCGATCCGGACAAAATCGGAAATTTAAGTCATTCTTACAAGTTTTCGACTTAGCAGTGGCGATTTTACAAGGAAAATGTTGGTCTCTTGACCATTTTCGCCGAAATAAGAAAAACATATATATGGAAGCTATATCTAAATCTGAACCGATTTCATCCAAATTTGACATGCATAGTAACTGTGCTAATTCTACTCCCTGTGGAAAATTTCACGTAAATCAGAGTACAACTTTGGTCTCTGTGGTCATATGAATGAAAATCGGGGGAAAGATATATATATGGGAGCTATATCTAAATCTGAATCGAATTCAACCAAATTCGGCATGCATACACGCAAAAAAATAATTCTTTCCTCCCAAACGAAATTTTAGACAAACAAAGTTCGTTTCTCATTTGCTTTTCGCTGTAAGGAAGTGTATTTGGAAGAAAAGTATATACTTTTTGTGATAAACGTTTATTCTTTTCCAGGATGTAAAAACAATTTCATAAAGACTAACTCAAAAAAAAAACGTTGGTTTCTTGCTAATTGCATTTTCCCTCACATTCACGAGGTTTTTTAGTTCTTAACACCAATGTAGAAGAAATTATACGATTTTATAAATTTTTAAAATTTTTTTACCTTTCGCTTGGACGGAGAATCGAACCGCGGACCATGCACTTTGTAAGCCAACACACTAACCACTGAGCTATGTACCTGTTATGGTCATCAATAGATAATTATCCATATAAGTTATATTTATATAGCATAGCTTGCGGCGCCCACGAACCGATTAAACAAAGTTTATTTAACAGAAACATACATTTAGTTTGGCACCGTGGAGCAGTGGTTGCTACGTCCAACTTGCATGCCAAGGGTCGTCGGTTCGATCCCTGCATCGACCAAAGTTGTTTTTGTTTACATATATTCCAGATATGTTCGGAAGATTCCGAAAAAATGTTCAACATTACATTGTACTATATTCAATTTTGTTTTTTCTTATTAAAGACCTAAAGTCAGAAAAGAACAGTGTTTGATATAAACGAAATGGACTACGTTGTTGTTTCAAAAATAACTTTTTTTATTGAAAAAATAAAAAATTTGTAACAAAACGAATTTTTTTGGTGATAAAAGTTTAAAATTTTCGAAGCAATTCAAAAAACTCTAACAAAAGAAAAACGTTTTCGGTACACGTTTTCCAAACATTTTTTTCTTTGCGTGCCACCGTGGTGCAATGGTTAGAATCCCCGCCTTGCATACACAAGGTCGTGGGTTCGATTCCTGCTTCGACCGAACACCAAAAAGAGGGTTTCAAAACTTCTCTAAGTGGTTTCACTGTAATGTGGAACGCCATTCGGACTCGGCTATAAAAAGAAGGTCCCTTGACATTGAGCTTAACATGGAATCGGGCAGCACTCAGTGATAAGAGAGAAGTTCACCAATGTGGTATCACAATGGACTGAATAGTCTAAGTGAGCCTGATACATCGGGCTGCCACCTAACCTAACCTAACCCTAACCTTGTTTGCGTGTAGCTACAATATTAATTCTACTCCCAGTGCAAAATTTAAAGAGAATTAGGACAAAATTCTAGCTTCTGGGGCCGTATATAAGTCCATATCGGGTGAAATATATATGAGTGCTATATCTAAATCTGAACCGATTTCAACCAAATTCGGCATACTTTACGACACTATTAATTGCACTCCTTGTGCAAAATTTATGGCTTCTGACGTCATATTAGTAGATATCGGGCGAAAAATACATATGGGGGATATATCTAAAACAGAACCAATTTCTTCCAAAATTAACCCTCTAATGCCCCAATTTTTTTACCAGCTGATTAAATTTTTAATGTTAACGACACAAAAGCAAGAGAAAATTTATACGGTAAATTTCAGAATATGCTGCAAAGCCTCTTGAATAGTTTCGAATAAGTTTTCTTTTTAGTTTGCCAATTTTTGTTGTCTTAAGGTGTGTTTTAGTAAAAGCTTCCTTATTAAATGAAGCCTGCCTAAAGGCAGGCTTGGGCATTAGGGGGTTAAGAGGGTTTTATTCTGACCCAAAATACATACTTGTGCCAAATTTGAAGTCTATTGGCCTAAAATTGCGACCTAAACTTTGATTACAAAAATGTGGTCACAGACAGACGGACTGGCGGACATGGCTAGATTGACTCAGGGGCCGGCCCTGAGCACCGTATGTCTATCCCGTCTTCTTCTGGGTATTCCACAGAGTTTGGCAGGGTATAAATATTCAATTCAATACTTGGCGGGACTGGGCAACCCTTGACATTTTTGAGGTTATACGTACTCAGGACGTTTTGTGTATAGATCTTAATAGGGAATATTTTGAAAACGAATAAAACTGTCTAACAAAATAATTGTCGGCTAAATTTCAGTATATTCAAATTAAAAAGTTGTTTGAATTCGAATTTTTTTTTCAATTAACAAATTAATTGCTACAATTAAATTTTCAATAAAACTCGGAAGTCTAAGCCACACAGAAACTTTTTTTTTCCAATTAAAGTCCTAATTAAGTTTTAAACAAGTATATACAGCAGCCGGGCCGAATCTTAAATACCCACCACCATGAACCAAATATTAGGGTTTCCTTTGAAATTTCAGGAGGGCTTGAGGACACTTCCCGAAGATAAATTTAAAAATTTCACCTATGAGGACTATATAAGATTCTGGATTTATAAGAACCATTTTTATTTGAGTTTTAGAGGAATCATTAACATCTCTTGTAAGTGTGCAAGAAAATTATAAAATAACGTCTTGATTTGAAATCTTAAATCTGTAGATTTTCATCCGAGAAGTATAATCTGGAAATTTTACATTGAGTTTCAAGCGATTTTCATGATCAGTGCGCCTTCTATACCCTCAAGAAGTGAAGTCGGTCTATATGGAGGCATTACCTCTTTATGGCCCGAAAATACCTCTAGATTTCCAATTTCAGGCAAATTGGATAAAAACTCCGGATTCTAGAAGGCCAAGAACTAAAATGGGGATATCGGTCTCTATGGGGGCTATATCAAAACATCGACCGATACTCACCATTTATGGCACACCTCTTTGTGACCCGAAAATACCTCTAGATTTCCAATTTCAGGCAAATTGTATATAAACTACGGATTCTATAAACCCAAGATGTAAAATCGGGAGATCGGTCTATATGGGGGCTATACCAAAACATGGAACGATACGGACCATTTTCGGCACACCTTTTGATGGTCCTCAAGTACCTCTAGATTTTCAATTTCAGGCAAATTGGATAAAAACTGCGGTTTCTATAAGCCCAAGACCCCAAATCGGGAGGTCGGTTTATATGGGGACCATACCAAAATATGGACCGATACTCACCATTTTTGGCACATCTCTTTACGGTTCTAAAGTACCTCTCGATATCCAATTTCAGGTAAATTGGATAAAAACTGCGGTTTCTATAAGCCCAAGAAGTAAAATCGGGAGATCGGTTTTTATGGGAGCTATACCAAAATATGGACCGATACTCGCAATTTTTGGCACACGTATTTGTGGTCCTACAATACCTCTAGATTTCCAATTTCAGGTAAATTTAATAAAAACTGCGGTTTCTATAAGCCCAAGAAGTAAAATCGGAAGATCGGTTTTTATGGGGGCTATACCAAAATATGGACCGATACTCGCAATTTTTGGCACACGTATTTGTGGTCCTACAATACCTCTAGATTTCCAATTTCAGGTAAATTGAATAAAAACTGCGGTTTCTATAAGCCCAAGAAGTAAAATCGGGAGGTCGGTTTATATGGGGACCATACCAAAATATGGACCGATACTCACCATTTGTGGCAAACCTCTTTGTGGTCCTAAAATACCTATAAATTTCCAATTTCAGGCAAATTGTATATAAACTACGGATTCTATAAACCCAAGATGTAAAATCGGGAGATCGGTCTATATGGGGGCTATACCAAAACATGGAACGATACGGACCATTTTCGGCACACCTTTTGATGGTCCTCAAGTACCTCTAGGTTTTCAATTTCAGACAAATTGGATAAAAACTGCGGTTTCTATAAGCCCAAGACCCCAAATCGGGAGATCGGTCTATATAGGGGCTATACCAAAACATGGAACGATACTCACCATTTTTGGCACAACTCTTTACGGTTCTAAAGTACCTCTCGATATCCAATTTCAAGTAAATTGGATAAAAACTGCGGTTTCTATAAGCCCAAGACCCCAAATCGGGAGATCGGTCTATATGGGGGCTATACCAAAACATGGACCGATACTCGCAATTTTTGGCACACGTATTTTTGGTCCTACAATACCTCTAGATTTCCAATTTCAGGTAAATTGAATAAAAACTGCGGTTTCTATAAGCCCAAGAAGTAAAATCGGGAGATCGGTCTATTAGGGGGCTATACCAAAACATAAACCGATACTCACCATTTTTGGCACACCACTTTATGGTCATAAAATACCTCTAGATTTAAAATTTCAGGCAAATTGGATAAAAACTACGATTTCTATAAGCCCAAGGCCCCAAATCGGGAGATCGGTTTATATATCAAAACCTGGACCGAATAGCCCATCTTCGAACTTGACCTGCCTGCAGACAAAAGATGAGTTTGTGCGAAATTTCAGCACGATTGCTTCATTATTGAAGACTGTAGCGTGATTACAACAGACAGACAGACGGACATCGTTATATCGTCTTAGAATTTCTCCCTGATCAAGAATATATATACTTTATATAGTCGGAAATCGATATTTCGATGTGTTACAAACGGAATGACAAACTTATTATACCCCCGTCACCATTCTATGGTGGTGGGTATAAAAATATTCAATTAATAATTTAATTCAACAAATTTTTTAACTGAAACATAAATCAATCACAAAAATTTATAGTATCAATTAATTTTTCAATTGGATCAATTAATTAATTATTTCTGTGATTGAAGACATTTCAATTAAAAATTAATTGCATCAATTAATTTCGTGATTGAAGACAAAAAAATATTTTTGTGTGCAGTTAAAAAAAGTGATGGAAAGGAAAACTTGTTCATTTTTAATTAAAAATGTATTTGAAACAATAATAATCAATTATTATTATTTATGTAATTACTTTAATTTAATTATTAACTAAATACTTACGCCACATGAATGTTTGAGATTTTGCTGAGAACAGCAAATAGAAACCATACACGGCTCCCAAATGCAAATATAATTGTGCCACCAAATCTGGCCATCGGATCTCGGGTTTAAAATCCTGAGCTTGCATGCTACTCGCTACAGCCTCTTGTTGATCTTTGGTTTTGGGTATTTCTCTATAGACAGCATTCTCTTCGTTATAGCCCAGTGATGATGACGATGTGGACGATCCTCTATCACATGGTAAATCTTTGGTTTTGGAATTGTAATCTTCATAAGCACTGTCACTATGATTATTATTAGCCTCTGTAGCTTGTCCTATTTGTGTTGTCTTGCGACGTAATGTTGTAATACTGCTTAGATTTTTAGTACTGCTATCGTCATGATTTTTTTGTTGGATCTTGACATTTTCATTACATGCTAGTTTTGTTGTTTTTGGTGTGAGGTTACTATTGTTGTTGTTATTGTTATTGCATGCAACATGTGTTGCATTGGGACATTGACTAGATGAAGAACACGTTGCTGACGCTGATGTATTACCAGCCGAAGTGTTCTCAGTTGTCGTGGGTGTTGATAGGCACATTTTTTGTATTGGGGGGCGAGGAATTGGGGAGATTTTATAAAGATTTGTTGGAATCCAGTTTAATTGTTGCCGAACTGAAATTGGAAAATGGAAAATTTATAAAAAAAAATAATAATAACTAACGGCCAGTTTCATATAGCTCCGTTAGGCTTTAACTGCCAGTTAACAGAAAGAAAAATGGAAATATCTTTTCTCCGGTTAACTTGAACTGAAAAAATTTCAGCAGTTAAGTTTTTAACTGGCATATGGAATATATACGCAAGATGACAGCTCTGTAGATATCACGGTTTAAAAATTCGTTAGCTAACGTAGCACTAACGGAGCTTCATGAAAATGGGGGTTATAAATGCAATAAGTACATCCTCAAAAAACGACTCTGTAACATATACTCCCAAACCCATTCTTCTTCAAACTTATAAAGGGTGATACGGTCAAAATTTGGTCAATATAAACTTGACGTATTTCTTCCAATTTTGCATTTAAAAACCTGAACACCCCTCATTTTGAAGGTGTGTGTGTGTGTAGAATGTTGCTCCTATTTTGATTTTGGAATTCACTCTTCAGTTGTCAAAATGCCGTCCAAGCAAGAAGAGCAGCGTATTAAAATTTTGCTCGCGCATCGCGAAAATCCGAGCTACTCGCACGCAAAGCTGGAAAAATCGCTAAAAGTTGCCAAATCAACCGTTACAAATGTAATTAAAGTGTTTGGGGAACGTTTGTCGACAGCCAGGAAGTCTGGATCGGTGGAAATCGAAAACCGGAAGCCGCTGAGACGACAAAGAGAGTTGCCGGTAGTTTCAAGCGAAACCCTAACCTCTCTCTCTCCGAGATGCCGCAAATAAGCTGGGGGTATCGTCTACAACCGTGCATCGAGCCAAAAAACGAGCCGCACTATCGACTTACAAGAATGTAGTGACTCCAAATCGCGATGATAAACAAAATACGACGGCCAAAGCGCGATCTCGGAGGCTTTACACGACGATGCTGACGAAGTTTGACTGCGTGGTAATGGACGACGAAACCTATGTCAAAGCCGACTACAAGCAGCTTCCGGGACAGGAGTTTTATACGGCAAAAGGAAGGGGAAAGGTAGCAGATATTTTCAAGCGCATAAAACTATCAAAGTTCGCAAAGAAATGTCTGGTTTGGCAAGCCATCTGTACCTGTGGCTTGAAAAGCAGCATTTTCATAGCTTCCGGGACTGTCAACCAAGAAATTTACGTGAAAGAGTGTTTGAATAAACGTCTGCTGCCTTTCCTGAAGAAACACGGTTGTTCCGCACTGTTTTGGATTTGGCATCTTGCCATTACGGTAAAAAGGCCATGGAGTGGTACGCCGCCAACAACGTGCAGGTGGTTCCCAAGGACAAGAACCCTCCCAACACGCCAGAGCTCCGCCCAATTGAGAAATACTGGGCTATTGTCAAGCGGAACCTGAAGAAGACCAAAAAAACTGCTAAGGACGAGCAGCAGTTCAAGGCAAACTGGCTTTCTGCGGCGAAGAAGGTGGACAAGGTGGCTGTACAAAATCTGATGGCAGGTGTCAAGCGTGAGGCCCAGCAATTCGGATTTGGAAAAGTGAACGCCTAACTGAATATTTTTCCTGAATTTTATACTAATTGAACTTGCAAAAGAAATTTGATTTGATTTTTTAAATAAACGATTTCATCGATTTACACCCGTTTTCCCTTGACCAAATTTTGACCGTATCACCCTTTATATTTATTTATTTATAGTTGATACTAAATTTATAGTAAATATAATATTAGTATAAAGATATAAAAAAGCATTGGCAACTGAGGCCATCAGCTAAACCCTTTATATTTTTAGAATGTGTTCAAACAAAAAAAATGTTACACTGTACAACTATATTATGTTTCATCCTAAGCAAATAGTTAGTTACAGTTTCTAAACAAACA
The DNA here is from genome assembly GCF_050003625.1 of Haematobia irritans. Taxonomy (NCBI): domain Eukaryota; kingdom Metazoa; phylum Arthropoda; class Insecta; order Diptera; family Muscidae; genus Haematobia; species Haematobia irritans. The sequence continues at coordinate 231,483,532 of NC_134397.1, forward strand.
AAAACATTGATACTATTAAATTAGTGAAAAGAAACTGCCAGATATCAATCTACACAAGCCTGACTATACACATGTTTCATCTCTGGCTAATTCGAATTTCCATAGACTGATAGACCTGACGGGGGGAGATGATTAATGTTAGGTCTTATATGCTAAATTCTTATGGAAATTCGCCACAACTGTGCATCATTTTCCCATATAACTACAATATCTTAATCTTATTTTTATACCCTCTACTATAGGATGGTGGGCAAATCAAAATCAAAATATTGCTCTAAGACCCCATAATGTATAACATATATATTCTGGGTCGTTGTGAAATGATGAGTCGATCTAGCCACGTCCGTCCGTCCGTCTGTTGAAATCGCGCTAATTTCCGAACGAAACAAGCAATCGACTTGAAACTTGACACAAGTAGTTGTTATTGATTTAGGTCGGATGGTAAAGCAAATGGGCCATATCGGACCACTTTTACGTATAGCCCCCATATAAACCGATCCCCAGAATTGATATCCGGATCCTCTTAGAGAAGCAAATTTCACCCGATCCAGTTGAAATTTGGACGGGGTGTTAGTATATGGTCTCTAAAACCATACAAAAATTGGTCATAATCGGTCTTTAATTATTTATAGTCCCCATATAAACCGATCCCCAGATTTGACATCCGGAGCCTCTTGGGGGAGCAAAATTGATCTGATCCGGTTTAAATTTGGTACATGGTGTTAGTATATTCATGCAAAAATTGGTCCTTATCGGTCTTTAATTATATATAGCCCCCATATAAACCGATCCCCAGATTTGACCCCCGGAGCTTCTTGGAGGAGCAAATTTCATCTGATCCGATTGAAATTTAGTACGTGGTGTTTGAATATTGTCTATAACAACCATGCAAAAATTTATCCATATCGGTTCATAATTATATATAGCCCCCATATAAACCGATCCCCAGATTTGACCTCCGGAGCCAATTGGAGGAGCAAAATTCATCCGATTCAGTTCAAATTTGGTACATTGTGCTAGTATGTGACCGCTAACAACCATGCCAAACTTGCTCCATATATAGCCCCCAGATAAACCTGTTCATAATTGTATATAGCCCCCATATGCAATTTTCTTCTGAATATATTATATGCAATTTTCTGCTGAATATATTAAGTCGGAAAATTTTCATCATACCAAAAATGTCGAAACAATTTTCACCCTTTTTCTTACCGATTTTTTCCGTTTTTCGACTACAGCTCTTGAAGTATTGAAAATTTTACCAAACAATTAAGGGTAAAATGTAGCCTATAAAATAATGAACAACTAGTACTAGAATTCGAATCACACACCCAGAGAAGTAATATGATCACTTCAAACATGTTCCAAGAGAAAAATGTTATTTTTGTATGGTGACCATGTAACAAGTTTGACAGAAAATTTTTTTTTCTCGTCAAACATAACCTGCTTGCCGAAATCAGATACGTAATTTGCGAGAAAATAACATGGTTGCGACAACCATGTTACCTCGACACCATACAAAAATAACATTTGTTGAAACATGTTTGAGGTGATCATATTCCTTCTCTGGGTGCCCTTTTGATGCAAATACAGTGCAACGGCTGTTGAAATGATGGACATCCGCCCTATGAAAAGCCCATATTAAATTCATCACTTCTGTTTCCAGATTCAAAAAGAACATTTTCACTACTTCTTTGGCGCAGTGCAATCGTTGCACTGAATTTGCATCACTTCTTAAGGTGTGATATTTTCAAAAATTCTCAATTTTTCTACAATGGATTCGGCATTATATTCGACAAAAATTAAAAAAAACGTGTACCATTTTATTAATTAATATTCTGGTTTTAACCTATTTGAAACTAAAAAGTTTAACTTACTTATTAAACTTATGAAAAAACTAGTTATAAAAAATTGAATTAGAACAACTTCCAGAATTTTTTGTTGGGTAGTGAATCAGGCTGTTAAATTAAATACCTATTGCACCACCCTCGAGCATGAGACCTAAAATACGAAAAAGATCCGTATTTCCACACCCATAGTAAATTGCAATAAATATACATTACATTATGGATAAGACTATCTGGTTCTATTCAGTACTCCCTATATGGTTATGGTATCTTAATTGACCCAATTGCAAAATTATAAATTAATAAACTGCCTTTTCCCCAAATCGTTCCTGTCGAAAATGTCACAATCTTCTATCTCTCATAATAAATCATCATAAATCTATAATAAATCCCAAATAGACTATATAGCAATATGCATGCAATACTCAACTCATGTTTTATTTTCTACCATGTTATCTCTTGTATCAATCAACACAGTAGTCGCCACAAGCCATAAATAAGCAAATAATTGGTTTGTTTTTAACCCAAACGGTTAAACACTAATGCATTTGTGTTTTTTGGCCATGACATTATCCTTATTCCTGCATAAATTCGTTTTTTAATGTCCTATACACGAGGGGAGATAATAATTTTAATTACACATTGTTCGTTAAAAAGATCCAATTCGTCATCATCACATTATAGTGGTAATTACATAACGCCTAGGTGAGTTTATAATTAATTGTTAGAAGAGTTATCTAATTACCGTTGTAATTTAATAAAGATAGTTGCAATACTATTAAAATGCTACTTTTCGGTGAGATGGCTGAGTAACATCATAACGGATGTTACTTTTGTGTCTGAGGACATTCTACAGTGAACATATGACGGAAACCAAGGTTACTACACGACCGAGTGAAATTCGCGAGACTTCTTGGAGAATGAACTTCTACAAATACGACGGGGAAGCAGTGTTGGCAGATTAGGGGATTTCCCCAAACTGGGGATTTTTTCATGGTTGGGGATATATTTTCTCACTTTGAAGATCAGTACATTTGGCTGGGGATAAAGTAGTGGTTGGATACCCTCGTTTCCAGCAATAATAATGAGTTACAATTTTAGTTATAAAAGAGCATTTGAAATATTATATCGATGGCCTCATTCCAGAGTACGACTTAGCATGTTTTGATGGAGTTTGCTGTTTTTTATTCTTTGTATGCTTCTATCAAAAGTTATGGTTAATATTGTACTTAGCCTGTGATTAAAGTTTTAAAAAATGTCCAATCCAAAAAGGGCAAAAAGCTTTGTTCGGTCTAAAGTGGTCTAAGTCATTTTTAGTCATGTTCTATTATCACTATTTTAAGTGCATACATGCTAAACATATTTATAAAAAAATATGATCTTAAGACTGAAAATAAGGGAATTTCTATCTTAAACAGGTTCTGAGAAATTTCAAAAAACAAAACTTTGAACTTGTTTCTTGTAAAATTCACTTTTTAAACTTAGCGCACTTTGGAATGTAGACATCGATATTAGAACCAGTGTTTGAATTTTGCTCAAAAATGTGATGAAAAAACATAAAAACGCCTTTTTATTTGAGTGCCTGAGCACACATGAAGCTCGGCACGTTTTAAAACGAGCGGGCCGACATGACAGCTCCGCTCACAAGTGCCAATGCAGTGAACAACCCTTTTCAAAAACTCGTAGAACTGTTCTATAGAATGAGAATTGTTTTCAATTTTGTATACAAACTAAGATGCCATATTGTAAATTTTAAACATTTTTCTAGGGAAACAAATGGAAATAAAAATATGCAAATGTGCGGATAACAAAAATCAAATATGAAAATATGTGAAAAAGTTTAACAAAATAAGAATAACCCCCATATTCATAAAAGTTAACATACACTTTTAACCTATTACGAGTATTACCATACAAATTCCTTCGATAAACTGTCAGTAAATTACTATGAATATGGGCATAAGACTATAAGTAATTGGAGTAAACAAGTTGCCGTTATAAACCAACAATACCACAAGTGAGAATCACCTATTACGCACAACGAGGAAAAGTATAAAAGGCATGCAATGTGTGAAATCTGGGTCAGTCGATCAACAGCAGCCAAGAAGAAAAACCTCAACGAGGTAAGTAGAGCAACATAAGAACTTCATAGTAGCTCGACGTAGTTAACGTAGAATCCATAGTAGTCTCCTTACCTATCTCATAGGTAGAGGTGTGCGACCACTCTAGCCACGTGTTCCTACATTCCCTTCTCCTTCCCTACCCCATAGCTAGAGGTCTCCGACCACTCTAGCCACTTGTTCCCTTCTCCTTTCCCACGCGATAGCTACAAGTGTGCGAACACTCTAGCCACGTGTTCCTACATTTCTTCCCCCTTTCCTATCCAACAGCTTAAAGTGTGCGACAACTCTAGCGGCATATCCTCCTCATCCTTTCCTCCTTTAGTCATGTGTTCCCATTCCCTATCATCCATTACTTCTCCACTAGTAGAGGCGTCCGATCACTCTACACTTCAACTATTTAAGTGTACCTTTGTAACTTAAAATTTCTAACTACCTACAATAAAAATCGATTTCCTTAAAACCGCAATAACCTTGCCTTCTTCTTAGCTCAGTCTCTAGAATAAATTTCTGTGACGTACCCCGGATTCCGAAAGTATTACCCCAGCCAAGGTCGAGAACACCTGTCGTTACAATTTACACCTTCAATCTCGTATTATTGAATTTGTTATAGAATATATAAAAGTGATGTATAACTATTCATTTCATTATTGAAGGATAGGTGATGGACTTCCCTCTTATCACTGACTGTCGTCCGAATCATCTGCAAACATTTTTCTCGATGGCTCTGAAAAAGTTATTGATCCCCCTTTTCCCACATTAAAGCCAGCGGATAAACACTATTCTCAGATAGAGAAGGATGCATTAGGGTTAATTTATGGGTTCAAGGAATTCCACAGATATATCTACGGAAGAGAATTTATTTTATGTACAGACCATAAACCTTTACTTTCTATTTTCGGCAGCAAGAAGGGAATTCCAGTGTACGCGGCAAACAGGTTGCGCAGATGGGTTTTAACATTAATTATCTATAATTTTAAATTCCAGTATATCAGTGACCGTCAATGAACTAGTGAGCTGAACTGAACGAACTTGTTGAGTGAATAGAAAATACCTAAAGTGAGCGATTATTTCATTAAACTACAATGACCAACACTAATGTGAGCAATCTACTTTTAAGTGGCAGGAGCCGCTCTTCTACCATCAGATGTCTACCTGTTAACTTATGCCGAAGAATATTCCATATTTACAACACGTAGAAACAACAAGGAGTGAAAATTAAGGACTATATCCCAGCACATGGGGATTTCGTTGTCAACAGGAATCTGAAGCTTTCTGCTCCTAGGGAGAAAGGAGCACCATCATAACCTACACGTAATATAGTGATCAATGGGATGTCAATATGTTCATCACAGGGATGAATTTCAATTCATCGCCATGACGAAAAGTGGCTGGTAGCAGTTGGGGGAAAGGTAAAGAGACAATTGAAAAGACCAATGAGTCTATTAGTCATACTCCTATTGATTATTTGACGCCCGTTTAGACTCCATGTATTAACGATACCGAATGGAGAAATCTTCAATATACTGCGTTGCGGATTGCCACTGGATGTCACTCCCAAACACCAGAACAGCATCGGCAGCATGAATCCCAAATGCACTCGGTGAGACAACACTGCTTCCTCCTCACCCACCAAAATCTGATAAAATGCGAGAGGGTAAATCACCCAAACCATGGTGTTTACCATCTGAACGTGCCAAGCCCATCCGGTTCGATTTCAGGAAGGAACTACATTCAATTAACCACTTGATCGGTGATGACACTGATGAGGGTATTAGGACAGAAGTGAGAGTCACGGCAGAAGCTCAGAAAGCAATAGCTTCCTGCCAGTGCAACGTTGTGCTGGGTGAAAGACCATAACCTGTCAAAGATGGCGAGTAGGGATGCCAGATTTTAAAGAGGCAAAAAGAGCACATTCAGCTTATAAAAAGAGCACATACGAAAGGAATAGAGCACACTTTTTCAAATAAAAGAAAATCATTTAATTTAATTGAAATATAATTCATTTAAACAAAGCAAAAAGGTACATACCATAAACATAAAATAAGTCACTTTCAACTCATGCTAATTTTCTTACAATACTTTGTAAAGGCCGGTACTATGTTCATTCTTGCGAAAAATTTTTATGGAAACCATTATTTCGCACATAGAAAGCGGCATTTTTTAGGTAGCTTGGAGCGCTATTTTACAGGGAGCGATATTGGATTAAGTTGGTGGTTGTTGCTTGTTTTTACAAAATAACATTTTATTTTTCCTTGGGCAATTGATCTGCTATTCCTTTGATCCTTTGTATAGTTTCGGAACAAAAATATGGTCCGTGTTTGATTTATAAACCCGCACAAATAGTTTTTATAAATAAATTATTTCTTAATTCACATTGCAAATGGCGCCGTGCTATAAACGTCAGTTTTTCAACACGAAAAAACAAAGTATCACAAATGGAAAAAATTTCGCAAATTTTTCGCATTTTTTGGTTTTGTATGGAGTTTCAACTCGAAAACCGAACAGAGTACCGGCCTTAAGTCATTTTTTGGTGTTTTTGTGAAAAACGTTATTGAAGGAGTTTGTTTATATTTAGAACAGAGTAAAAAGTGAAGAAGCAACATCGGCATGCTCTTCTACGACTCTGATAACACACTATTTAATTAGAAAATAACGGCTAGGAAAATCTCTTAGTGCGCCATTTACATATTTTCAGTTTACTTTTACCATTTGATTAATATTTGTTGTGATGCAGAAAAAAGAGCACTTTCGCGTGCTCTTTTGGCCTGTCTTGTTTTAAGAGCACATTTTGTAAAAAAGAGCACATGTGCTCTTTAAAAGAGCACGTCTGGCATCCCTAATGGCGAGAGAAGGCTGCATAGAAAGACCAGGTCAGTGCTATGTCAGGTAAGGTCTGGCATCTCCATCCCCTTCTGAAACTGTCAATTCAAGATGTCTGCCTGAATTGAGGACATTCGCCTCACATTACGCGCCATCTCTTCGTGTGTCCTTCAAAACCAACTGACCTGACACCTACTTCACTCTGGACTCATTTACGAACTGTATGTAAAAGCTTATTTATTTGATCTTTTTATATTCCTTATTTATGCCATACACCAATTCCCAGGTGCTATAACAACCAATCCTTCGGGCCATAAATACCGAAGAGAATACTACGTTTTCGGAAAGACTACAAATTCGAAACCGAGGAGACTTAAACCAGCAGCATAATCTGAAAATTCAGATGATCCACCGAGTCTCCAAGTTCGTTAGGGGATGACATACATCTGGAATCAACGTCTTACATACAAAGGGTCTTGGGTTCCTACTTTCACCGAACACCAAAAAGTTTTTCTGTGGTGGATTAAACCCCATCAGTGATGCTGGGGACTTTTCTTAGTGCCTTAAAGCTTTTCCAGTGGATTCACAGCAATGTGAAACACCTTTCGGATTCGGCTATAAAACGGAGATTCCTTATCATGGAGCTAACATGGAATCGGGCAGCACTCAGTGATAAGAGAGAAATTCACCGTTGTGGTACAACAGTGGACTGAATAGTCTAAGTGAGCCTGAAATATCGGCCAGCCACCTAACCTAACTTATTGGTTTCTGTACTTCAACATCTTCAACTCTACAAGTTCTCTGATTTAATTTTGAAAATTCCAAATAAACATGACTTTATGACTCCAACAAATAAGAATTATTGGTGGTCTCTACATACCCATGTTATAGGTGTTGGCTAATGTTATTACGATTACACCTTCCATTAGCAGTAGGTCGAATATGTTTACATAAAAAACTAGTCAGTTGTTTATTTGTCTGGGTCCCAAGTTTATTCAAAATAAACACTTTTTTTAATATTTTATTTATGAATTTGTTTAAACGTTTATTTAATATTTTCTTCACGTTTACTCAAATGTTCTTCCAAGGAGTTTTGTAAAAACAAAACGCTGAATATTTACATGATGATTTATTCATGGTTGGGTTTTTAGTTTATTTGTATTAAATGTATACCACAATGGTTTCAATAGTTTCATGGTTTTTTTATACTTTCATATTAGATTTGTGATGGCGGGAAACTATGGATTTACATGTCAATATAATGTCGGTTTAGCGGTGTTTGTTTGAAGGTAAGTCGTTCCATTAAATTAAATAACTACCCACATAGGAACGTGTCTACAGACATATGACCATATTTTTTATGACTTTCATGAGGGAGATTATATCGAATCGATTATTGGGTTTGTAACGACTTGAAATATTAATCTGAGACCCCATAAAATAAATTACAATTATGTATCTATCGACCTTTGTAAATTATTCGGCGGAACTGACAAATATGTTATCAATCGATCTCCTCGAACCAACGACTGAAGCAACATGGCTTCATACCAAGTAGATACTATCACGGATGAAAATGACTGTTTTTCATATGTTTGGCTATAAACATTATATGTTTGGAACACAAATTTTTAAACACAATATTTTTGAGTGCAAGCATATAATGTTCATAAAATAGCATAACATGTTTGGGACATATATGTTAATATGTTAGAACATATTATGTTTGGGACATAAAATGTTTGTAAATATAATATGCTTGGATGCAAACATATATTAATTTAGAAATAGCCTATAAACATATATGTGTTTAGTAGCTTGGAGCGCTATTTAACAGGGAGCGATATTGAATTAAGTTGGTGGTTGTTGCTTGTTATTACAAAATTAACATTTTATTTTTCCTTGGGCAATTGATCAGCTACTTCTTTGATCCTTACAAACTGTGTGGTCCGCTGTTCGAATCCCCGTCCGGCAAAAGGTAAAATTAAAATAAAAAAAATCATACAATTGAATAATTTCTTCTACAATGTTTGTATTACAGAAAAAGGTGCTAAGAACTAAAAAATCTCGTGGAAGTGAGAAAGATGTGGGGGAATATACAATTGGGCAGAAACAAAATTTTGAGCATTCAGGTCGAAAACCTATGTTGTTAGCACCTATATTACCTGTTTATTTTCATAATTCATTTTGATTGTAAATATATAAATAAATAAAATTTTGAGAATTTTTTTTAAGCATATAATAATTTTGGGTGCAAAATGCTTCCAAACATATTATATGTTCATATAATAACATATTGTTTTTTGGAAGACAACATTATTGAATTCGGATGCAAAAATACAAAATGTTTGGAACTTAGACTACCCAAACATATATTGTTTAGACCAATATGCTTTCAAACATATTATATATAGGAAGAGATCAAACATATAAATGTTTGGGCAATACCCAAAAATGAATATGCTTGAAGCAAAATATGTTTGGGAGTATATGTTACAGAAGCGATTTTTTGTGAGCGTGATGGGAGTCGTATGCGACGATATTAGGCTTGTTTTTTTTCTTAGTACTGGATACTCAATTCTGGCTCTTGTCCCCAAATTGGGATGTTTTCGTCCCCAAAACCGCCAATTTAAATTGAAATTCCTCACAAAAATTCCCAAAAAATTTTCGACAAGATTTCGGAAAAAAATAAAGGAATAGGCTCTGCTATAGAAAATCCGTAATAATTTAGAAATTGAAGAAATATGGAATTTTTGCTGTTCGTGTTAAAAAGGAGGTCCCTTGTCATTGAGCTTAACATGGAATCGGGCAGCACTCAGTGATAAGAGAGAAGTTCACCACTGTGGTATCACAATAGACTGAATAGTCTAAGTGAGCCTGATACATCGGGCTGACACATAACCTAACCTAATGGGTTATGAGCCATCAAAATTTTATCTTATGCAAATCGTCTTCTAAATGTTCGAGAAATAAAACTGTGAGTTCGGTCAACATGTGTATTTATGATTGAAAATTTTGTTCTAAACAGCCAAGAAATAATAATAGTAGAAAAATATTTTAGGACTCCAAAAAATTGCCATGGGGTAAAGAGGACAGTTTTTTTTAATATTTTGAAGACTCTTTAAGCACGTAGAAAAAAAGAATTCCATATAACTCATAACCCTTAAAGGGTCCCCAACTCACAAATGTAGTTGTCATCCACGAAAAATATCCCCGATTGGGGGAAAAAATCCCCAATACTGGAAACACTGGTGACGGACTAAAAGAAAACAGAATACTCATTTATCCACAATGTCCACAAATGCGCAACACTGGTATCAGCTGTTTAAAAATAATCACAAAAAACAAGTAAAATCTTAAATTTTTAATGTATGAAGTGTTCAAATACCCAGCAAAAAAATTTGGAAGTTGTTGCACAAACATTTCTTTTAAAGCGCATTCCCGAATCCCCCATCAATTGTTTTCCACTTACGATGCAGTCCTTTTGGACATGTCCACAAACATTTCTTTTAAAGCGCACCCCGGGCTACGCTATCGATTTTTTCCACTTCTGATGCAGTCCTCTTGAACAAGTCCTAGAAAGTACGGAATTAGTCCGTTTTACGTGAAAAAATAAAATTTAGGACAGTTAAATTTTGCAAAAAAAAAAAAGAATAAAAAAGTCAATAAAAAAACATCCCCGCTGGGATTTGAACTTGTGTCGTTTGACTTTTTCACTTCCATGGAAGTTCTTTTCAGAAAGTTTTGCAAATAACGATAGTTAAAATTTTTTTATTAAAAAAAAAAAAAAATAAAACAAGTATATACGGCCGTAAGTTTGGCCAGGCCAATCGTATGTACCCTCCACCATGGATTCCATAGAAACTTGTACTAAAAACTGTCATCCACAATCGAATTACTTGAGTTGCGGTAACACTTGTCGATGGCAAGGTATCTTAAACCTTCTTAACACCGTATTCTCAATTGTAAGTTAGTCCTTACGGGGTATATATTAAACAAACAAAAAAGCCGATTAAATGCGTATATAATTCAGTTTGACAAAATTTTCTATAGAAATAAAATTTTGACAAAATTTTCTATAGAAATAAACAGTACGGCCAAAACAGTACGGAACAACCGTGTTTCTTCAGGAAAGGCAACAGACGTTTATTCAAACACTCTTTCACGTAAATTTCTTGGTTGACAGTCCCGGAAGTTACGAAAATGCTGCTTTTCAAGTCACATGTACAGATGGCTTGCCAAACCAGATATTTCTTTGCGAACTTAGACAGTTTTATGTGCTTGAAAATATCTGCTACCTTTCCCCTTCCTTTTGCCGTATACAACTCCTGTCCCGGAAGCTGCTTGTAGTCGGCTTTGACGTAGGTTTCGTCGTCCATTACCACGCAGTCAAACTTCGTCAGCATCGTCGTGTACAGCCTCCGGGATCGCGCTTTGGTCGTCGTATTTTGTTTATCATCGCAATTTGGAGTCACTACCTTCTTGTAAGTCGATAGTCCGGCTCGTTTTTTTGCTCGATGCACGGTTGTAGACGATACACCCAGCTTATTTGCGGCATCTCGGAGAGAGAGGTTAGGGTTTCGCTTGAAACTACCGGCAACTCTCTTTGTCGTCTCAGCGGCTTCCGGTTTTCGATTTCCCCCTGATCCAGACTTCCTGGCTGTCGACAAACGTTCCCAAAACCTTTACATTTGTAAAGATTGATTTGGCAACTTTTAGCGATTTTGCCATCTTTGCGTGCGAGTAGCTCGGATTTTCGCGATGCGAGAGCAAAATTTTGATACGCTGCTCTTCTTGCTTGGACGGCATTTTGACAACTGAAGAGTGAATTCCAAAATCAAAATAGGAGCAACATTCTACACACACACACCTTCAAAATGAGGGGTGTTCAGGTTTTTTAAATGCAAAATTGAAAGAAATACGTCAAGTTTATATTGACCAAATTTTGACCGTATCACCCTTTAGTAATAAAATGTTGACAAAATTTTCTATAGTAATAAATTTTTAACAAAATTTTCTATAGTAATTAATTTTGACAAAATATTCTATAGTACTAACAAAAAATTGTATAGTAAAAATTGTATAGTAATAAAATGTTGACAAAATTTACTATAGAAATAAAATTTTGACAAAATTTTCTATAGTAATAAAAATGTACTATAGAAATAAAATTTTGGCAGACTATTTTTGGGGATCGGCTATGTATATCTTTAGACCGATATGGACCAATTTTGGCATGGTTGTTAGCTGCCATATACTAGCGCAATGTACCAAATTTCACCACGTCTCAAATTTCAACCGGATCGGATGAAATTTGCTTCTCTTAGAGGCTCCGCAAGCCAAATCTGGGGATCGATTTATATGGGGGCTATATATAATTATGGACCGATATGGACCAATTCCTGCATGGTTGTTGGATACCATATACTAACATCACGTACCAAATTTCAAACGGATCGGATGAATTTTGATCCTCTAAGTGGTTCCGGAGGTCAAATCTGGGGATCGGCTTATATGGGGGCTATATATAATTATGGACCGATATGGACCAATTTTGGCATGGTTGTTAGAGACTATATACTAATACCACGTACCAAATTTCAATCGGATCGGATGACTTTTGCTCCTCTAAGAGGCTCCGGAGGTCAAATTTGGGGATCGGTTTATATGGGGGCTATATATAATTAGGGGCCGATGTGGACCTATTTTTGTATGGTCATTAGAGAACATATATCAACACCATGTACCAAATTTCAGTCGGATCGGATGAAATTTGCTTCTCTTAGAGGCTCCGCAAGCCAAATCGGGGGATCGGTTTAAATGGAGGCTTTATATAATTTTTTACCGATGTGGACCAATTTTTGCATGGTTGTTAGAGACCATATACTAACACCATGTACCAAATTTCAGCCGGATCGGATGAAATTTGGTTTTCTTAGAGGCTCCGCAAGCCAAATCGGAGAATCGGTTTATATGGGGGCTATATGTAATTAAAGGGTGATACGGTCAAAATTTGGTTATTATAAACTTGACGTATTTCTTTCAATTTTGCATTTAAAAAAACCTGAACACCCCTCATTTTGAAGGTCTGTTTGTGTAGAATGTTGCTCCTATTTTGATTTTGGAATTCACTCTTCAGTTGTCAAAATGCCGTCCAAGCAAGAAGAGCAGCGTATCAAAATTTTGCTCGCGCATCGCGAAAATCCGAGCTACTCGCACGCAAAGCTGGCAAAATCGCTAAAAGTTGCCAAATCAACCGTTACAAATGTAATTAAAGTGTTTGGGGAACGTTTGTCAACAGCCAGGAAGTCTGGATCGGGGGGAAATCGAAAACCGGAAGCCGCTGAGGCGACAAAGAGAGTTGCCGGTAGTTTCAAGCGAAACCCTAACCTCTCTCTCCGAGATGCCGCAAATAAGCAGGGTGTATCGTCTACAACCGTGCATCGAGCCAAAAAACGAGCCGGACTATCGACATACAAGAAGGTAGTGACTCCAAATCGCGATGATAAACAAAATACGACGGCCAAAGCGCGATCCCAGAGGCTGTACACGACGATGCTGACGAAGTTTGACTGCGTGGTAATGGACGACGAAACCTACGTCAAAGCCGACTACAAGCAGCTTCCGGGACAGGAGTTTTATACGGCAAAAGGAAGGGGAAAGGTAGCAGATATTTTCAAGCACATAAAACTGTCAAAGTTCGCAAAGAAATATCTGGTTTGGCAAGCCATCTGTACCTGTGGCTTGAAAAGCAGCATTTTCATAGCTTCCGGGACTGTCAACCAAGAAATTTACGTGAAAGAGTGTTTGAATAAACGTCTGCTGCCTTCCCTGAAGAAACACGGTTGTTCCGTACTGTTTTGGCCGGATTTGGCATCTTGCCATTACGGTAAAAAGGCCATGGAGTGGTACGCCGCCAACAACGTGCAGGTGGTTCCCAAGGACAAGAACCCTCCCAACACGCCAGAGCTCCGCCCAATTGAGAAATACTGGGCTATTGTCAAGCGGAACCTAAAGAAGACCAAAAAAACTGCTAAGGACGAGCAGAAGTTCAAGGCAAACTGGCTTTCTGCGGCGAAGAAGGTGGACAAGGTGGCTGTACAAAATCTGATGGCAGGTGTCAAGCGTGAGGCCCGGCAATTCGGATTTGGAAAAGCGAAAGCCTAACTGAATATTTTTCCTGAATTTTATAATAATTGAACTTGAAAAAGAAATTTAATTTGATTTTTTAAATAAACGGTTTCACCGATTTACACGCTTTTTCCCTTGACCAAATTTTGACCGTATCACCCTTTATGGGCCGATATGGACCAATTTCTGCATGGTTGTTAGAGACAATATACTAACACCTTGTACCAAATTTCAGCCGGATGGGATGAAATTTGCTTCTCTTAGAGCAATCGCAAGCCAAATTTGGGGGTCCGTTTATATGGGGGCTATATGTAAAAGTGGTCCGATATGGCCCATTTGCAATACTATTCGACCTACATCAATAACAACTACTTGTGTCAAGTTTCAAGTCGATAGCTTGTTTCGTTCGGAAGTTAGCGTAAGTTCAACAGACGGACGGACATGCTTAGATAGATTCAGAATTTCACTACGACCCAGAATATATATACTTTATGGGGTCTTAGAGCAATATTTCGATGTGTTACAAACGGAATGACAAAGTTAATATACCCCCCATTCTATGGTGGAGGGTATAAAAAATTGCCTATAGTGAGACGTTTTTCATATTAGGTTCATATCACAAACATTTGAATAGACGTTTTGATGCACTGTGTTCAATGGCGTTTGTGGCTGAGTGTGCTAAGGCATTCTGTTATGGTGTCAACAGACCCAGGTTCAACCCCCGGTGGAAGCGAAGAATTTTTTCAATTTGTAAAAATTAGATAATAAGAAAATAAAAGTGTAACAAAAACTACTGATAAAAATAAAAAGTGAAATTGGAAAAAAATTATTTTTAGTTTTTTTATACCCTCCACCATAGGATGGGGGTATATTAACTTTGTCATTCCGTTTGTAACACATCGAAATATTGCTCTAAGACCCCATAAAATATATATATTCTGGGTCGTGGTGAAATTCTGAGTCGATCTAAGCATGTCCGTCCGTCCGTCCGTCTGTCCGTCTGTCCGGCTGTCCGTCCGTCTGTGGAAATCACGCTAACTTCCGAACGAAACTAGCTATCGACTTGAAACTTGGCACAAGTAGTTGTTATTGATGTAGGTCGGATGGTATTGAAAATGGGCCATATCGGCCCACGTTTACGTATAGCCCCCATATAAACCGATCCCCAAATTTGGCTTGCGGAGCCTTCCGGAGCAGCAAAATTCATCCGATCCGGTTGAAATTTGGTACGTGGTCTAGGTATACGGTCTCTAACAACCATGCCAAAATTGGTTCATATCGGTCCATAATTATATATAGCCCTCATATAAACCGATCCCCAGATTTGACCTCCGGAGCCTCTTGGAGGGGCAAAATTCATCCGATCCGGTTGAAATTTGGTACGTGGTGTTAGTATATGGTCTCTAACAACCATGGAAAAACTGGTCCATATCGGTCCATAATTATATATAGCCCCCATATAAACCGATCCCCAGATTTGACCTCCGGAGCCTCTTGGAGGGGCAAAATTCATCCGATCCGGTTGAAATTTGGTACCTGATGTTAGTATACGGTCTCTAACAACCATGCAAAAATTGGTCCATATCGGTCCATAAATATATATAGCTCCCATATAAACCGATCCCCAGATTTGACCTCCGGAGCCTCTTGGAGGAGCAAACTTCATCCTACCCGATTGAAATTTGGTACGTGGTGTTAGTATATGGTCTCTAACAACCATGCAAAGACTGGTCCATATCGGTCCATAATTATATATAGTTCCCATATAAACCGATCACCAGATTTGACCTCCGGAGCCTCTTGGAGGGGCAAAATTCATCCGATCCGTTTGAAATTGCGTACCTGATGTTAGTATACGGTCTCTAACAAGCATGCAAAAATTGGTCCATATCGGTCCATAATTATATATAGCTCCCATATAAACCGATCCCCAGATTTGAACTCTGGAGCCTCTTGGATGAGCAAAATTCATCCGATCCAATTGAAATTTAGTACGTGGTGTTAGTATATGGTCTCTAACAACCATGCAAAAATTGGTCCATATCGGTCCATAATTATATATAGCTCCCATATAAATCGATCCCCAGATTTGACCTCCGGAGCCTCTTGGAGGAGCAAAAGTCATCCGATGCGGTTGAAATTTGGTACATTTCGTTAGTATATGGCATCTAACAGCCATGTAAAAATTGTCAAATTTTATGTAAAAGTTTTGTAAAAAGTTTATTTTTATAGCAATATTTGACAACATTTCCATAGAAAATTTTGTCAAAATTTTATTTCTATAGAAAATTTTGTAAAAAATGTATTTCTGTAGAAAATTTTGTCAACATTTTATTTCTATAGACAATTTTGTCAACATTTTATTTCTATAGAACATTTTGTCAACATTTTATTTCTATAGAAAATTTTGTCAACATTTTATTTCTATAGAAAATTTTGTCAAAATTTTATTGCTATAGAAAATTTTGTCAACATTTTACTTCCATAGAAAATTTTGTCAACATTTTATTTCTATAGAAAATTTTGTCAAGTTTTTATTTCTATAGAAAATTTTGTCAAAATTTTATTTCTATAGAAAATTTTGTCAAACTGAATTATATACGTATTTAATCGGCCTTTTTTTTGTTTAATATATACCCCTTATGGACTAACTTACAATTTAGAAGACAGTGTTAAAAAGTTTTACGATACCTTGCCATCGGCAAGTGTTATCGCAACCCAAGTAATTCGACTGTGGATGACAGCCTTTAGTAGAAGTTCCTACGCAATCCATGGTGGAGGGTACATAAGATTCGGCCTGGCCGAACTTACGGCCGTATATACTTGTTTTTTTTTTTTTTAATTTCTTCATCCAAATGAACTTCCAAGGCACAATTTCTAAAGCAATGCAAAGAATCCAAAAATAGACTACTTCCGTTCTATGACAAGCCCATGTAAAATTCATAGGAGATGATCTAAGTTTGCACTACTTCCCGATCACAAATTGGAGATCCAAACTACTTTTTTGGAAGCTGGGTAGTAAAAAAATATTTACTCCTGTGATTATTTATGACTCTTTACCACTTTCAAAATGCAATTTGGCATTGATCGGACTTACACTGATGAGATGTTCTGGATAAATCACCAGTTCAACGATGTTCTGGATAAATCACCACTGCAAGGATGTTCTGGATAGCTCGTACAAAGCTTGCAACGAGCATAGAAAATAATACCAACAAATTTCTTCCTATTAAAATTTTAAATAAATTTAAAAAAATAATCAATTTAAAAATTTATTGAGGTCAACCAATTTTTTAATTGAAACAAAAATCTATCATAAAAATTAGGTATCATTTAAGTATCAACCAATTTTTTAATTGAAACAAAAATCTATCACAAAAATTAAGTATCAATTACTTTTTTACTTGGAACAATTAATTTTTTTATTGACTTTGGTGATTGATCAATTAAAGTTGGATTAATTAAATTAAAAAATAGATTTTTTCGGTGAATACTAAAAGAAAACTGTAGAGGCATTTCTTTGTACTACAGCTAATTTCGTACACTATAGGGTACCAAAGAGTCGACCCGACCAAAATTACGATCGTTTTCTAATAAAATATTATATTTCGGGTTTTTTTATATTACTTTTACATTTAACCATATTTATCACAAATTATAGGTAAGTGTTTGTTGGTGTTTTTCTAATGTACTCAATACAAAACATTGGCCTACATCATCATATTTCCTTGAATTAAATCGTGTATTTGGTAAATTTGAGTGAAAAGCGTTGGCGTCAGTGTTACTATTATTATTGGAAATTACAAACCTGTTTGGGCCTATTCATATGGCTCATAATACTTATCAATTTTTGTTTTCTTCAAACAGCAAACAAAAATGATAAACGTTGTTTGCTGTAAGATTGTCTAATCGAGATAAGAGTTGACAACTTCTATTTTGATTTTCCCTTTTCCTTTTTGACATTTTAATTTTAGGGGAAAATTGGGTTAACAAGTCTCTGATATTTGGGCTATCTCAAAAACCTAAACAATCAGAAAATGAAAAAAGTATATGTGACTTTTAAATACCCATCACCATGAATCAAATATAATAGTTTCCTGTGAAACCCTTCTCTTGGCTAAGGGTTACTTGGTAATATATAGAATTTTAGGTGAATTTGATGAAACATTCTGCCTCAGGAAGATTGATTCAAATAGGACACTTTCCGAAGTTAAATTTAAAGTTTCTATTCGCACACAAAAAACAATTTTTGGATTCAATCACGAAATTAATTGACTCAATTAATTTATAACTGAAATGTCGTGAAAAATCAATCACCAAAGTTAATTAAAAAATTAATTATTATTATTGATTTTTTTGCAATTAAAAATTATTTGAATCAATCAAATTTAATTGAATATATTTGAAAATTCAATTAAAAGTTGAATTGCAAATATTTTGGCGAAGACAAATAGGGAGATCGGTTTATATAGCAGCTATACCAAAATATAGACCTATATTAAAAATCAAATTCAACACAAGTCTTTGTGGACCTAAAACACCTCTACATTTCCAATTTCAGCCAAATTAGACTGGGACTAGAAGCACAAAAAGGCAAAGAAAGGTCGATTAAATATGTATATATTCAGTTCTTGACCGATATAGATTAGGTTAGGTTAGGTGGCAGCCCGATGTATCAGGCTCACATAGACTATTCAGTCCATTGTGATACCATATTGGTGAACTTCTCTCTTATCACTGAGTGCTGCCCGATTCCATGTTAAGCTCAATGACAAGGGACCTCCTTTATATAGCCAAGTCCGAACGGCGTTCCACATTGCCGTGAAACCACTTTGAGAAACTTTGAAACCCTCAGAAATGTCACCAGCATTACTGAGGTGGGATAAAGGGTGATACGGTCAAAATTTGGTCAAGGGAAAACGCGTGTAAATCGGTGAAATCGTTTATTTAAAAAATCAAATTAAATTTCTTTTTCAAGTTCAATTATTATAAAATTCAGGAAAAATATTCAGTTAGGCTTTCGCTTTTCCAAATCTGAATTCCCGGGCCTCACGCTTGACACCTGCCATCAGATTTTGTACAGCCACCTTGTCCACCTTCTTCGCCGCAGAAAGCCAGTTTGCCTTGAACTGCTGCTCGTCCTTAGCAGGTTTTTTGGTCTTCTTTAGGTTCCGCTTGACAATAGCCCAGTATTTCTCAATTGGGCGGAGCTCTGGCGTGTTGGGAGGGTTCTTGTCCTTGGGAACCACCTGCACGTTGTTGGCGGCGTACCACTCCATAGGCTTTTTACCGTAATGGCAAGATGCCAAATCCGGCCAAAACAGTACGGAACAACCGTGTTTCTTCAGGGAAGGCAGCAGACGTTTATTCAAACACTCTTTCACGTAAATTTCTTGGTTGACAGTCCCGGAAGCTATGAAAATGCTGCTTTTCAAGCCACAGGTACAGATGGCTTGCCAAACCAGATATTTCTTTGCGAACGTTGACAGTTGTATGTGCTTGAAAATATCTGCTAGCTTTCCCCTTCCTTTTGCCGTATAAAACTCCTGTCCCGGAAGCTGATTGTAGTCGGCTTTGACGTAGGTTTCGTCGTCCATTACCACCCAGTCAAACTTCGTCAGCATCGTCGTGTACAGCCTCCGGGATCGCGCATTGGTCGTCGTATTTTGTTTATCATCGCGATTTGGAGTCACGACCTTCTTGTAAGTCGATAGTCCGGCTCGTTTTTTGGCTCGATGCACGGTTGTAGACGATACACCCAGCTTATTTGCGGCATCTCGGAGAGAGAGGTTAGGGTTTCGCTTGAAACTACCGGCAATTCTCTTTGTCGTCTCAGCGGCTTCCGATTTTCGATTTCCCCCCGATACAGACTTCCTGGCTGTCGACAAACGTTCCCCAAACACTTTAATTACATTTGTAACGGTTTATTTGGCAACTTTTAGCGATTTTTCCAGCTTTGCGTGCGAGTATCTCGGATTTTCGCGATGCGCGAGCAAAATTTTGATACGCTGCTCTTCTTGCTTGGACGGCATTTTGACAACTGAAGAGTGAATTCCAAAATCAAAATAGGAGCAACATTCTACACCCACACACCTTCAAAATGAGGGGTGTTCAGGTTTTTTAAATGCAAAATTGAAAGAAATACGTCAAGTTTATATTGACCAAATTTTGGCCGTATCACCCTTTAGCCCCCATACAGACCGATCACCCGATTTGCCTTCTTGGGCAAATCGTGATACCGCAGTGTTTACACGATTTGCTTCAAATTAAAAACTTAAATGTACTTTTGGTCTATAAATAGATGTGTCGAATATGTTGTGTTCCGGTCCAAGTGTTAGCATGGCCCCAATATTGATCGAACTCCCGATTTGACTTCACGTGCTTCAAGACACAATATATAATATAATATAATAATATAATCGGATAATTCCGATTATTACAAACGGAATGGCACAGTTATTATACATGTGTATAAAAAAAGTCACATTTGAGAGGACCCGACTATATGGAATCTTGCAACAGTGTCAGCTGGAAAAGCAGTATACAAACATTTGAACCAAATTAGTGGAAAACTTTTTTTGCAGGATCATTTTCGAAATATCTGAATACCGTTTTTTGGGAAAAGGCACCAAATATGAGCTGGTGAGTGTTTGACTGTGACAACGAATTCCTTTTTGATTTCTCTCAAATATTTGCGTAGTGTGACCGCACCATTATACCCATAAAAAAGTATCTTCCAAAATAAAACAAAACAATTTATATTCCTATTTTAAGGGCAAGAAATCATTGTGCTTACGAACATATCTCTTTTTTCAGAATTGGTAGGATAACTTTAATTAATTGAATTTTCGGAAAACTCATTTTATGATGAATGCAACATTTTACAATGCTATCAAAAAAATATTAAAATGGAATCATTCACATCTGATGATAAATAATTTAATTTTAAACTATTTCGATGGCATGGAAATGTTGCATATGTCAGCTAAACCAAAATCCTATCGTTTTTTTTTTTTTGAGGAAATAAATTTGTACTCAGTTCACTATTTCGTGCGATCGTATGAAAATGTTCCATATGTTTTGGTGTTTTTGTTTTCTTCTTTTTTTGTATAAATAGGTGTTCACAAAAATACAAATTATAGAGCTCTTTTGTTGATTCCATAAATAATTTTCTAGTTATTTCAATATGCCAAAACATCTTAGTTTCCCATTTATGAAGGCACAACAAATAATGAAAGACACAGTGGCAGATATGCAGACGATACTGGGAATGAATCAATCAATTAAATTAATTTATTATTTTATTAATTATTTAAAAGCTTTGAGATATATGTTTTTATTTAGAAAATGTTTAATCTGTATTTTTTTAATTTTCTATGAGTACTACGAATTCGGTAAGTATCAATCTTCATGCATTCCATTTAAACACTTTTTATCTAATCTTCAAAACCAAACTACTTACTAACAGAATATATAGATATGTTATCATTCTATATCTTTACATCGCCGCCATACATATCATTTCACCATATTCTGAACATAAAAATATGTTTTGTAATTTATAGTAAATGCCTCATTATACGATGGAGGTTCAACAACGAAGTTAATTAATCCAATTTATTTGTAATTGAATAATTGAAATCTCTTTAATTCCACCACCAAAAATTTTCCGCTGAATTTATAATTGGTTATAAATTTTTCACAGACAAAATGTTTCTGATTCAATTACGATATTAAATGATCCAATCAAATTTTTAAATTGCTTCAATCACTGAAATTATGATATTAATCACAGATTTATTTAAAAATAAAAAAACATACTTAATTAACAAACTAATTGATTCAATTAAAAATTTTATAGATTTTCGTCGCAAACTGCTATTATTTTTTTAAAACTTGTTTTTTGATAGTTTCCATAGATAATTTAATTTTCTTTTGTTTAATAAAATGGTACAAATTATTTAAATTTTGTCGAAAAATATGCTAAATCCATTCTAGAAAAATTACGAATTTTTGAAAAAAAATAAGGTCAAACGTTTCGGACAAGCGTTAGAATGCATTAAAAGTTATAAAAAATTATAAAAATAATTTATTTGACAAAATATCACAGAATCTTTTAATTTACATCAAAACCACGATGTGACCTAAAGAAGTGAGGCAAATTCAGTGTACCGACTATTGAAATAGAGGACTTCCGTGCTATGCAAGCTCATGTTAAATTCATCGCTTCTGCGTCAATTTTGCACCACTTCCGGATCCAAAAAGAACATTTTCATTACTTTTTTGGCGACGCTTTTTTTGCTGGGATATTGCCCCATATAAACCGATCCGGTTGAAATTGCAAATGCAAAAATTGGTCCCTATCGGTCGATAATTATATAAACCGATCCGCAGATTTGACATCCGGAGGCTATTCGAGGAGCAAAATTCTTCCAATATGGTTGAAATTTGGTACGAGGTGTTAGTATATGGTCTGCATCAATCATGTAAAAATTGGTCCATAATTATATATAGTTCCTCCGGAGCCTCTTGGAGGAGTAAATTTCATCCGATCCGGTTGAAATTAAGTACGTGGTCCAAGTATTTAGTCTTTAAAAACCATGCCAAAATTGGTTCATATTGGTTTAAAGTTATATATAGCCCCCAGATAAACCTATCCCCAATCACACAAAAAGTGGTGCATATAGGTTCATAATTGTATACACGCACAGAAAAAACATGTTTGGACATGGTTGCCGCATCCATTTAATGTTTATCTAGAGCATGTAATTGCCGAGAAAACCAAGTATTTTGTATTTGTAAAAATAGTTTTCGAGCGGAGAAAAATGTATGGTGGCAATAAGCATTTGAATGGTTCTCAAATACCGCAAACATGTTCTTATAGAGTATAGACATGTCTAGTACCATTACATGACCATAAAGATCATTTACATTTTTTTCGTGACCATTTCATTTTTTAACTTTTTTGCAGCGAAAAGAATTTTATAACAAGTATATACAGCAGTAAGTTCGGCCGGGCCGAATCTTAAATACCCACCACCATGAACCAAATATTAGGGTTTCCTTTGAAATTTCAGGAGGGCTTGAGGACACTTCCCGAAGATAAATTTAAAGATTTCATCCATGAGGACTATATCAGATTCTGGATTTATAAGAACCATTTTTGTTTGAGTTTTACAGGAATCATTAACATCTCCTGTAAGTGTGCAAGAAAATTATAAAATAACGTCTTGATTTGAAATCTTAAATCTGTAGAAGTAAAATCTGGAAATTTTACATTGAGTTTCAAGCAATTTTCATCATCAGTGCGCCTTCTACACCCTCAAGAAGTGAAGTCGGTCTATATGGAAGCATTACCAAATGGACCTATAAAAACCTAATACGATACACGTTTTTGTGAGCCTAAAATACCAGAATATTTACAATTTCAGGCAAATCAGATAAAAACTACGGTTTCTAGAAACCCAAGGAGTTAAATCGGGAGATCGTTCTTATGGGGGCTATACTGAAATATGGACCGATGCTCACCGTTTTCGGCACACCTCTTTATGACCCGAAAATACCTCTAGATTTCCAATTTCAGGCAAATAGGATAAAAACTTCGGATTCTAGAAGCCCAAGAAGTAAAATCGGGAAATCGGTCTATATGGGGGCTATACCAAAATATGGACCGATACTCACCATTTTTGGCACACCTCTTTATGGTCCTAAAACACCTCTAGAATTTCAATTTCAGACAAATTGGATAAAAACTACGGTTTCTATAAGCCCAAGACCCCAAATCGGGAGGTCGTTTTATATGGGTACCATACCAAAACATGAACCTATACTGACAATTTTTGGCACACGTATTTGTGGTCCTACAATACCTCTAGATTTCCAATTTCAGGTAAATTGAATAAAAACTGCGGTTTCTATAAGCCCAAGAAGTAAAATCGGGAGATCGGTTTATATGGAAGCTATACAAACCATGGACCGATACTCACCATTTTTGGCACACCTCTTTATGGTCATAAAATACCTCTAGATTTCCAATTTCAGGCAAATTGGATGAAAACTTCGGATTCTAGAAGCCCAAGAAGTAAAATCGGGAGATCGGTCTATATGGGCTATATCAAAACATGGACCTATACTCACCATTTCCGGCACACCTACTTAATGTCCAAGAATACCTCTAGATTTACAATTTGAGGCAAATTGGGTAAAAATTACGGATTGTAGAAGACCAAGAAATAAAATCGGGAGATCGGTCTATATGGGGGCTATATCAAAACATGGACCGGTACTCACCATTTTCGGCACACGTCTTTAGGGTCCTAGAATTCCTCTAGATTTAAAATTCCAGGTAAATTGGATTAAAACTAAGGATTCTAGAAGCCCAAGAAGTAAAATTGGTAGATCGGTCTATATAGGGGCTATATTAAAACATGGACCGATACACCCTATTTTCAGCACACCTCTTTATGGTCCTAGAATACCTCTAGATTTCCAATTTCAGGCAAATCGGATAGAAAATACACTTTCTAGACGCCCAAGAAACAAAATTGGGAAATCGGTCCAATGGGGGCTGTACCAAAACATGGACCGATACACCCTATTTTCGGCACACCTCTTTATGGTCCTAGAATACCTCTAGATTTCCAATATCAGGCAAATTGGATAAAAACTACAGTTTTTATAAGCCCAAGACCCCAAATCGGGAGGTCGGTTTATATGGGGACTATATCAAAACCTTGACCGATATAGCCCATCTTCGAACTTGACCTGCCTGCAAACAAAAGACGAGTTTGTGCAAAATTTCAGCACGATTGCTTCATTATTGAAGACTGTAGCGTGATTACAACAGACAGACAGACAGACGGACATCGTTATATCGTCTTAGAATTTCTCCCTGATCAAGAATATATATACTTTATATAGTCGGAAATTGATATTTCGATGTGTTACAAACGGAATGACGAACTTATTATACCCCCGTCACCATTCTATGGTGGTGGGTATAAAAAAAACTGCTAAGGGCGAGCAGCAGTTCAAGGCAAACTGGCTTTCTGCGGCGAAAAAGGTGGGCAAGGTGACTGTACAAAATCTGATGACAGGTGTCAAGCTGAACTGAATATTTTTCCTGAATTTTATACTAATTGAACTTGAAAAAGAAATTTAATTTAATTTTTTAAATAAACTATTTCACCGATTTACATGCGTTTTCCCTTGACCAAATTTTGACCGTATCACCCTTTATTAATCACAGATTTATTAAAAAACAAAACATGCTTAATTACCAAACTAATTGATTCAATTAAACATAACATTTATAGATTTTCGTCGCAAACTGCTATTATTTTTTGTTTTTGATATTTTTCATAGATAATTTAAACTTCTTTTGTTTAATAAAATGGTATTTAAATTTTGTCGAAAAGTATACTAAATCCATTCTAGAAAAATTGCGAATTTTTGAAAAAAAAAATAAGGTTAAACGTTTCGGACAAGCGTTAAAAATCATAAATAAATTTTTAAAATTAATTATTTAGCAAAATAGCACAAAATTTTTTAATGCATATCCAAAACACTAAATTCGGATCACACCTTAAGTGATGCAAATTCAGTGCAACTGCTGTTGACTGGTGGACGTCCGTCCTATGACAAGCCCACCACACAAAAATTGGTCCATATCGGTCCATAATTATATATAGCCCCCATATAAACCGGTCACCAGATTTGACCTCCCGAGCCCATTGGAAGACCAAAATTCATCTGATTCAGTTGATATTTGGTACGTGGTGTTAATATATGGGTTTTGGTATACGAGTTTTGGTTTTGGAGCCTCTTGGAGGAGCAAATTTCATCCGAGTCAGTTGAAATTTGGTACATTGTGCTAGTATATGGCCGTTAACAACCATGCCTAACTAGGTCCATATCGGTCAAAGTTATATATCCCTCAGATAAATCGATCCCCAATCACAAAAAAATTGGTCCATATCAAGTTCATAACATAATTGTATATAGCCCCCATATAAGCGACCCCCATATTTCAATTCTGGCTCCCTGCGTACCGTGCAAAAGTCCATGTTAATTCGTAATTATTTGTAGACTTACCTACACATACCTTTTTTGTCTAATATATACCACGTATGGACTAACTCACAATTTAGAAAACGATTTAAGATACCACAACCCAAGTAATTCGATTGTGGATGACAGTCTTTCGTAGGAGTTTCTACGCTATCCATGGTGGAGGGTACATAAGATTGGACCTGGCCAAACTTACGGCCGTATAAACTTGTTTTTTTGTCTAATATATAACTTATGGACTAACTTACAATTTAGAGGACGATGTTAAGTAGTTTTAAGATGGCAAAGTCATCGGCAAGTGTTACCACAACCCAAGTATTTCGATTATGGATGACCGTCTTTAGTAGAAGTTTCTACTCAATCCATGGTGGAGGGTACATAAGATTCGGCCTGACCGAACTTACGGCCATATATACTTGTTATTTTTATTTTTATTTATTATTTCAAAATAAAATTTCGTTTGTCTAAAGTTTCGTTTCTTAGAAAAATGATTATTTTATTTTTATTTATTTATATTTATTATAAAAATAACCAAGCCTGTAGGCTAATAGAAAATGGTTACAAAAAATACTACAAACATAACTTTACATATATAAATATTTACCCAAAATAAAAATTAAAAAAAAAATCCTACACGCAAAGAAAAAAAATGTTTGGAAAACGTGTACCGAAAACGTTTTTCTGTTGTTAGAGTTTTTTGAATTGCTTCGAAAAGTATACACTTTTATCACCAAAAAAATCGTTCGTTACAAAATGTTTATTTTTTTAATAAAAAAAAGTTATTTTTGAACCAACAACACAGTCCATTTCGTTTATACCAAAAACTGTTCTTTTCTGACTTTAGGTTTTTAATAAGACACATTTTACAGTTCATAGTAAAAATTTAATATAGTAGAATGTAATGTTGAACATTTTTTCGGAATCTTCCGACCATATCTGGAATATATGTAAAAAAAAAACTTTGGTCGAAGCAGGGATCGATCCCACGACCCTTGGCATGCAAGACGGGCGTAGCAACCACTGCTCCACGGTGCCCAACTAAATGTATTTTTCTGTTAAATAAACTTTGTTTAATCGGGTCGTGGGCTCCGCAAGCTATGCTATATAAATATAACTTATATGGGTAATTGTCTATTGATGACAATAACGGCTACATAGCTCAGTGGATAGTGTGTTGGCTTACAAATTGCATTGTCCCCGGTTCGATTCTCTGTCCAGGCGAAAGGTAAAAAATTTAAAAAAATTATAAAATCGTATAATTGTTTGTATTACAGAAAAAGGTGCTAATAACTAAAACGCTTCGTGGAAGTGAGAAAGATGTGAGGGAAAATGCAATTAGCTAGAAAAAATTTTTTTAAGGTGGTCTTTATGAAATTGTTTTTACATCCTGGAAAAGAATAAACGTTTATCACAAAAAGTATATACTTTTCTTCCCAATACACTTCCTTTCAACGAAAAGCAAATGAGAAACGAACTTTGTTTGTCTAAAATTTCGTTTGGGAGGAAAGAATTATTTTTTTTGCGTGTATAAAAAATTCGAATCGAGAGAACAAAGAAGAAGAAGTGAAGATACTTATTTTTAAAAATGGAAAAGAAAAAACTACTAAAAAACGATGGATTAGTTAAACTGCTATATTAAACAACCTATTACTACTAAAAACGTCAAACGCCAGGTAACATCAAAAATTTTCTTACCGACCCTCATATATTAATTGCAGTACTTTACCATTATAACGCCAACGTTTCATTTTACCCATGGGCGCACTGATAGATGGATGGACAGACAAATTACGTTTCTTTCGTAAAACCATTGATTGACATAAAGGTTTAATAACTCAACCGCCACTTTATTAAAGTTCTGAACTTGTTAGAAAACAAAAAAAAACAGAACAATTGTAGTTTAGATATAGCCGCGTTTAATAAATTCAATATAAAGCCTAATCAACGGCGAACATGAAAATAAACAACAAAAATTAATAACTCTATATTATGGTTTCTCTTACTCTCTCTCTCTCTCTCTCTCTCTCTCTATCTCGCTCTCTGTCTTTTGAATACCTTTTCACAGTTGCATAAACAGGATATGAACTCAAAAAGGTAAACAAGATATTAACAATGATACACAAGGAAACATGATTTCTCTTGGGGCGGAAAACAAGATGACACATAAATGTGGAAATTGGTTATAAATCATTTTGATTGTGACATATGTGGGCAATGTCCATAGCTCCCTCCACTCCACCCATCGAAAAACACTAAGGTGTGTTAGCTTTTTCTTAATTCCATTGAGGATTACGCCATTCATAAACATGTAGCAAAAACGTTTAATTATTGATAATATGAAAATGTTAAACCACACCGTGGGATGTACATATACAAAAATATGAAAAACACAATTTAACATAAAAATTGATATTTAATTGTTTGCTACTACAAGATGACGAGTTTAATTCTTGTTAAAAAAAATTAATATTGTTAACCTTGTCTATTCCAGCACGATCGACTATACTTTATAAGCATATTATTCCAATCAGATACATCCTAGTTACAGAATCCTATATTAAAACGTAATTTGTTTTATCCTTGCAGAAATTACAATTCATACCTTTGGCAATATTAGCAAAACCAGTATAACCAAAGATCATTCAGAAAGAGATGCTACTCTGTCGCTGTAAACTAAGTCAATAGATGTCTTTGTAACGAAGTGTTAGTGTTGGTATGTCAAACTAGAAATTATAGCTCATGATATTTGACAGTTCGTTATATTGTATACGTGGCACCAAAGGGATTTGTGTTTACGGTTGTTTCGATTCCAACAAAAAATGCAACATTTTAGAAATACTTTTGGATTCACAACATTATGATTTAGCAATAACTTTAGAACGACACTATAATTTAAGTACAACAAGTATATATGGCCGTAACTTCGGCCAGGCCGAATCTTATGTACCCTCCACCATGGATTGCATAGAAACTTCTACGAAAGACTCTCATCCACAATCGAACTACTTGGGTTGTGGTATATTAAAACTTCTTTACATCGTTTTCTAAATTGTGAGTTAGTCCATACGTGGTATATATTATACAAAAAAGTTATGTATAGTTAAGTCTACAAATAATTACGAATCGATATGGACTTTTTGCAGAATTGAAATATGGGGGTCGCTTATATGGGGGCTGTATACAATTATGAACTTGATATGGACCAATTTTTGTGTGATTGGACATCGATTTATCTGAGGGGTATATATAACTATAGACCGATATGGACCTAGTTAGGCATGGTTGTTAACGACCATATACTAGCACAATGTACCAAATTTCAACTCACTCGGATGAAATTTGCTCCTCCAAGAGGCTCCAAAACCAAATCTCGGGATCGGTTTATATGGGGGCTATAAATGATTATGGACTGATATGGACCACTTTTGCCATGCACCCAGAGAAGGAATATGATCACCTCAAACATGTTTTAAGAGCAAAATGTTATGTTTGGGTGGTGACCATGTAACATGGTTTTCGCAACCATGTTATTTTCTCGGAAATCATGTATCTGATCTCGGCAAGCAGGTTATATTTGACGAGAAAATAACATTTTAGTGACAAACATGTTACATGGTCACCATACAAAAATAACATTTTGCTCTTGAAACATGTTTGAGGTGATCATATTCCTTCTCTGCGTGTGGTTGTTAAATATCATATACTAACACCACGTACCAAATAGAGGTCTGCACAATTCCAGTTGTAAATGCAGAGTACACGTGTACTTGCTACATGAGTACATCTATTTGAAAGAGTCGCAAAACTATTGGTACACATTTTGATGAACACCAAAAGCCACGAGTAACTTCTTGTTGCTACTCTGATGTCTTCACTACCAACAAACACATATTCCTCTTTCTCTCTTATTGAAGTGTACTCAGAGTGATCACGTCGAGTATGTTGCGAGAACAAAACTTCATAGAGTACTCCATGTACCAAGTGCAGTTTCAGAAATACAAAAAAACAGTTAATCTCCATAATATATGTTTTGGTTTATTATAAAGAACGGCAAACGTTAAGGTAAGTGTGTGACATACATAAATATATGAAATATGTGATATACATACATATCTATGATTAATAATAATGGAATGTTTTGCTTCGCACATAACTGAGAAATACTTGTGGTACCACGTGAAGTAAAGAGAATCCATGTTGTACTTTTTCTCAAGTACTTACATTGTTATTGTTCCTTTTTTTCGGAACACATATTGTTTCGGATAAGTACTTGGTGGTATTTGACAAATAAGTGTTCTCTTCACTTCACTACTTGCGCTCTGAGAGAAAGACAGTGTATGTACTATATTCGACAGCGAATTGCATACATGTAGTGAAAAGTTATTCGATGCAGACCTCTAGTACCAAACTTCAACCAGATCGGATGAATTTTGCTTCTCCAAAAGGCACCGGAGATCAAATCTGGCGATCGGTTTATATGGGAGCTATATATAATTATGGACTGATAGGAACCAATTCCTGCATGGTTGATGGATACCATATACTAACATCACGTACCAAATTTCAACCGAATGGGAAGAATTTTGCTCTTCCAAGGGGCTCTGGTGGTCAAATCTGGGGATCGGTTTATATGGGGCCTATTATAATTATGGACCGATACCGACCAATTTTTGCATGGGAGTTTGAGGCCATATATTAACACCACGTACCAAATTTCAACTGAATCAGATGAATTTTGGTCTTCCAAGAGGCTCCGGAGGTCAAATCTGGTGATAGGTTTATATGGGGGCTATATATAATTATGGACCGATGTGGACCAATTCTTGCATAGTTGTTAGAGACCATATACTAACACCATGTGCCAAATTTCAGCCGGATCGGATGAATTAAAAGAAAGTTTATAATCCTTGCTTCAAATTTTTTTTTCATTAAATTTAGGACACAAATCTTGAAATTTTGCGTCACTCTGCTGAAGTTGTAGATCTTTGAAGTGAGGCAAATTTTCCTTAAAATAAAGAAAAACATTTTTAATTTAAAGAAATCGAAATATTGAATTTTTAAATTTAAGATAAAAACGCTTCACATATAGGCTAATACTTATTTTAAGGATTTGCATCTTTGGTTTAAAGTTTTTTTTTAACATTAAGAAAACTGTTTTTACTTTGAAGTACCTGGCATAATTTGAATTTTGAAATTGGAATTTGTACATAAATATCTTTATTAATATATCGCAAAAAGAAAATAAAAACTCGATGAATGAGATCTGTATGCAATTTTAATTTTATTGATCCTAGATTTGAAGACAGGGAGGTCCGTAAAAAATGTCTTTATTTTAAAGAATTCGCATCTTTGGCTCGGAATCAATACCAAAATCCTTAAGGGTCAAATCTTTGAATCCAAGGACTTTTTTTTTTTGAGTGTACAAACGAACTTTGTTATTACATATTGGATACGTATATTTGATATTCGCATCCAGTATTTATTTATTGATAATATTTATAACCATAATAAATTTTGAATAGAATTTTTTCTTTAAATTTTACCATAAAAATATGCTTTAGACAACATTTTCCATAGAAATGAAATGTTCACAAAATTTTCTATAGAACAGAAATTTTGACAAAATTTTCTATAGAAATAAAATTTTGACATAATTTTCTATAGAATAAAATTATAACAAAATATTCTATAAAAATAAAATTATGGAATTTTCTTTAGAAATAAAATTTTGAGAAAATTTTCTAAGAACTACAATTTTGACAATATTTTTTATAGAAATAAAATTTTAGCAAAATTTTCTATAGAAATAAAATTTTGAAAAATTTTTCTATAAAAATAAAATTTTGACAAAATTTTCTAGAGAAATAAAATTTTAACAAGATTTTCTATAGAAATAAAATTTTCACAAAATTGTATCTAAAAATAAAATTTTGACAAAATTTTCTGTTGAAATACTATTTAGACAAAATTTTCTATAGAAATAAAATTTTGACAAAACCTTTCAATAGAAATAAAATTTTGACAAAATTTTGTAGAGTAATAAAATTTTGAGAAAATTTTCTAAAAAAACATAAAATTTTGACAATATTTTCAATTGAAATAAAATTTTAAGAAAATTTTCTATAGAAACAAAATGTTGACAACATTTTTTATAGAAATAAAATTTTGACAACATTTTGTATAGAAATAAAATTTAGTCAAAATTTTATATAGAAATACAATTTTGACCAAATTTTCTATAGAAATAAAATTTTGACAAAATTGTCTATAAAAATAAAATTTTGACAAAATTGTGTATAAAAATAAATATTTGACAAAATTTTGTAGAGAAATAAATTTTTCTATAGAAATATAATTTTGACAAAATTTTCTATAGAAATAAAATTTTGACAAAATTCTCCATAGAAATAAAATTATAACAAAATGTTCTATAAAAATAAAATTATGACAGCATTTTCTTTAGAAATAAAATTTTGACAAAATTTTCTATAGAAATAAAATGTTGACATAATTTTCTATCGAATAAAATTTTGACAACATTTTCTATAGAAATAAAATTTTGACAAAATTTTCTATAAAAATAAAATTTTGACAAAATTTTCTTTAGAAATAAAATTTTGACAAAATTTTCTATAGAAATAAAATTTCGACAAAATTTTCTACAGAAATAAAAGTTAGACAACATTTTCTACAGAAATAAAATTTAGACATCATTTTCTATAGTAATAAAATTTAGACAAAATTTTCTAGAGAAATAAAATTTTTACAAAAATGATTATAGAAATATAAATAATTTTCTATAGAAATAAAATGTTGACAACATTTTCTAGAGAAATAAAATTTTTACAAAATTTTCTAAAAAAATAAAATTTTTACAATATATATTAATAAAATTTTGACAATATTTTGTAAAGAAATAAAATTTTGACAAAATTTTATATAAAAATATAATTTTGACAAAATTTTCTGTAGAAATAAAATTTTGACAAAATTTTCTATAGAAATAAAATTTTGACAAAATTTTCTGTACAAATAAAATTTTGACAAAATTTTCTGTAGAAATAAAATTTTGAGAAAATTTTCTATAGAACAGAAATTTTGAGAAATTTTTTAGTAGAACATAAATTTTGACAAAATTTTTTATAGAAATAAAATTTTGACAAAATTTTCTATTGAAATACAATTTAGACAAAATTTTCTATAGAAATAAAATTTTGACAAAATTTTCTATAGAAATAAAATTTTGCCAAAATTGTCTATATAAATAAACATTTGGCAAAATTTTCTAGAGAAATAAAATTTTCTACAGAAATAAAATTTTGACAAATTTTTCTATAGAAATACAATTTTTTACAATATTTTGTATAGAAATAAAATGTTGACAAAATTTTTTAGAGAAATAAAATTTTGACAAAATTTTTTAAAAAAATAAAATTTAGACAAAATTTTCTAAATAACATAAAAATTAGACAATATATTCTATAGAAATAAAATTTTGAAAAAAAATTTGTATAGAAATAAAATTTTAGTAAAATTTTCTATAGAAATAAAATTTTGACAAGATTGTCTATAGAAATAAAATTTTGACAAAATTGTCTATAAAAATAAAATTTTGACAAGATTGTCTATAAAAACAAAAATTTGACAAAATTGTCTAGAGAAATAAAATTTTGACAAAATTTTCTATAGAAATAAAATTATGACAATATTTTGTATAGAAATAAAATTTTGAAGAAATTTTCTATAAAAATATAATTTTGACAAAATTTTCTATAGAAATAAAATTTTGACAAAATTTTCTATACAAATAAGATTTTGACAAAATTTTCTATACAAATAAAATGTTGACAAAATTTTCTATAGAACAGAAATTGTGAGAAATTTTTAATAGAACAGAAATTTTGACAAAATTTTTTATAGAAATAAAATTTTGACAAAATTTTCTATTGAAATACAATTTAGACAAAATTTTCTATAGAAATAAAATTTTGACAAAATTTTCTATAGAAATAAAATTTAGACAAAATATTCTATTGAAATAAAATTTTGACAAAATTTTCTGTAGAAATAAAATTTTGACAAAATTGTCTATAAAAATAAACATTTGACAAAATTTTCTAGAGAAATAAAATTTTCTACAGAAATAAAATTTTGACAAATTTTTCTATAGAAATACAATTTTGACAATATTTTGTATAGAAATAAAATTTTGACAAAATTTTTTAGAGAAATAAAATTTTGACAAAATTTTTTAAAAAAATAAAATTTAGACAAAATTTTCTAAATAACATAAAAGTTAGACAATATTTTCTATAGAAATAAAATTTAAAAAAAAAAATTGTATAGAAATAAAATTTTAATAAAATTTTCTATAGAAATAAAATTTTGACAAGATTGTCTATAGAAATAAAATTTTGACAAAATTTTCTATAGAAATAAAATTTTGACAAAATTTTCTATAGAAATAAAATTTTTTATAGAAATAAAATTTTGACAACATTTCGTATAGAAATAACATTTTGACAAAATTTTCTATCGAAATACAATTTTAACAACATTTTCTATAGAAATAAAATTTTGACAACATTTGGTATAGAAATAAAATTTTGACAAAATTTTCTATAGAAATAAAATTTTTACAATATTTTGTATAGAAATAAAATTTTGACAAAATTTTAATTGTTAAATTGGATCAACATTGTTTTTAATTGACGCCAACGATTGACACTATCATTTGTGTGATTAAATAAATTTCAATTAAAGATTATTTCTATCAATTAATTTTGTGATTGAAGACATATTGTTTTCTGTGTAGGATGGGTCCCTGGATTTCAATAGAATTTTTTTCTTTTATTTTTATCATAATCATCAATATTAATAAGATTCATAGACATATTAAACAAATACAAAGCAACTACTGTGCAAACTTCAATATTTCGCCAAGTGCTGTCATTGTTTTGGCATTATTGAAACAGCTAATGATGATTGATGACACGACATAATTTGTACGCGTTTTGTCATATTTGTATCCATGGAATTTGTGGTATCGTCTTGATAGTAATTTTGAGTACTTCTAAACACTTTTAATAGTTCATATGCATGACAATTAATTACTCAATTAAAAAGTCATATTTTATAATAAAAAACAAAAAAAAACTTACAAAAATATTCACCTTTTTTACGAATACGAAATTGTATTTAATATAAATTTTGAATTTAGAACTTATTTTCACCGGAGTTTTGTTATAAACAATTAAATCATATTTTATTAATTAATTTCTTATTTTTTATGTATATTTTTTTTATTCACATATATATTTTCTAATTTTCATTCACTCAATTTATTTTTAATATTGTTCTCTTGGATCGCATTTTAAAATGCGTCTTCACCAAATGAACTCTCTCAACTAACTGTCGATTTCGAAATTTATTTTGTTTTTTTGTACGATTTGTAATTGTTTGAATAAATATCTCCACTATTTGCGAGTATGTTCGAATAGAATTGTATCTTAACTGTGGAACATGTGGAGCAATACTAAAATAAAAAAAAAAACCTGGCATGGAAAACCTAATGCCGGCTAGCTAGCTGAATGACTGTGTAGAGCGCGCTGTTGGGATAGTTGCCTCTATACCAACAACCAACCATCCATATAACTATTGATGGACAGACGATTGACGGCGGAGTGTGTCACAATAGAACCACAGTCAAATTTGTGTGTGCTGCTACATTTAACTGGAATGGTGTAATCATCATTTGGGAGTATGGATGCATTAACATACAGGGACGGAGTTCGGGTCTCCAAACCATATAATACATAGTTGCTATAGTCTTACAATTTGGTGGCAACATGAAAATCAGTACTTTTGTCAAATTTTTATTTCTATAGAAAATTTTCGCAAAATTTTATTTCCATAGAAAATTTTGTCAAAATATTATATGTACAAAATATTTTGTCACAATTTTTGTTTATAGAAAATGTTGTCAAAATTGTTGTGTACAGAAAATATTGTCAAAATTTTATTTCCATAGAAAATTTTATCATTTTATTTCTATAGAAATAAAAATTTTATTTCAATTGAAAATTTTATCAAAATTTTAATTCTATGGAAAATTTTATTTCTTTAGAA
This sequence comes from Haematobia irritans, assembly GCF_050003625.1. NCBI lineage: Eukaryota > Metazoa > Arthropoda > Insecta > Diptera > Muscidae > Haematobia > Haematobia irritans. The sequence continues at coordinate 231,519,650 of NC_134397.1, forward strand.
AGTCTTTGTCGAAATTGTATTTCTATAGATTTTTTTTCTATAGAAAATTTTTGCTAAATTTTATTTCTATAGAAAATATTGTTAAAATTTGATTTCCATAGAAAATTTTTGTCAAAAACTTTATTTCGGTAGAAAATTTTGTTAAAATTTTATTTATATAGAAAATATTTTAAAAATTTTTGTCCAATAGAAAATTTTGCCAAAATTTTATTTCTATACAAAATTTTGTAATAAATTTATTTTTATATAAAATTTTGTAAACATTTTATTTCTATAGAAATCGTTTGCAAATTTTTTTTCTATAGAAAATATTGTTGAAATTTCCATAGAAAATTTTTGTCAAAAATTTTATTTCGGTAGAAAATTTTGTTAAAATTTCATTTATATAGAAAATATTTTTAAAATTTTATTTCTATAGAAAATTTAGCCAAAATTTTATTTCTATAGAAAAATTTTGAAAAATTGTATTTCTATACAAAATTTTTTAAAAAAATTATTTTTATGCAAAATTTTGTAAACATTTTATTTCTATAGAAAATATTCTTAAAATTTTATTTCCATAGAAAATTTTTGTCAAAAATATTATTTCGGTAGAAAATTTTGTCAAAATTTTATATTTGTAGAAAATTTTCTCAAAACGTTATTTCTATCAAATAAAAATATTTATCAAAATATCTAATTATACAATTATTCTTCGAGCTTTATGGACAGCTAGATTAAGGAACATGGTTAATAGAGCCATTGAAAATAAACGCCAGATACAAATCTATACACGCCTGGACTGTATATGTTTCGGTTCGGGCGAATGAATCTTTCCACAGCCTTTAGTATAGATCTGGTTGGGAGTTATCTCTCCCAGCCAGATCTATACTAAAGGCTGTGGATTTGTATCTGGCGTTTTCTTTTCAATGGCTCTATTAACCATGTTCCTTAATCTAGCTGTCCATAAAGCTCAAAGAATAATTGTATAATTAGATATAATGCATTTGGACGTCAATTGCCTGTTCGGTATCAGTCTAACATGAAATATATTAATCAAAATATTATTTCTACAGAATATTTTGTCACAATTTTTGTTTGTATAGAAAATATTGTAAAAATTATTTTGTACAGAAAATTTTGCCAAAATTTTATTTCCATAGAACATTTTGTCAACATTTTATTTCTATAGAAAAAAAAATTATTTCCATAGAAAATTTTGTGAAAATTATATTTCTATAGAAAAGTTTGTCAAAATTTTCATTCTATGGAAAATTTTTGAAAAATTGTATTTCTATGGAAATTTTTTGAAAAATTTTATTTTTATAAAAAGTTATTGCAAAATTTTATTTCTATAGACAATTTTTCAAGAATTTTATTTCTAAAGAAAATGTTGTTAAAATTTTATTAAGTTTTCTTAAAATTTGATTTCTATAGAAAATTTTAATAAAATTTTATTTCTATCGAAAATATCGTCAAAATTTTATATCTATAGAAAATTTTGTCAAAATTTTATTTCTATCGAAAATTTTGTCAAAATTTTATATCCATATAAAATTTTGTCAAAATGTTATTACTATAGAAAATTTTGTCAAAATTTTATTTCTATAAAAAAATTTGCAAAATTTTATTTCTGTAGAAAATTTTTGTCAAAAATTTTATTTCTATACAAAATATTGTTAAAATTTGATTTTCATAGAAAATTTTTGTCAAAAACTTTATTTCGGTAGAAAATTGTTAAAATTTTAGTTATATTGAAAATATTTTTAAAATTTTATTTCTATACAAAAATTTTGCAAAATTTTATCTCTACACAAAATTTTATTTCTATACAAAATTTTGTAATAAATTTATTTTTATATAAAATTTTGTTAAAATTTCATTTATATAGAAAATATTTTTAAAATTTTATTTCTTTAGAAAATTTAGCCAAAATTTTATTTCTATAGAAAAATTTTGCAAAATTTTATTTCTATACAAAATTTTATTTCTATACAAAATTTTGTAAAAAATGTATTTTTATACAAAATTTTGTAAACATTTTATTTCTATAGAAAACTTTTGCAAAATTTTATTTCTGTAGAAAATATTCTTAAAATTTTACTTCCATAGAAAATTTTTGTCAAAAATATTATTTCGGTAGAAAATTTTGTCAAAATTTTATATTTGTAGAAAATTTTCTCAAAACTTTATTTCTATCAAATAAAAATATTAATCAAAATATTATTTCTACAGAATATTGTGTCACAATTTTTGCTTGTATAGAAAATGTTGTAAAAATTATTCTGTACAGAAAATTTTGTCAAAATTTTATTTCCATAGAACATTTTGTCATCATTTTATTTCTATAGAAAAGTTTGTCAAAATTTTCATTCTATGAAAAATTTTTGAAAAATTTTATTTCTATGGAAAATTTTTGAAAAATTGTATTTTTATAAAAAGTTATTGAAAAATTTTATTTCTATAGACAATTTTTCAAGAATTTTATTTCTATAGAAAATGCTGTTAAAATTTTATTTTTCTCGAAGTTTTCTTAAAATTTGATTTCTATAAAAAATTTTGTTAAAATTTTATTTCTATCGAAAATATTTTCAAAATTTTATATCTATAGAAAATTTTGTCAAAATTTTATTTCTATTGAAAATTTTGTCAAAATTTTATTTCTATCGAAAATTTTGTCAAAATTTTATTTCTATTAAAAATTTTGTCAAAATTTTATATCTATAGAAAATTTTGTCAACATTTTATTTCTATAGAAAATTTTGTCAAAATTCTATTTCTATTAAAAATGTTGTCAATATTTTATATCTATAAAAAAATTGCAAAATTTTATTTCTGTAGAAAAAGTTGTCAAAATTTTATTTCTATAAAAAATTTAGAAAATTTTATTTCTATAAAAAATTTAGAAAATTTTATTTCTATAGAAATGTTTATTTCCATAGAAATTTTTTTCAAAAATATTATTTTGGTAGAGAATTTTGTAAAAATTTTATATTTGTAGAAAATTTTCGCAAAACTTTATTTCTATAAAAAATTGTGCCAATACATTATTATTTCTACAGAATATTTTGTCACAATTTTTGTTTGTATGGAAAATGTTGTAAAAATTATTGTGCACAGAAAATTTTGTCAAAATTTTATTTCCATAGAACATTTTATTTCTATAGAAAAAAAATTATTTCCATAGAAAATTTTGTGAAAATTTTATTTCTATAGAAAAATTTGTCAAACTTTTCATTCTATGGAAAATTTTATCAAAATTTTATTTCTATGGAAAATTTTTGAAAAATTTTATTTTTATAAAAAGTAATTGCAAAATTTTATTTCTATTGACAATTTTTTCAAGAATTTTATTTCTATAGAAAATGTTGTTAACATTTTATTTCTCTCGAAGTTTTCTTAAAATTTGATTTCTATAGCAAATTTTGTTAAAATTTTATTTGTATCGAAAATATCGTCAAAATTTTATATCTATATAAAATTTTGTCAAAATTTTATTTCTATCGAAAATTTAATTTTTATTAAAAATTTTGTCAAAATTTTATATCTATATAAAATTTTGTCAAAATTTTATTGCTATAGAAAATTTTGTCAAAATTTTATTTCTATAAAAAATTGCAAAATTTTATTGTTGTAGAAAATTTTGTCAAAATTTTATTTCTGTAGAAAATTTTGTCAAAATTTTATTACTATAGAAAATTTTGTCAAAATTTTATTTCTATAAAAAATTTGCAAAATTTTATTTCTACAGAAAAAAATTTATTTCTATTAAAATTTACAAAATTTTATTTATATAGAAAATTTTTACAGACTTTTATTTCTATGGAAATGTTTTGCAAAATTTTATTTCTATAGAAATTTTTTTTCAAAAATTGTATTTCTGTAGAAAACCAAAATTAATTCAAATTTTTTATTTTGCCTTAATAAAACCTTTTTTATTCTAAAACCACAGATATTAAGCGCTTTTTTGTGGTGTCGTTTCGTTATAAAAATATTGTAGCACTATGCAACGACACACATTGACTTTGGCTATATTGTATGAAAAATGTTGTCTGTTTTCTTTAAACGAAGTTTCCTTAAATACGCTAGTGTGTGCATTACACACTAATCTATAAATAGACATGCTTGACTGTTTGCTTCACTGGTGTGATGCCTATAAAAATGTTACTCTATTTCGTGTTGAAGGGCATCTGCTATGTTTTATTGACTTCAACAGGGCCTAAGGCCTTTTAATATATTTTTTTTTTTAATTTAATTCCACGTCAGTGTAGGTTGGTGGAGACAAAAGAGTCTCATAAACCAGTTATACAATACTAAAGATATATTATATTAAAAATAAATGTGTTGAAAATTGCATTCTTAAACTCAAATGTTTATATTTGATCTTTTTATGAAGGAGAGTAGATCCGTGATGTCCATGTTGTTGAAGTTCTGCAGCAAGTTCGTAAAGGGCCTTTGGCCTTTCATAGAAATAAAAAGCCCCTGGACCTATGGATCGCCTATACTCGTGGACAAATATACAACACTTACAACACACAATCAAAGAATCCCCATGAATGAGTAACCCAACCATTCACTATGTAGATATAGCCAAACAGACGGTCGATACCAATAGAAATGGAAAACACATCAAACGACACAGTGTAAACATTCTACACTTGAGTGTGTGCGTGTTTGTTTTTTTTTTTGTAGTTTAGTTTGTTGATATTATGTATGTTTTTCTTTTTTTCTGTTTTTATTTATTTAATGATTTTTTGTTATTGTTTTGGTTTTGTGATGTTGTTGTCGTTATTAACCATGCAATAATTTTCAATGACCAAAGTCATTGCTTTTGAACACCCTAGTAACCCAGTGGTAATACACCTACACATTCATCGAGTGACCACACAATCACACATATGGTACCCATCACCACTTGATATGGATTAAATTGCATTGTCCAAAAGTCCATTAGAATAAACAAAAAGCAATGAAAATTTAATAAAGAAGGCCTTCACTTTGAAAATCCTATTGAGAGAGTTGAGTACTTAAACTTCATCTCCTCTTTTCATTATAATAAAAAATGTGCCTATACACAGAAAAAATGTCACCAAAATATTTCCAATTAAAAAGTTGATTGAAATTGATTTTTTTTTCAATTAATAGATACAATTAACTTTTTAATCACGATAGAAACTTTAAGTTAATTTCAATTTCAATTCATATTTTATTCAAACTCGGAAGACTAACGCCCATTTTCATGAAGCTCCGTTAGTTCTCCGTTAACTAACGAACTTTTAAACCGTATTATGGACATAGCTGCCGTCTTGCCTATATATTCCATATGCCAGTTAGGAACTTAACTGCCGACAATTTTTCAGTTAAAGTTAACCGGAGAGAAGATATTTGAAATTTTCTTTTTGTTAATTGACAGTTAAAGCCTAACGGAGCTACATGAAAATGGCCGTAAGTCACTTAAAAAAAAGTGATGGACATTTTTTTTAATTTTTAACTAAAAATTTATGTCAAAAAATCATTTTTTTTAATAAAACTAAAAACACTAAGTTAGTTAAGAAAGTAATTGCAAATAGTTACGTTTTTAATGAAAAAACAAGTAAGGAAAGTCTAAAGTCGGACGGGGTCGACTATATTATACCCTGCACCACTTTGTAGATCTAAATTTTCGATACCATATCACATCCGTCAAATGTGTTGGGGCTATATATAAAGGTTTGTTCCAAATACATACATTTAAATATCACAGAATTTGATAGACTTCTACAAAATCTATAGACTCAAAAATTAAGTCGGCTAATGCACTAGGGTGGAACACAATATTAGTAAAAAAATGCATAAGCGTAGGAAGGCCTCTGGGGAGGGGGCTTAGACCCCCCCAGAAACATTTTAGCACCCCCCCCCCCAGAATTTGAAAACCTATTTACGATTTTACATTTTTATAAAAATTAAACAAGTATATACTCGTACAACGCACAAAGTTCCACTAAAGACTTTCATGCACAATCGAATTACTTGGGTTGTGGTAGAAGTCTGATATTTATGAAATAAAGCTGTGGTTGAACTTATGATTTAGTTGAATAAAAAATAGTAATATATATTAAAACTATTCTTTCATAAATTAATATCTTAGTAATGCTGCAAAAAAGCGTCGCCAAAAAAGAAGTGCAAATGTTCTTTTTGGGTCTGGAAGTGGTACAAAATTGGCGGAGAAGCGATGAATGCGATATGAACTTGTCATAGAACGAATGTCCACCGTTTCAACAGCCGTTGCAATGAATTTGCATCACTTCTTAAGGTGATATTTTCCCAAATAAATAATTTTTATACTTTTTTAATGCATTCTAACGCTTGTTTGAAACGTTTTCCCTCGAATATTTTCAAATATTATCGATTTTTCTATAATGGATTTAGCATTTTTGTGGCAAAATTTGAATAATTTGTACCATTTTATTTATTCTTACTCTTTTTTTAAACTATTTGAAAAAAGAAAACAAAAAATTACGCATTAAAATATAAAAAATGAAGTAAATAACTTCTTGTGTAGTTAAAATAGTTAACTTCTTTGTGAAGACATTCTTGGAAGTGCTTTTAATGTTGTGCCTTTAGAACAACTCCCAATTTTTTGCTGGGAAAAGTGTGGAACTACCCTACGGGAAATGGATCAACCGCAGAACTGGTACAGGACTAGTCCCTGGTGTGTATGGACCAGTCCCAGTTCCGATCAAAACGTATGGAAGGGACCGTCCACTTTAACATGGGTTTGTCATTGACGGAGTAAACTTACATTTTAGGACTCGTCTTGGACTCATCCCAAAGGACACGTCCTGGGACAATTTAGAAGGAGCAACCCATAAACAGGTCCTCAGCAACCAGTCTCGGACAAACTCTTAGAAATCTCTTTCAATTTGGGCTCCTAATCGAACCCGGAATGAAAAAAAACTTTTGAAATATGTCGAACAAAAGGTTATTCTGATAATTTTATTTCACTAACGGCCATTTTCATGTAGCTCCGTTAGACTTTAACTCCCAGTTAACAGAAAGTAAAATGGAAATATCTTTTCTCCGGTTAATTTTAACTGAAAAATTTTTAGTAGTTAGGTGTCTAACTGACATATAGAATATATAGGCGGGATGACAGATATGTCTATAGTACGGTTTAAAAGTTCGTTAGCTAACGTAGCACTAACGGAGCTTCATGAAAATGGGGGTAAATGTAAAAATTACAACTAACTGGAGCAAAGGTACCAGTTCTGTGATAGGTCCGTCAGTGGCAATTTGCACCAATTTCCCGTAGGGTACTTTTAGTTGCTTTATTATAAATTGATTGTCGAGTTATTTTGATGTCTATTTTTTTATTCAATTTTATGAAATAAAACATTAGTTGAACCTATAAGTTCAGTCTATAAAGTTTTAGCTAGGGGGGCTATAGCCCCCCCCTAGGAAAATTGTCTAGCTACGCTAATGGAAAAATGTGGGAAACATTTAAATCTGAAGCAATTTTAACCCTGGAAAGTCATCCTTATTTTTTGTACACTAACGTCATCCTTCGTCATTTTGACTACGGCATATTTAAAGACGCTATAATTTGAATTGTGAGCAAAAATGAGAACCAAATTTGAGAATATTTTCTTATTCAATATGTTTTTAATTAGTATACAACAAAAATTCATAAAATAGTTTAATTAGTATAGCTTAAATTTATCATTTCCCAATCGACTAAAATACATTTTAGATGGAAATTGAAATTGTGCGTCGTCATTTTGACGAAGGATGACTGTCCAGGGTTAAGGAAACTTCGCAAAAGTTTATGTATGATTTATCGCTCGATATATATGTAGTAGAAGTTTAAGAAAATTAGAGTCATATGAGTGTAAATCGGGCGAAAGCTGTATATGGGAGATATACCCAGCAAAAACTCCTATTTCCAGGTATGAGTAGAAGTATGCCTGCGCCAAATTGGTAACAACTTCCTCGTACATATATCAGTAGTAATACTTTTACACGGGCATAACATTGGAGGAAAGTACTTCCGTGCAAGCATACCAGCAGTCGAAAAATAAGTACTTCTTCGCAAGCATACCAGCCCACTAAAAATAATATCTTTACCATAAAGATACCCAAAAAGTGCGAACTCGCCCCTGTTGTTTTCTAATCCAACACACTATACCACACCTCACGACATGGATCTATTCAATGATGTTATTTTGTAATATAAATTATGTACTATACAACATTAGAAAACAAAGGTATATTTTTTTGGCAATTTTTTTCTGAAATGTAATTTGGCATTACTTATCGCTACTATTAACGGTGCCCACTGTAGAGCCGAACCCTGCCCTCAAGGTATGATTTTGATTACCGGTATTAATAGAAAGAATCACTTTTAAGCAAATTTCTCCGGATATGGACTTATATGACCCCATATATATTTCGCCGGATATGGACTTATATGACCCCAGAAGTCAGAGTTTTACCCTAATTTGCTTAAAATTTTGCACAAGAAGAACAATTAGTACTATAGTCAAGTGTCCCAAATTTTATTGAAATCGGTTCAGATTTAGCTCCCATACACCCAGAGAAGGAATATGATCACCTCAACCATGTTTCAAGAGCAAAATGTTATTTTTGAATGGTGACCATGTAACATGTTTGTCGCAAACATGTTATTTTCTCGGAGATTATGTGTCTGATTTCGGCAAGCATATTATTTTTGGCGAGAAAAGAACATTTTTGCCATAAACATGTTACATGGTCACCATCCAAAAATAACATTTTGCTCTTGAAACATGGTTGAGGCGATCATATTCCTTCTCTGCGTGTATAACAGGTTGGCTGATAAGTCCTCGGTCTAACAAAGCAAAACACATTTTTTTTTTTGTCAAAATTCGTTTTTATTATTCAACATAGTTCCCTTCAAGAGCGATACAACGATTATAACGACATTCCAATTTTTTGATACCATTTTGGTAGTACTCCTTCGGTTTTGCCTCAAAATAGGCCTCAGTTTCGGCGATCACCTCTTCACTGCAGCCAAATTTTTTCCCTGCGAGCATCCTTTTGAGGTCTGAGAACAAGAGAAAGTCGCTGGGGGCCAGGTCTGGAGAATACGATGGGTGAGGAAGCAATTCGAAGCCCAAGTCATGAATTTTTGCCATCGTTCTCAATGACTTCTGGCACGGTGCGTTGTCTTGGTGGAACAACACTTTTTTCTTCTTCATATGGGGCCGTTTTGCCGCGATTTCGACCTTCAAACGCTCCAATAACGCCATATAATAGTCACTGTTGATGGTTTTTCCCTTCTCAAGATAATCGATAAAAATTATTCAATGCGCATCCCAAAAAACAGAGGCCATTACTTTGCCAGCGGACTTTTGAGTCTTTCCAAGCTTCGGAGATTTTTCACCGGTCGCTGTCCACTCACCCGACTTTCGATTGGACTCAGGAGTGTAGTGATGGAGCCATGTTTCATCCATTGTCACATATAGACGGAAAAACTTGGGTGTACACGCAGAGAAGGAATATGATCACCTCACCCATGTTTCAAGAGCAAAATGTTATTTTTGTATGGATACCATGTAACATGTTTGTCACTAAAATGTTATTTTCTCGTCAAATATAACCTGCTTGCCGAAATCAAATACATGATTTCCGAGAAAATAACATGGTTGCGAAAACCATGTTACAGGGTCACCACCCAAAAATAACATTTTGCTCTTAAAACATGTTTGAGGTGATCATATTCCTTCTCTGGGTGTATTACGAGTTAACAGCTGCAAACACCGCTCAGAATCATCAACACGTTGTTGTTTTTGGTCAAATGTGAGCTCGGGCGGCACCCATTTTGCACAGAGCTTCCGCATATCCAAATATTGATGAATGATATGACCAACACGTTCCTTTGATATCTTTAAGGCCTCTGCTATCTCGATCAACTTCATTTTATGGTCATTCAAATTCATTTTGTGGATTTTTTTGATGTTTTCGTCGGAAGCCACCTCTTTCGGTCGTGCACTGCGTTCACCGTCCTCCGTGCTCATTTCAGCACGCTTGAATTTTGCATACCAATCAATTATTGTTGATTTCCCTGGGGCAGAGTCCGGAATCTCATTATCAAGCCAAGTTTTTGCTTCCACTGTATTTTTACCCTTCAGAAAACAGTATTTTATTAAAACACGAAATTCCTTTTTTTCACAATAACAAAAGTTGCTTCACAAAAGACGCTCTATCTCACAAACTAATTGACTTACAGCTGTCAAATTTTGACACGAATCATTGGTACAAAATTGGTACAAATGGTACATTGGTATAAAAATAATATGCATTTAATACTAGCGACGCCATCTATGTGTCAGACCGAGGACTTATCAGCCAACCTGTTAAAAAATAAATTTATTGTATTTTTTTTTCATTCAACGTTTCGCTGGGGGATTCCAGCTTCTTCAGGGATGTTATTTTATTGAATATTTAATTTTCATCGGGCTATTCTCTATTGCACTTATAAAGTTTTCTTATTCGCTAACATAACGTAAGACAAACAAAACAAAATTCCTTAATAATTGCAGAAAATAAATATTACAGAGCTTTCCTATTACCTAAATCACCGGTGAATATCGACTCCAATTTTCTTGAAAATACATATACTTTAATGATTTAATAACAGTTTTGAATTGTACTAAAATATTTTTAAAAACGTCCATGTTAAAGATTATTGATATTAGATTTTACATTTTCTGAATTGAAGTTATTAAAAAATAATGAATAATTGTTATTTTTGTTTTTATATGATACAATCTAATAGCGATATACGAACTAAAGAGTATATGTGATGATTTAATAACAGTATTGAATTTTACTAAAATATTTTTAAATTCTTCCATGTCACAGATTTTTGATATTCGATTTTACATTTCCTGAATTGAAATAATGAGTGGTTGATATTTAATATGATATATTATAATTTTTAAATGATACAATTTAATGACTAAAGTTCAAAATTGTTTACCTTATACATTTTTAGTTGATCATTCTCCTGGATTAAATAAATGCTATGTATATAAAATCTGATTTTTTTTCGTTATACATTCTATGCAAGGCCGTATTCAGGGGGGGGGGGGATGAGGGGGATCAAACCCCACCCCCGTAATGAATGAATATTTTTATATAAATAAATATATATTTTTAGCTGCATAGAAAATCTTATCGAAGATGTTGAAGAAAAGCTGGAGGTTTTATTTTGAAAAACGCTTACCTATAAAACTTGCACAAATCATAGAATACTAGTTGAAAAGCCCGTCAAACGGCGGTCTAAAAAAACAAATTGTTTTTGTTCTCGCACCACAAATTTCATTTTTGGAAAATGTATTTCTGCTTTTTATGTGTGTTTGTTGTTCTTTTTGTGAACATGACTCGCTTTGTTTGACCATAGCAACAACAACGAAACAGCCAAACACACATGTGTAAATGAAATGGCGCAAAACCTGCGAAAAGAACCTGCCTAATTCAGCGATGGAAGCAATAAAGAGATATTTCCAAACGTGCATATTCTTTTAAAAATTTTGGTCACTTTGCGAGTTACTCAGGGATGGAAAATACAATTTTTAAGAAAGTACAAAAAAGGTATTTTTTGAGCGGAAAGGTACTTTTTACTAAATTTCAACAAAAATTTCACTGGAAGATTATTGTCAAGAGACTGAATTTTAAAGAAAATAAAATTTTGGCAAAATTTTCTATAGAAATAAAATTTTGCAAAAATTTCCTATAGAAATAAAATTTTTACAAAATTTTCAATTGAAATAAAATTTTGACAAAATCTTCTATAAAAATAAAATTTTGCAAAAATTCTATATAGAAATAAAATTTTGACAACATTTTCTACCGAAATAAAGAATTGATAATATAGAATCGCATTCTTTTTCGACTAAAACTTTCTTGAAGTTCAATAAAATCCTGTTATTGACTATGTATTTTACAAAATCGAGATTTTCTTCCCACATGAACATGTCTGTTTTGCCATATTTGTAAAAGACTATTAGCAAATAAGGTTGATAAAGACTTTCTCGAAATATTAAAATATTTTGTCAAAGCTATTGTACCATAAATCTGATATCGACTCAAAAATGTCTACACAAAAGGTACTAAATCATTCGCGGGGGTACTACGGTACTGACCGGGGTGGAAAAGGTTTGAAAAAAGTACTATAGTACTGCATTTTCCATCCCTGCAGTTACTACGTGCTCATCCGAACGTTCATTTTCAACAATGAAGAGATTAAAGACGTATCTTAGAAATTCGACTAGCGAGAGTAGACTCAAAGGATTGTGCGGACTGAAGAAGTCATTGATTTATTTGCTGCCCAAAAAGCCCGTCGGCTCAATTTAATATTATAAAAATATTGTATACATACCTATGCATAAATAAAATTTTCTACACATGAGATTATATGAATATATTTTTTTTAAAGTTGAACCACCCCCGAATTAAAATCCTGGCTACGGCCTTGATTCTATGGAAACTATAGTATGCACAAGAATTATATATGAAAATTATATTTATAACAAACTCTTATAGGTCATGATGTTTCTTACAAATATGGAATTGAGTGGTATATTACATTGTATTTGTATCATATAGCACACACACACACATTTATATTGTTGTAAATTTATTTATGAATTTAGTCATGTGTTATTATCGCATTTTCTTATCTAAAAATTATTATTATATAGATTGCAATAATATTCGATTGTATGCCAATGGAAAATTTCCAAACATCTACATTACAAGACACAACTATGTGGTGCAAATATTCGAAGAGAACTAATTGAATTGACAATTTAATTTAGAGAAATTTTGTTAGGTAAACTAATTTGGCTATTATTAAATATAACTATCACTTTTTGTAATATCAGATTTTTATAATGTGTCATATTTGAGGACCCAGTAAAAAAGCGTCGCCAAAAAAGTAGTGAAAATGTTCTTTTTGGATCCGGATGTAGTGCAAAATTGACGCAGAAGCGATGAATTTAATATGGAGTTGTCATAGGGCGGAGGTCCACCATTTCAACATCAGTTGGACTGAATTTGCATCACTTCTTACTCTGTGATATTGATATTGTCATATTTTCACAAATAAATAATTTTTATAATTTTTTATGAAAAGTTTGAATTAAAATATTCTGAACAATTCGCAATATTTCTTGAATGGATTTAGAATTTTTTCGACAAAATTTCAATAATTTGTACTATTTTATAAAGCTAGCTTACTCTGTTTTTAACCTTTTTGAAACAAAAAAATTAAACTTACCCATTAAAAATAAGAAAAAACGAGTTATAAATAATCGAATTAAAAGAACTTCCTGTGTAGTTAAAATAAAGAACATCTTTGGGAGTACATCTTTTCGTAAAGCTTTTAAAGTTGTGCCTCTGGAAAAACTTCCAAATTTTTTTGCCGGGGAATTAAATAATTCATGTTTCTGAAAAGTGCAGCCTTTAACGTCAACGAAATCGATTATCATAAGGAAAGGAAAAAGGAAAAAATATAATAAGCAACGATTAGCCCGTCGTAAAACTAGGAAAAACACGACTAATGTACGCGTTAGAATTGTTGTTGTATCCTGGAAACCAGTTTCTGTAAGTTGTCACATGTTGTTGTAGTTGACTGTAGAAACAATAAGCATTGTTCGACTGTTCACCACTTAGGTGAATTCTAACAAATTAGCTTTCTAAAAATAAATTTCGTGTTGTTGCATTACTATGTAACAAAACGAAATAAAAATAAGATTAAAGGACTTGTAAGTTATATGAAAAGATGATGTACAGTGGGAGAAAAGATGATTCAATTTGTAAGAGGAAATTTCCCAAATGTTTTCTCCATAAGGAGTTAGCATAAAGGGCCCAAAATTGAGTTATCTCTCCCAGCCAGATCTATACTAAAGGCTGTGGAAAGGTTCATTCGCCCGAACCGAAACATGTACAGTCCAGGCGTGTATAGATTTGTATCTGGCGTTTTCTTTTCAATTGCTCTATTAACCATGTTCCTTAATCTATATCTGTCCATAAAGCTCGGAAAATAATTGTATAATTAGAAAAAAAGGGTCTATTATAAATACAATGATAATATTTTTTTATAAATACAAATTATTATAACATTTTTTGTGTATTTTTTATATATAAAAAAAAAGTTAATTGAAATTTCTTTAAAGAAAATGCTAGTATCAATCACAGGAAATAAAAATTGGAAATTAGCATATAGGACCCAAAATGAACCATATCCACCGCCAGATCTACACTAAAGGGAATTTGTATTTTAATTAAAAATGTAAAAAAAAAACTTTCAATCATTTTCTTAACAAATTTTTTGTTTTTATTATACCCTCCACCATAGGATGGGGGTATATTAACTTTGTCATTCCGTTTGTAACACATCGAAATATTGCTCTAAGACCCCATAAAGTATATATATTCTGGGTCGTGGTGAAATTCTGAGTCGATCTGAGCATGTCCGTCCGTCCGTCCGTCCGTCCGTCCGTCTGTTGAAATCACGCTAACTTCCGAACGAAACAAGCTATCGACTTGAAACTTGGCACAAGTAGTTGTTATTGATGTAGGTCGGATGGTATTGCAAATGGGCCATATCGGTCCACTTTTACGTATAGCCCCCATATAAACGGACCCCCAAATTTGCCTTGTGATTGCTCTAAAAGAAGCAAATTTCATCCGATCCGGCTGAAATTTGGTACATGGTGTTAGAATATGGTCTCTAACAACCGTGCAAAAATTGGTCCATATCGGTTCACTTTTACGTATAGCCCCAATATAAACGGACTCCCAAATTTGGCTTGCGATTGCTCTAACAGAAGCAAATTTCATCCGATCCGGCTGAAATTTGGTACATGGTGTAAGTATATGGTCTCTAACAACCATGCAAAAATTGGTCCATATCGGTCCACTTTTACGTGTAGCCCCCATATAAACGGACCCCCAAATTTGCCTTGTGATTGCTCTAAAAGAAGCAAATTTCATCCGATCCGGCTGAAATTTGGTACATGGTGTTAGTATATGGTCTCTAACAACCGTGCAAAAATTGGTCCATATCGGTTCACTTTTACGTATAGCCCCAATATAAACGGACTCCCAAATTTGGCTTGCGATTGCTCTAAGAGAAGCAAATTTCATCCGCTACGGCTGAAATTTGGTACATGGTATTAGTATATGGTCTCTAACAACCATGCAAAAATTGGTCCATATCGATCCATAATTATATATAGCCCCATATAAACCGATCTCCAGATTTGAACTCCGGAGCCTCTTAGAGGAGCAAAATTCATCCGATCCGGTTGAAATTTGGTAAGTGGTGTTAGTATATGGTCTCTAACAACCATGCAAGAATTGGTCCATATCGGTCCATAATTATATATAGCCCCCATATAAACCGTTTCCCAGATTTGGTTTGCGGATCCTCTAAGAGAAGCAAATTTCATCCGCTACGGCTGAAATTTGGTACATGGTGTTAGTATATGGTCTCTAACAACCATGCAAAAATTGGTCCATATCGGGGCATAATTATATATAGCCCCCATATAAACCGGTCCCCAGATTTGACCTCCGGAACCCCTTGGAGGAGCAAAATTCCTCCGATTCGGTTGAAACTTCGTAGGTGGTCTTAGTTTATGACCTCTAAAACCCGTGCAAAAATTTGTCCATATCGGTCCATAATTATATATAGCACCCATATAAACTGATCGCCAGATTTGAGCCTCTTGGAGGAGCAAAATTCATCCGATCCGGTTAAAATTTGGTGCGTGGTGTTAGTATATAGTCTGCAACAATCATGCAAAATTTGGTCCATATCGGGGCATAATTATATATAGCCCCCATATAAACTGGTCCCCATTTGACCTCCAGAGCCTCTTGGAGGAACAAAATTCCTCCGATTCGGTTGAAATTTCGTAGGTGGTCTTAGTTTATGGCCCCTAACACCCATGCGAAAATTGGTCCATAATCGTATATAGCCCCCATATAAACCGATCCCCAGATTTGACCTACGGAGCCTATTGGAGTAGCAAAATCCATCCGATCTGGGTAAAATTTGGTACGTGGTGTTAGTATATAGTCTGCAACAATCATGCAAAAATTGGTCCATATCGGGGCATAATTATATATAGCCCCCATATAAACCGATCCCCAGATTTGACCTCCGGAGCCTCTTGGAGGAGCAAGATTCATCCGATCTGGGTAAAATTTGGTACGTGGTGTTAGTATATAGTCTGCAACAATCATGCAAAAAATGGTCCATATCGGGGCATAATTATATATAGCCTTCATATAAACCGACCTCTTAAAGGAGCAAAATTCCTCCGATTCGGATTCCAACGTCATCCATCCAACTTTTTAATTGAAAACATTTTGGTGGTTGTTGTTCTCTCTGCACAATATCAAGAAGTCCTTATAGCAACCATTTTTGGACACTTTATATGCGAAAAGTTATTTATTTATTTTTTTTTTTTCATATTGACCCATTTATTAGATTTCCTAATTTGTGTTATACAATTCACCATTGTTTTGAATTGCCTCTATCAGATAATAATGACAATAATAATAAGCGGCAATGGTTGGGAACTCTAAGGGTGGTCGAGACAATTATTATTATTACTACTATCAATATTTTTCTGATTGAATGAAGTTCAAGGTTAATAAACTAAATTGAGCTGTCGTATAGATTTCGAAAATCATCAAATGTATGAATAATGTACGAAAATTTGATTAGGGAGCAAAAGTCGGCAATTCTTGGATATTTCCAGGAAATGTTAAATATTACGACGACATCAAGATAACGAACTCGAATATATATTTAATTTTTATATCGATTTAAAATTTGTGGTGGACATATTTTATTAAGCTGCGGTTTTGGGATTCAACTTAGGCAAAGCAAACTTTTATAGTCTTTTATTTTCAATTTTTGAAATCAATTGATTTTTAATAAATATTCAATAAAAAATGTAATTTATACAACACAATTTTTAATTGAAACAAAATTCTATTACAAAAATTAATTGTGTCAATTAATTTCTTAATTGGAACAATTAATTTTTTAATTGACTTTAGTGATTGATATATCATTTCTATGATTCAAGACATTTCAATTACAAATTAATTGGATCAATTAATTTCGTGATTGAAGACAAAAAATATTTTTTTCAGTGTACAGTGGGGAGCAAAACCGATGGCATGTTGACCACTTAGGAGTATGCTTTATTTGCTTAATAAAAACCGTCAAATTGCTACAAAACTTAATTTTATAATTTATTTCCTGATAAACAAAACAGTACATTCAGATAAATTATATAGCTATACTCGTACTAATGCATATATTAAAATAAAATAAAAGTAAGTCTGAATCAAGTTTTGCACTTTATGCATAAAACATCCTTTATTTCTAATTATGGGTTTAACTCGCCTTGGCATACTTCTATTAAGTTTTTTATTATTTCTTTTGGAATGTCCGACTAATTGTGCTGAATTTGGCTCTAGGTCTCATCGCTATTTTTGGTGCTCTTTGGTGTAATCTCAAGTTCAATTAGTATAAAATTCTGGAAAAATATTCAGTTAGGCTTTCGCTTTTCCAAATCCGAATTGCCGAGCCTCACGCTTGACACCTGCCATCAGATTTTGTACAGCCACCTTGTCCACCTTCTTCGCCGCAGAAAGCCAGTTTGCCTTGAACTGCTGCTCGTCCTTAGCAGTTTTTTTGGTCTTCTTTAGGTTCCGCTTGACAATAGCCCAGTATTTCTCAATTGGGCGACGCTCTGGCGTGTTGGGAGGGTTCTTGTCCTTGGGAACCACCTGCACGTTGTTGGCGGCGTACCACTCCATGGCCTTTTTACCGTAATGGCAAGATGCCAAATCCAAAACAGTACGGAACAACCGTGTTTCTTCAGGAAAGGCAGCAGGCGTTTATTCAAATACTCTTTCACGTAAATTTCTTGGTTGACAGTCCCGGAAGCTATGAAAATGCTGCTTTTCAAGCCACAGGTACAGATGGCTTGCCAAAGCAGATATTTCTTAGCGAACTTTGACAGTTTTATGTGCTTGAAAATATCTGCTACCTTTCCCCTTCCTTTTGCCGTATAAAACTCCTGTCCCGGAAGCTGCTTGTAGTCGGCTTTGACGTAGGTTTCGTCGTCCAGTCAAACTTCGTCAGTATCGTCGTGTACAGCCTCCGAGATCGCGCTTTGGCCGTCGTATTTTGTTTATCATCGCGATTTGGTGTCACTACCTTCTTGTAAGTCGATAGTCCGGCTCGTTTTTTGGCTCGATGTACGGTTGTAGACGATACACCCAGCTTATTTGCGGCATCTCGTAGAGAGAGGTTAGGGTTTCGCTTGAAACTACCGGCAACTCTCTTTGTCGTCTCAGCGGCTTCCGGTTTTCGATTTCCCCCCGATCCAGACTTCCTGGCTGTCGACAAACGTTCCCCAAACACTTTAATTACATTTGTAACGGTTGAGTAGTTCGGATTTTCGCGATGCGCGAGCAAAATTTTGATACACTGCTCTTTTTGCTTGGACGGCATTTTGACAACTGAAGAGTGAATTCCAAAATCAAAATTGGAGCAACATTCTACACACACACACCTTCAAAATGAGGAGTGTTCAGGTATTTAAAATGCAAAATTGAAAGAAATACGTCAAGTTTATATTGACCAAATTTTGACCGTATCACCCTTTAAAATAGGAGAGAACAGAAAAAAATAAAGATGGAGACGGACATAGATAACAAAACACATCAACGTAATACAGTGAGAGAATCAAATAAGAGCAAATGGTGTTCAGCTTGAGAGGCATATTGGTTATGTGGATAAATGAGCTTACATTCATCACAAATTTTAAATGTTTAAGTCTAAACATTGTTCAATTTACACATTATATTGTGTATTCGCCTTAAAAAAGATATGCTTAGGGTGAAACATAAAATATGTTTGCACGGTACAAACAATGTTTTGTTTGAATTAAATCTGAAAATATGTATGCTTAAAGGATTATATGTTACAGAGGCGATTTTTTGAAGGTGTACAAGGTTATAATATTCCTTCTCTGGTTGGAGGAATGACCTAAAATGAGATCCTCTCTTCATTTCTACCGTATAAAGGCCACCAAAATCTCCAGATCTGAATATATTGGACGTTTGCGGCTGCAGCATTTTGGAGAGTAATGTTGTCATTAAAAAATATCAAAGTGTCGATCATCTCAAAACATACAAATGTTGAAGAAGTTTGAACATGAAGACTCATTCCATGGTTATACTAACTGTTATCAAATTTCACTATAAGTAATCATCGAAGAGATATGAATGATGGATAGTTATAGAAATCAAATATATTAGCTAATTTCTATTCTAGATTTCTGTCGAAATGATTTCAAAGATTTAATCGATTCAATTCAAACATTATCCTAATCGACTTTTCCCATGTTCTGTTTTTGTACAAAAAAAAAACACAATTGCAACTTTAATCTATTCCACATCAGAAATAATCTAGGGGAATTCCACAAAATGATACACTCAACGATAAATTGACACACACCAAAGTACAGATAAATACACAGTCTCACACAAGTTTACATACCCCTTAGTTTTTTACCTCTTAACTAAAACTGATTCTTGTTGTTGTTTATAACCCACGCCACAAAAATCTTTTTGAAAATTAACAAATACTTTGTTTTTCAAATTAATTTATTTAAACTAAAGGATATATATGCATATTTTCTAAAATTTTATTATTTAAAGAAAATATAATTTTTTTAACCGTATGTAAACTTGTGTGAGACTGTGTACATGGCAATTTGAAAGTGGCACGCGAAATTGAAATTCTCACTTTAGAGTAAAAGGACAAAGAAGGAACAACGTAGAGAAGGACATGGCATGACCAATTAATGTTGACCGCTATGACATGAATGCTATGCCAACCCAAAGACAGGAAGAATTACCAAATACGTTATTCGTATTTGATAAACAATGGTGCTCTCTCTCTCTCTCTCTCTGCTGCGATGTTACGAATAGCCATCAACCATGGAATGCAAATTAATTCAAGGACCTAAAGGATCAACTGTCCACAATTTAACTTAAGTGTTGTTATTGATAAAAGAGGTGTGTTTTGAAAAATTAATGCACACCCATTGCAGCAGAGAATTCGAAATTAGTTAAGCAAGGACAAATTAATAAAATGTAGTAAACACAGGCTCTTACATTAACTTAAGTACACGCAAAAAAAAAAATCGTTTGTCATTTGCCTTCTGCTGTAAACTGGTTTGTTTGATATTTTTGAATTTTGTTGTTGTTGTAAGCTTCCACATCCAGTTCGAGAAAGTCAGATGTTTCTACTGGATGAGTCCAGTGTAAAGTAGTTGTCAGGTCTGTAAGTTTTCCAGGACACACAAGGAGATGTATCGTGATGTCAGGCGAATGTCCACACTTTGGGCAGACATCTTCAATTGAAGATGTTAATAACTGGAGATGCCAGATCTTAACTGAAATATCACCGATCTGGTCTCTCTAGACAGCCGTCTCACGTCATCGTCGACAGGTGGTGGTCTTCCATCCAGCACAACGGTGCACTTGTAGGAAGCTATTGCTTTCAGAACCGCTGCCGTGTGCAGTGTTGCCAGTATTGGGGATTTTTCCCCAAATCGGGGATATTTTTTCGTGGATGGGGACAAAAACGTTGAGTTGGGGATTTGGTGGGGAATTCCCACAAATTTGGGGATTTTTGTGGGGAATTCTGGTCAGTATAACAAATCAGATTTTTAGTTATGGTTTATATGAAATTCTTTACTTCTACATGCTTAAAAAGGTGATTAAAGAAGTACAGAAAATCTTCAAAATATGAAAACAAATTTTCTATTCCAAAAGCTACTTTACAATTTACTTTGTTTCTAAGAAATTGTTTACTATTGTAAAATTATTTCGTAAGGACTGGGGACGAAGTGTTGGCCCCTCATCTGCAGACATCACTGATTTGGATACATATATAATAGAGTTCATACCGGGGCAACAAAGCATTTTGATCGATCACCCAATTTTATTTCTTAGCTATTCGGAACTAACTTTTGATTCATAACTACACAAGTTGACCCAACTCCTATTTCTCGAGCATTTAGAAGATGATTTGCATAAGACATAAATTCGACGACTGTTTATACGAATAATTAATTCGGATGAGGGATTGCATCAGATAATATAGCAAAAATTGCATATTTTTTAAAATTTTTAGATTATGACAGATGTTTTGCAGCAGAGCCTATTCATTTTTTCAAAAAAAAAAAAATTGCCAAAAACTGTATTTGGGATTTTTAAATTAAATTGGGGATTATTGGGGATGAAAGCGTCTTATTTTGGGGACAAGAGCCCGAAATATACTGGCAACACTGGCCGTGTGCACTTACCTCAACTAGTCAATCGATTGTATCTCTTTCCCGAAATCGAACCGGAAGGCTTTGCTCATTCAAATGGTACTCTCCTCGATGTGGCATAGTTTGGGTGGTTTACCCCCCGGCACTTTATTAGATGCTGGTGGGTGAAGTTACATTATGTTGCCTCATCGAGATAATTTTGGACTCATGTTTCAGATTCTGTTCTGGTGTTTTGGAGTAACATCCAACAGCTCAGAATTTTTCACCGTTTGAAGATTTTTTCCATTTGGTATCACTAATACTAGGAGTCCAAACGGGAGAGGCATAATCGATAAGGGGTGGCCAATAGAATCCAAGGGTTTTGTATTGCACTAAGGGGAAAGCTATAGACCTTTCCCCTATGTGCTATCAGGATCTTGTTTCTACTCCAAACATTTTTAGCTACCATTTCCGCATGCTTGCCAAAAAGAAAGAAACTATCAAAAGTCACACCAAGAACCTTAGGGTTCTTGCATGTAGGGATGTTTTGACCACGAATTTGGATATCTAGCTCCAGGTTCATTTCTTTGGTCCACGATGTGAAAACGGAATCTGTCGATTTAGATTTTTCCATTTGGTATCACTAATACTAGGAGTCCAAACGGGGGCCGCATAATCGATAAGGGATGGTCAACAGAATCCCAGGGTTTTTGTATTGCACTTAGAGGAAAGCTATAGACCTTTCCCCTATGTGCTATCAGGATCTTGTTTCTACTCCCAACATTTTTAGCTACCATTTCGGCATGCTTGCCAAAAAGAAAGAAACTATCAAAAGTCACACCAAGAACCTCAGTGTTCTTGCATGTAGGGATGCTCTGAGCACGAATTTGGATATCAAGATCCGGGTTCACTTCTTTGGTCCACGATGTGAAAACGGAGTCCGTCGATTTAGGAGCAGAAAGTTTCAGATTCCTACTGACAAAGAAGTCCATAAGTGCAGGGAAGTAGTCATTAATCTTCACCACAAGATCCTTGATGCCTTTGCCTGATGTAACTATGAAACATTCATCCGGATAGGTTAGCAAGTGAATATCTGGTGGTGGAAGAGGAGCTCCAGTCACGTAAAAGGGGAGGAGCAGTACACCGTATTGAGGTACGCCCTGTTTATTTCTCCTGGACGAATATGCCTTTCCTCTGAATTCCACATAGGACATATAGGTCTGACAGCCATTTAGTTTACCAGTCACCTTTTAAAGTTATTAGGGAGAAAAATTCCCATAATATCTCCTAAGAGTGTGGACAAGTTAGACAAGTCCAAAGTTACAAGAATCTAACATTTATACAATCTATTACTATTTAATCCCTCAGAAATGTGGGCTGTTAATTCACACAACGCATTGGTCGTATTTTAACCCGAGTGAAACCCGTACTGATGTTATGCTAACATTAGATGTTCTGTGAGGAAGGACCGTAGAATAGCTTCCAGAATCTTCGTGATGGGGAAAGAAGGGTACTTGAATTCTCATTTGGTACATTAGTTTGTATCCAGATCAAGAAAATCTGCAACCAAAGCGATCAAATGGCGAGTTTGGAAGATTTGACACACGCAAGTCATGTGGCCCTTGTTGCAGATGGGATACGCGTTAGCTACGCTACTCTCAATCATTGATAGGTAGAAATAGAGGCAACTGAACTAGTTTAATCTTAATTGGGCCAAAAATAACCTGGTCAGCCGTGGGAGGTCTTTCACTCCAATGCTATGGCCGGTGGTCGAACTACGAAAACAGAATTAACCTTGTAACTTCTCGCCGCTTCAGCTACAGTCCTATTGAATCCTATTGAGATCTTCTTGGTATATTACCTGATTTAGAGGCTCACTTCTGTAACGCTGTCTGATCTTGCGTTCTAGAAAGTGAAAATCACAAGATGTTGGATGGTTAGATACAACTTATGGGACCGATCTTGGTCTCCACATAAAGATAATCCCAGAGTGTACTGCGGAGACATCCTTTCGCAGTTCTAAGGGCAGCGTTCTGATAGGTCTTTAAGTCTTAGGTGCCCACACTTGCGCTGTAGTCAACAAGGTTTCTTTGTCTGTATCCCAAGTGCAACCGGCAAGCGACTTGTTGAACTTGTTTCTACTGCAGAGCTTTTCCCACATTGCAGTGGAGAGGGCACACGACAAAGACTATCGAATGTAACCGCGGGAATTTTGGAGTAGTTTTTAGTTGGAATTGTTATCCCATCGACTCTGACATTTTACTGGCTGCGTACTTCCTTCATGTAGTAGGATATTCTCCACGATCATTTTCTCCCATTCACAGAGTTCAAAGTGGGCTAACGTATTTCCAAAGTGATATAAGGGCAGGACTTCGGCCGTAGTTTGGGACTTTCTCCTCTGGATGGAGTACATAGTAGGCTATCTCGGTCGGTGTTTTAAACTTTCTCTAACGAACCGAGTAAATTTTAAAATTTAATTAGATTTAAATTAAAAACCTAATAATAAGATTCGGCAACGGTTACCTTTACTTCCAATATTGGCCACTCATATATACACAAAGAAAATATTACATACCAAAATCGTGAATGGACGGAATGTTCATGGTTTCATCCATGGGCGTTCACATGATCACATGAAAGGCTTTCGTTTTTCTTTGGTCATTAAACTATTCGTTGTTATGGCAACTCCGTGGGTGGTGCAAGGCGACTGTTAATGCAGACAATCCAGGTTCGAATCACGGGAGCGGGTTGTCTTAATAAATTCGGAACCATTACGTTTTCAGATCATCAACGCTGGTTGTTGTTTTGACAATATTGTCAGATTGACACCGTCTATTCTCCGTCTGACACCACACGCCGTTCATGATTTTTTCTATGGGTGTATTTCCATTCACGTAATTTAAAAATGTTCCACGTTTTCGGAAGCAAAAAAACCTCATCCCACTATCCCATCCCATGCAATGGCAAACCTATTGAGTCACTTATCTAAGACACCCATCACCACCAAGTATCGTCTACGTAACTTTCTTTTTATTGATTCAAAGAAATGTAAATTCAAATATTGTGTATCTACCAAAGCTAAAGTAACTTGTTGCTCTTCCCTTGATGTATATTCGAAGCCCTTTGAGTATGAGTGATATGAGGGTGTGTTTTACAATGTCCTTTGAATGCCATCATATTTTTGCAGAAAAATGCTCTCTTAGTCCTTCTAAGAAATTGAAGTCATCGACGCCATTCCCGCCGACGTTTTGGATTTTTCATTGTCGTCACACTAGCCGTCGCTGAGTATTTTGATGAATAAAAGGACATTCCATTTGCTTTAAAGGATATTGCAACATTAATACCGACATGAACCATGGGCAGCTATAAAATTAGGTTAATTTTTTTGTCTGGCGAAAGCCATTGATGCGTAGGAGTATATGGCTCTATGGTGGCAGATATAATTTCAAAATTAAATTCCAAAGGACTTTAGTTATTAAAATTTCTCAGCTAGAAGGGAAGAGTATTTGTGAATATTTCAACCATTGTTGTATCAGTCATAGCAGTCACACATATTGGGACGTTAGAGATGGAAAGAGGAGATATTTTCTCATTTTTCGATTTATAGGATTATTGCACAAACAGTAACAGTGTTGTCAGTATTGAAGATTTTAACCGAAATTGGAATTTTTTTCCCCATGAATGGGACGAATTTTTTGTTTTGGGAATTTCATGGAGAATTTCAAGAAATCTGGCGATTATTCGTTAGCCCCCCAGTAAAATTGGAAGTTGATCCACAAACATGTCATTTGAAGTGCATCCCGGGATAATCTATATTGTTTACATGCGTTTTGACCTATTGGATTCAAAAATTAATTTCCCACATTATTCGTGATGGAATTCAAGCGTCATTGTGTGATTGCTTTACATTTGAAACCATATGTGGCTATCCTTAGTGCCCACCAGCATTTAAAAGTGAATAAATGTTTTGTTTAGCGTACCATTGCTCGTTACCATGATAATGGCAGTGGATGAAAAATCCATATAATAGGTTAGGTTGAAAAGATGATCAAGGTTTCCCTGTCTCATGTCGGGTGACATACCCATAAGCTAGTATTTGTTGTGCGCTCTAATTTCTTATTTCCGTCGTACTCTTCTTTTATTCCAGGTACTCTGTGTCCTTAACGAATTCCCTAATTTGTTCCCAGCCTGAACTATGTCCCGAATCACCTCTTCAGCGACCTGATTGCCTAGTAAAGGCTGGCCAGTGACAAAGGCAGTGTTCCAAGGTCTCATTATCTTCAAAACTCGCCCTACGTGTGCCATCCTCTACCGCTCCTTTTCGGAACAGATGTACTCTCAATTCTAGGTGCCCGGCCATTATACCTCCTGACTATCGTCCTACTATCCTTTGGTAGTTCTCCAGACTTTTTCTTGCCAAAGTCACCCCACAGTATTTTCGTCGTTCTTTCGGCTGTTCCTTTGTTCCACATCGCTTCACATGGCTCCCATGGCCATTCATCCATCTCGGCCCGCGATGTTGCTATAGGCTTTGCGTTCTCTAAGTTCATTTCCCTATGTATCCCCGCTCTTATTGCCAGTTCATTTGCCTTTACGTTTCCTCTTATCGCGGCATGTTACGGCAACCATATGATGCGAATCCTTCTGTATTCTGAGTATTCCTTGATCATTCTTTTGCATTCAAATGCAGTTCGCAATCGCACCGTAACTGTCCTCCGGCAATATGTGTGAATGGTCATGTTTTGTGACCGCGTGCTATTTTCGAGCCATTTAACACATTCCATTATGGTAAGCAGTTCTGCCTGCAGGATTGTGATGTGGTCCGGTATTCGGAATAGGATCTCGGTGACTGGGTTCTCCACATATATGTCCCGTATTCTCACCCACCTTCGATCCATCGGTGTAGCCGTTATTTCTCTCTGCTGTATGTTCTGGGGTCCCATTTTCCCAGGACCATCTTACTGGGGTCAGAATGTCCCACTCGGCAGTTATAGCCACCTGAGGCACACGATTATGGCTTGCTGTGGCGGCAACACAAGAAATGATCCGAAAGTGGATGCCAGACTTGATCGAAATCCACGCCGAAATCTTGTTCCTGAGCTGATCATATTAAGTGAACGGATGCAACACACAAATAAGCTTGGACTAAGCAATTAATAAGCTTGGACTAAAGCAACTAAAAGGGCAATAAAGAGCTCACGGATGCAAAGAAAATGTTAGACTGGAAAGAACCAAGGAGTGGCTACGCTTGCACGGAAGTGGCTAGTGTCCGAATTTGGGTTTATCCGATGGGAAATCATTCCAAAATGAGCAGTTTGCGAACAAACAAAATGATCGGGTTTACTTGTTAGAGAGATCAGCTGAAAATGTACAACTTCGATTGGACACCAGAACTCAATGGCCGTCCACTGTAGTCGTCATAACGGCGGATGGTTCAAATTCATCGACCGTGTGATCAAAACAGATGGCATTTTTCCTGTAAGGCGTATTATCGGCAGAATGTCCTAAAGACAGTATTGAAGTCCTGGGCAGCCAAACATTTCGACCGCAGACCATGGACATTCCAACAGGACTCAGTACCATTGCACTCAGCTCACATCAAGCAAGAATGGTTTATGTTAACATGGTCGTTCCTCTCATCATTTCTCTCCGTATCTCAAACCGTTGTACTTTGCGCCTGGGACATTTTGGAGATTCAATCTCAAAAATCGTTTCGTTGGCAGTCCGCCAAATTACCACAGATCCACTTTCACGCAGCATGTAATGACTTTGTAGGTCGTGTAAAAGCCAATATGAAGAAATCTAAACTGAGTCTGAAGTTTGATGTTATTTCCCACATTTTTGCTTTCGAACAATAAAATTAAAATAACAAATACAACTCTTTACAGTCTTTACTTCTCGGCAGTTTCCTTGGATTTAATTTAGGAAAAGTTTGTGTATATGAGGCTAATTCTCTATTGACAGGGTTTCTCAAATGACAACTCTATCACATTGAGTGTTGTGTTTATTTATTTGCTATCGTGGCCGAGACATCCGTTTAACAATCAAAATAATCCTTATCTTCGAACTAAAATTTTTTTGAGGTGTGTCAATATTTTATGTTTGTCCAAGATTCCATGTGGCATACCGCTATTCCATCATTGTCGTCAAAATAGGGTTAGAACACCTGCATTTTATCGGCTATTAAGTTTTTTTTTTTTTGCTTTGAGGACTAATAACAATA
The DNA here is from genome assembly GCF_050003625.1 of Haematobia irritans. Taxonomy (NCBI): domain Eukaryota; kingdom Metazoa; phylum Arthropoda; class Insecta; order Diptera; family Muscidae; genus Haematobia; species Haematobia irritans. The sequence goes on from NC_134397.1 coordinate 231,547,232, forward strand.
GTTGCGAATAAATGTTGTAGATACGTTGAACATAAAGGGTGATTTGTTAAGAGCTTGATAACTTTTTTTTAAAAAAAAAACGCATAAAATTTGCAAAATCTCATCGGTTCTTTATTTGAAACGTTAGATTGGTCCATGACATTTACTTTTTGAAGATAATTTCATTTAAATGTTGACCGCGGCTGCGTCTTAGGTGGTCCATTCGGAAAGTCCAATTTTGGGCAACTTTTTCGAGCATTTCGGCCGGAATAGCCCGAATTTCTTCGGAAATGTTGTCTTCCAAAGCTGGAATAGTTGCTGGCTTATTTCTGTAGACTTTAGACTTGACGTAGCCCCACAAAAAATAGTCTAAAGGCGTCAAATCGCATGATCTTGGTGGCCAACTTACCGGTCCATTTCTTGAGATGAATTGTTCTCCGAAGTTTTCCCTCAAAATGGCCATAGAATCGCGAGCTGTGTGGCATGTAGCGCCATCTTGTTGAAACCACATGTCAACCAAGTTCAGTTCTTCCATTTTTGGCAACAAAAAGTTTGTTAGCATCGAACGATAGCGATCGCCATTCACCGTAACGTTGCGTCCAACAGCATCTTTGAAAAAATACGGTCCAATGATTCCACCAGCGTACAAACCACACCAAACAGTGCATTTTTCGGGATGCATGGGCAGTTCTTGAACGGCTTCTGGTTGCTCTTCACTCCAAATGCGGCAATTTTGCTTATTTACGTAGCCATTCAACCAGAAATGAGCCTCATCGCTGAACAAAATTTGTCGATAAAAAAGCGGATTTTCTGCCACTGATTTTGGTAATAAAATTCAATGATTTGCAAGCGTTGCTCGTTAGTAAGTCTATTCATGATGAAATGTCAAAGCATACTGAGCATCTTTCTCTTTGACACCATGTCTGAAATCCCACGTGATCTGTCAAATACTAATGCATGAAAATCCTAACCTCAAAAGAATCACCCTTTAGTTCCCCACATGAGCAATGTGAATCCACAGTCTGGAAATTTTTGCCTATCATTCTCGCTGATAAGAACGCGACAAAATACTCATTATAGTTTTACGATACCCTACACCAAATAGTGAGTACAACTGAGAGTTCCATAAACTACAACCTCAAAAAGATCGATTCTGTAGCAAACACATTCTGCTTCAAGAATATATATTTTCAGAATTTATTCCGCCTAAATATTTTGTATTTTTGTAAGGCTCCAAATAGTTACTTACAGCCAGTCAAATTGCGGATATTATTTGGTGGGTGGGGACGACATATTTGAGTTGGGGACTTGTAGACTTGGTGGAAAATTTCCAGAAATTAGGGAATTTTTGTGGGGATATTTTCGAAATCGGTTCAGTATAATCCCCCACCTTAGGATGGGGAGGTTTTGTAACACATCGAAATATTGGTTCAAGGCCCCATTAAGTACATATATTCTGCGTGGTGGTGAAATTATGAGTCGATCTAGCCACGTCCTTCCGTCCGTCTGTTGAAATCACTCTAACTTCCCCTACACTGAACAAAATATTGTCGTGAGGTCAAAGATTTCATGTCTTTAAAATACGAATACAAATTTTGCTTAGCATAGAAGACGCATTTCTCTAAAATAAAGTTATTTTCCTTGTCCAAAACTCGATAAACTTTTCAATGAAGTCGTATTGTCCTTAAAATTAAGTGATTTGACTTAAAAATGGGTATCTTAACATGAAAGAAAAAATGTTTGGGCTAAGGTCAACTTGACTTTAATAATTCAGAAAAATTCTTTAAATTTAATGAAATTGTCTTTAAATTTGTTGTCTTTTTGCATCTTGACTACAAAGCAAAAAATCGTTCAAATATAGGACATGTTTTTCAAAACTTTATTTTAAAGAAGTTTTTTACTTCAAACATAGCATAATTTCTACTGGAAGTCGAGTCCTAATTTGGAAAATAAAGTTGCCGTTAACTCGTTTTTAAAGGACTTTGATAGCATATGGAGAAAAAAGCTGAGAAAGCGAAAAATTAAAATTTGCTTCCTAGAAGCAAGTACACAAAACCTAAATTTAAAAGAGAATTGTGTCCTAAAAGTATCCTTACTTGTATTCTCCGCTTCTTTGGATCGGAATCAATACCAAATTTTTTAAAGTAAAGACAAAATCTTTGGAACCGAGTATGCTTTTTTTTCAGTGTACATATAAACGGACCACCAGATTTGACTTGCGGAGCCTCTTAGAGAAACAAATTTCATCCGACCCTGTTTAATACCCATGCACCTATACAATGTCCATATCGGTCCATAATTATATATAGCCCCCATATAAACCGATCCCCAGATTTTGCTTGCGGATCCTCTTGGAGAAGCAAAATTTATCAGATCCCGTTCAAATTTGGTGAATGATATTAGTATATGGTTTCTAACATTCACGAAAAAATTGGTCCATATCGATCCATAATTATATATAGCCCCCATATAAACCGGTCCCCAGATTTGGCTTACGGAGCCTCTTGGAGAAACAAATTTCATTCGATTCAGTTGAAATTTTGTACGTTATGTTAGTATATGGCCGGTAACAACCATGAAAAATTGGTCCATATCGGCCCCATATATACCGATCCCCATGATTTGACCTCCGGAGCCTCATGGAGGAGCATATTACATCCGATTCGGTTGAAATTTTGGCCTTTAACACCCATTATACCATCCGATCCGGTTTTTTTGTACGTGGTGTTAGTATATGGTATCGAACATTCATGCAAAAATTGATCCATATCGGTCCATAATAACATATAGCCCCCAGATTAACCGATCCCCAGATTTTACTTCCTGAGCCACATGGATAAACAAATTTCATTTGATCTTGCTAAAACTTGGTACTAATCACACAAAAATTGGCCCATATCGGTTCATAATTGTATATAGCACCGATATTTCATCACCGGTCTCCTGATTTTATGATTCGAAATCTTGATCTTAATACAGATCGGAAGCTGGTATGGCAAAGATTTTATATACATTTTTTTAATGTTTAAATTATTGTTTTTTTAATAAAAATTGTATTGGGGTTTTTTGTTGTGAATTTTAATTTAAAATGGGGTTTTTGGAAACGAAAACATTTGGGGATAAGAACTAGAAAACTTCCGGCAACACTATTTCCAGCTTCCAAACATTTGTCCTATATACAATTTTTCATTTGAGCAGAACTTTGATTGTCGGTATTTGCTTAATGGCATAGGCGTAGCTAAAGGGATTTTATGGGTTTGTCATCTCCCCCTACCTAATACCATGCAGTAGTTCCTCAAACGTTGATTATATATCATTGAATTAAATATTCTGGTTTCTTCCCATCTACAAGAATTATTTTTTTCTCTTTTTGAGGTATCTTCACAATGAACACACATTATAGCTATTACCCCTTACGAGAATGTTGCTATCTACGCCAATGTTTAATTATCAATTGTGACAAATAAAAACTCAAAATAAAATTATTTTATACCAAAAATTTCGAAATATTCAATTTGTTTTAAATTTATGACAGAATAGTATCGAAATAAATGGTCCTCATAATTGATGGTAAGAATTACTTCAATTATTCTTGCGAACCGTAACACATTTCCTCATATTTCGAATTATACATCGATACATTTCCAGATTTTCTCAATTTTAAATTTGTTGAACAATGTTTCCAACAAGTGGGAAATTTAAATCAATTTGTCTGACAATCAAAGTTTCAATATGGCAACTGACATTTTTGTTTTTGTAATACTAAAACTACCTTATTAAATATGCCTTCCCTGCCAGCATTTCAAAGTTCCATTTCATCCTCATCGCTACCACAGACTCGTAAGTGACACTGCAACAATCGCCAACTGTGATGGGGGAAGCGTATGAAAAAGTAAGAAATTTACATGAAAGTATTTTGCCATCCCTATTGTTACAAGAGCCATTTTATATTTTGTGAAACACCAAGCGCAACTAGCTTCTTATAATTTATTTAAATAAAAACGATAATGAAGTGCTGAAAACATAGTTATTTTGCTTAAAATTGTGAAAGGTATATTGTTGACTTTCCAAATGGAATAAAGTGATCGTTTTTCAAATATTTTTCCAGACACGCTGCCTCCATCGAGAATAAAAGCACTGGCTGATAGACTCTGCAACATGTAACTTGTAACTCAACATTATTATTTTGTTAATGCAACAAATTATGTTGAATGTGATGTGATAGTCGTATAAATGTTATATTTATAAGAATTTATAAACGTTTAATCAAATAATTATACATCTTAACAATCGTGTACAACTACCTTAAAATTCACTTTTTTCTGATAGTTTGAAGGGACTGTTATTGGCGTCGTTCTAAATTTATTAAAACAGGCACCTAATAATTGCACTCATGCGATACTTTTTTGTAGTAACTTGGAGTGGTACAACTTCTCAATAGTGACGGCGTTTTTCCGACTAGTTTTGGATGTCGTATACGATTGTTTTCGACGTGGTGGGGATTCTCAGAAGTGCCGTCAAATTCAAAAAATGTTGGCAGGGTTGATGTAGGTCTAACTGATGTTTATGCCTCGACCCATCTTCAAGCAAATCTCTTGAATTTGTTTTATACTGGAGAGTATATATGATTCGACCGGGCCGGACCATATGGGTTAACTTTTAAGTTGATTAGTCATTTTATTTACCATGAACACTAATTCTATGAGAACGTAGACCTAGTTCGCCTTATCTCAAACCCAAAATTTATGGGGAAATCTTAAGAAACAAACTTTATTAAAAACAATCAAAACATTTGCCATAATTTATGAATAGGGTCTGGCGTGAATTAAATATAGTCTAAAATACAATACAATAAAATTCAACAGACATTCTTATCTGTGGGGGAAAGACTATAAAGTAACCACGATAAATCTATTGACTTGATGACTCAACATATTTCCAAAGAAAGATTATGCTTATAGAGAATATACTAATGATTAGGGCAATCACAATCAGAGAATGAAGACATGTCCTTGTCATGTGAATGGCAATGTCAATTATATCCATACATTATCCAAACCATTATATCCGTTATAGTATCCAAACTAAAATATGGGAACCGTTATAAGATTGATTGTAAAACCAATATTTAAAGAATAATTTTCATTATTCATTCGCAAAAACTTTGCGAATACGCAAAATTTTGATCGCACTTCTTTGAGCTTGCGAATTCAATAGTTTACGGCTTTTTTTCATGCCATTACGAAAAAATATATCCAAAACCAAAAGTGATGTAATAGACAATACGCTTGAGAGTTGATTTGTACCAATCAAACCCTCATCCGAAGTTTAGTTCTTGGTAAAATCAATCATTTTATAATACACTGATCAAAATTGATTTTACCCGCTAAAGTAATGAAGAATTTGGCAACTCCGAAAAATACTTTGAACAATAAACTCATTACTTGATTTGCGTTGCCATACTATGAACATACATTTCATTTCGAATGTGCAAAAACACAAATCTAATACGCACGATTTCAAATCGTTTCAATTACGCGACAATATGTGAAAACCAGAACAATCCTGAATGAAGACAATTAACAACAATGGCTTAAAAAATTTGATAGGCAATGGCAACACCACCCCATTGTTTGCCAGAGAGAATAAAAACACAAGAGGACGAACATTTCTCTTCTATAAAAACAACAAACGTCAATCGTGTAGATGTCGCACAATGCCTGCAGCTTTGGTATTACCGACGTTGCGGTCGAAGCGCTGTTTTAAATTCTTTATAAAGCCATCGGCAGTTATAATTTCAAATTGTCTGCCAAAAAATTTAATAGAATGAAATGATTTATATAAAAGAACATTTGTTATTACAAAGAAGGTTCTATACCTATTTTCCTTAGGTTTCGTAAAGCCGGCAAAGAACTGAACTGGGTGACGCCGACGAAAACTGTATGATATTTGCCAAAAAATTTAATAGAATGAAAAGATTTATATAAAAGAACATTTGTTATTACAAAGTAGGTTCTATACCTATTTTCCTTACGTTTCGTAAAGCCGGCATAGAACTGAACTGGGTGACGCCGACGAAAACTGTATGATATTTGAGAGAAGCGCCGACACAAACTGCATGATATTAGAGAAATTTTCCTCATGACTGCCACCTACTGACGCAGCTTCGCTTCACAGTTTCGTCCTCTTGTATTTTTATTCTCTCTGCCGGAATACCATTCCGTTGCAATGGCAACACCACATATATCACAGGGTGACTCGTTACTTAAAAATTAATTTGTACAAAACCACACTTCTAGAAAACATCGAAATTATCCTGTGTTACCCTGTTGCACACACAAAATGGTTCGGAAACGTACTACGATAACATTTCATAGCATACGTTGCTCTTTCAAAGACATATACTTCAAAAGATGCCGTACTTGAGTTGCAGACTATGTATAACAGAGGGCTATAGTAAATATTATTCGGGAGACCGCCCGAATTTGCAGTGCACAGCAGAGAACGGCGGCGATCTACCGGAACCGACCAGTGTATTTAGTAAACACCAATATTTGCAATCTTAAAACACCAATTGGTAAAATGAATTTCAACCACCAATATCCAACGCAACCGACGACTGTTGGAGATTGGAGTGTTGGTCTCTCGAAAACAACGTAGTAAAACCCCTGCCAGCATTTCAAAGTTCCATTTCATCCTCATCGCTACTACAGACTCGTAAGTGACACTACAACAATCGCCAACTGTGATGGGGGAAACGTATCAAAAAGTACGAAATGTACATGAAAGTATTTTGCCATCACTATTGTGAGAAGAGCCATTTTATATTTTACGAAACACCAAGCGCAACTAACTTATTATAATTTATATAAATAAAAACGAAAATGAAGTGTTGAAAACATAGTTATTTCGCTTAAAATTGTGAAAGGTATATTGGTGAACAATTTTCTACTTTCCAAATGGAATAAATTGATAGTTTCTCAGATATTTTTCCAGACACGCTGCCTCCATCGAGAATAAAAACATGTAACTTGCCACTTGTAAATCATCATCATTCTATTATTATAAAAAAATTATGTTAAATGGGTTGTGATAGTAGTATAAATGTTATATTTATAAGAATTTTTAAATGTTTAATCAAATTAATGAGCATCTAAACAATCGTGTTTTACTTGACCACTATGATTCTTTCATAACTATCTTAAAATGCAGTCGTATCGATCCGACACACTGTAGAGCGGACCGTAGACGGTCGGATAAACACTACGACAGAGGTTCGCCTATTTGTTGTGTGTTCGTTCAAGCTTTACCCTCACACTGCTAAATTAGGGATCCCTCATTAATTTAATTGCAGAAATGCTTGATTTAATTATGAAAATAAATTTGTTTTTGCTAATGTTTGGCGAACATCCCCTTACACGTGAAGCTTTGTGCCTCCCAACCAAAGACAATTAAAGAGGAAGATGTGATTTGGGCTTTGATAGTGTTAGTGTTAAGAACCAGAGATTAGCCCCATACTTGTAGGAAAAGCGCTTCGAACTTACTGGTTTGATGCAGACAATTTTTATTTTGCTATTTTCTCAAAAGTTCCCGCAAATTTCTGTGTCGATTGCACTAAATTACTGACTAAATGTTTCATGAAGTGTTTTTGTTCTTTTAAAAGTTAAAAAAATACTAAAATAAGTGAATTAGGTTTTGTTACGAATGCAAAATGAAAAGAGAAACCGAAAAAAAGTTGCAACTTCTCATCGAACATGTATGGGGCTAATCTCTGGTTCTTGAGAAAAAAGAATAACAACATGCCCAATTCACATCTTCCTCTTTAATTGTCTTTGCTCCCAACCGGAAAAAATCAAAGTTGTTTTGATTTTATGACAACACGTCCCCGAAACACGCGAACATGGCCTTATACTAGCGGATTTGTCGCCGCAACGTGTTGTGTCGCAGTTTATCCGACCGTATAAGGTGCCCTTAAGATTCTTTACAAACGCCGACATTCCGTCCGGAATAACTGATAGTCTGTAAAGCGCATTAAGCTAATGCCAACCAGGGATGGAAAATGCAGTACTATAGTACTTTTTTCAATACTTTTTCACCCCGGTCAGTACCGTAGTACCCCCGCGAAGGATTTAGTACCTTTTGTGAAGACATTTTTGAGTCGATATCAGATTTATGGTACAATAGCTTTGACAAAATATTTTAATATTTTGAGAAAGTCTTTATCAACCTTATTTGCTAATAGCCTTTAAAAATATGGCAAAACAGATATGTTCATGTGGGAAGAAAATCTCGATTTTGTAAAAGACAGTCAAAAACAGGATTTTATTGAACTTCAAGAATGTTTTAGTCGAAAAAAGAATGCGATTCTATATTATCGATTTTTTATTTCGGTAGAAAATGTTGTCAAAATTTTATTTCTATATAGAATTTTTGCAAAATTTTATTTTATAGAAAATTTTGTCAAAATTTTATTTTATAGAAAATTTTGTCAAAATTTTATTTCTATAGGAAATTTTTGGAAAATTTTATTTCTTTAGAAAAAATTTTGCAAATTTTTTTTCTGTAGAATTTTTTTGCAAAATTTTATTTCTATAGAAAATGTTTGCAAATTTTTATTGATATAGAAAATTTTGTCAAAATTTTATTTTATTTAAAATTCAGTCTGTTGACAATAATCTTCCAGTGATATTTTTGTTGGAATTTAGTAAAAAGTACTTTTCCGCTCAAAAAATACCTTTTTTGTACTTTCTTAAAAATTGTATTTTCCATCCCTGATGCCAACTGCTGGTAGTTGTTGTTGAGTACAATCACACTTATGTTTTGTATGGGATCAGCTGTTTTATCGACACGATAAATAATAACAAGACATTGAGAAACTGGCCCTTAATTGTATGTATATATGGTTTAACACCGCAAAACACTGCAAACGAACATTGGTATATACCCTGTCAGCATTTCAAAGTTCCATTTCATCTTCATCGCTACCACAGACTCGTAAATGTCACTACAACCATCCTACTGTGATGGGGGGCAGCATATCATAAAGTTCAAAATGTACTTCATACATGTATTTTGCCATCACTACTTTTACAAAAGCCATTTTATTTTTTGTGAAACGCCAAGCGCAACCAGCTTGTTATATTTTATTTAAATAAAAACGAAAATAAAGTTCTGAAAACATAGATTTTACGCTTAAAATTGTGAAAGGTATATTGGTGAACAATTTTTGATTTTCCAAATGGAATAAAGTGATTGTTTTTCAAATATTTTACAGACAAGCTGCCTCCATCGAATAAAAACACTGGCTGATAGACGCTGCAACATGTAACTCGCTACTTGTAACTCTACCTCATCATTATTGCAAAAAATTATGTTAAATGTGATGTGATAGTGGTATAAATGTTATATTTTTAAGAATTTGTAAATAATTAATTAAATTATTAAATATCTAAACAAACGTGTTTTACTCGACCACAATGATTCTTTTACCACTATCTTAAAATGTGTTTTTTCTGATTGTTTGGAGGGTCTCTTATTGGCGTCGTTCTAAATTGATCTATAAAGGCACCTAATAATTGCACTCATGCGAAACCTTTTTGTAGTAACTTGGCGTGGTACAACTTCTCAATAGTGACGGCGCTTTTCCGACGAGTTTTTGATATCGTATATGATTGTTTTCAACGTACTGGGGATTCTCAGAAGCGCCCCCAAATGCAAAAAATGTTGGCAGGGTACTGCAGGTGTTTTTATTCTTACATTTATATGAATGTAAGAGATCGCATGGTAATTGGTGTCTTACTCACTGCCACCGACATTTTGTGGGTAGGATTTCAATATGAAAAAACGCCACTGGATGTAGTTCCCTTGTGCACAGTCACCACACTCAATTGCGCAGTCAAGTGACTCAATTTATTTTTAGATAATGAGAATTACCGTACAAATAAGTTAATTCGTATTAAAAATGAGGTGTATATGTACATAAATTTATATTCTTTTACAAAATTTGGTGTTTAATCAAACGAACAAAGGAATGAAAACAAAATATAGACAATTAAAAATCACCCATTTGCAGAAGAAAATGTGTCATCTACGGTGTACAGACAAACTACGTCGCTGTGAATGAACTTAGGACGTCTACACAGTGGCAAACATAAGTATTAGCTTCACCACGTCGAAAGCAGTCGTATACGATATCCAAAACTCGTCGCAAAAGTGCAGTCACTATTGAGAAGTTGTACCACGCTAAGTTACTACAAAAAAGTATCGCATGAGTGCAATTATTAGGTGCCTCTTTAGATAAATTTAAAACGACGCCGCTAATAGCCACTTCAAACTATCAGAAACAGTGCATTTTAAGATAGTTGTAAAATAATCATTGCGGTCAAGTAAAACACGATTGTTTAGATGTTTATTAATTTGATTGAACATTTATAAACTCTTATAAATATAACATTTATACGACTATCACATTTAACATGTTTTTTTACATTATTAAAAGAATGATGTTGACTTACAAGTGGAAGGTTTCATGTTGCAGCGTCTATCAGCCAGTGTGTTTATTCTCGATGGAGGCAGCGTGTCTGGAAAAATATCTGAGAAACTATCAATTTATTCCATTTGGAAAGTAGAAAATTGTTCACCAATATACCTTTCACAATTTTAAGCGAAATAACTATGTTTTCAACACTTCATTTTCGTTTTTATTTATATAAATTATAATAAGTTAGTTGCGCTTGGTGTTTCGCAAAATATAAAATGGCTCTTCTCACAATAGTTATGGCAAAATACTTTCATGTACATTTCGTACTTTTTGATACGTTTCCCCCATCACAGTTGGCGATTGTTGTAGTGTCACTTACGAGTCTGTGGTAGCGATGAGGATGAAATGGAACTTTGAAATGCTGGTAGGGGCCCTGCCAACATTTTTTGAATTTGGGGGCGCTTCTGAGAATCCCCACTACGTCGAAAACAATCATATACGACATCAAAAACTCGTCGGAAAAGCGCCGTCACTATTGAGAAGTTGTACCACGCCAAGTTACTACGAAAAAGTTTCTCATCAGTGCAATTATTAGGTGCCTATTTAGATCAATTTCGAAGGACGCCAATAAGAACCCCTGCAAACTATCAGAAAAAGAGCATTTTAAGGTAATTGTAGAAGAATCATTGTGGTCAAGTAAAACACGATCGTGTAGATGTTTATTGATTTGATTAAACATTTATAATTTCTTATAAATATAACATTTTTCGGTTTATCTCATCACATTTAACATAATTTTTTGCATTAATAAAAGAATGATGTTGAGTTTTAAGTAGCAAGTTACATATTGCAGCGTCTATCAGCCAGTTTGTTTATTTTCGATGGAGACAGCGTGCCTGGAAAAATATTTGAAAAACGATCACTTTATTCTATTTGGAAAGTCGAAAATTGTTCACCATATACCTTTCACAATTTTAAGCGTAATATCTATGTTTTCAGAACTTTATTTTCGTTTTTATTTAAATAAAATATAACAAGCTGGTTGCGCTTGGCGTTTCACAAAAAATAAAATGGCTCTTCTAACAATAGTGATGGCAAAATACTTTCATGTACATTTTATACTTTTTGATATGCTTCCCCCATCACAGTTCGCGATGGTTGTGGTGACATTTACGAGTCTGTGGTAGCGATGAGGATGAAATGGAACTTTGAATGCTGGCAGGGAATATAACATTTATACGACTATCACATTTAACATAATTTATAAAAGAATGATGTTGACTTACAAGTGGAAGGTTACATGTTGCAGCGTCTGTCAGCTCTCGATGAATGTAGCGTGTCTGGAAAAATATCTGAGAAACTATCAATTTATTCCATTTTTAAAGTACAAAATTGTTCACCAATATACCTTTCACAATTTTAAGCGAAATAGCTATGTTTTCAGCTCTTCATTTTCGCTTTTATTTATATAAAATGGCTCTTCTCACAATAGTGATGGGTAAATACTTTGATGTACATTTGGTACTTTTTGATACGTTTCCCCCATCACAGTTGGCGATTGTTGTAGTGTCACTTACGAGTCTGTGGTAGCGATGAGGATGAAATGGAAATTTGATATGCTGGTAGGGGGATAACCCATACAGACGTTGCATCGAAAATACCTTTTCAAGGTATTTTTGCTTCTATCATGGGTACTAAAATAAAACAAGCATAATAACCCTGCCAACATTTTTTGAATTTGGGGGCGCTTCTGAGAATCCCCACTACGTCGAAAACAGTCGTATACGATATCCAAAACTCCTCGGAAAAGCGCCGTCACTATTGAGAAGTTGTACCACGCCAAGTTACTACAAAAAAGTATCGCATGAGTGCAATTATTAGGAGCCCTTCTGGATACATTTAGAAGGACGCCAATAAGAGCCCCTTCAAACAATCAGACCAAGTGCATTTTAAGATAGTTGTAAAAGAATCATTGTGGTCAAGTAAAACACGATTGTTTAGATGTTTATTAATTTTATGAAACATTTATAAATTCTCATAAATATAACATTTATACGACTATCACATCACATTTAACACATTTTTATGCATTAATAAGAGATTGATGTTGAGTTACAAGTTGTAAGTTAAATGTTGTAGCGTCTATCAGCCAATACTTTTATTCCCAAAGGAGGCAGCGTGTCTGGAAAAATATTTGAAAAACTATCACTTTATTCCATTTGGAAAGTCAAAAATTGTTCACTATATACCTTTCACAATGTTATGCGTAATATCTATGTTTTCAGAACATTATTTTCGTTTTTATTTAAATATAACAAGCTGGTTGCGCTTGGCGTTTCACAAAAAATAAAATGGCTCTTCTAAGAGTAGTGATGGCAAAATACTTTCATGTACATTTTGTACTTTTTGATATGCTTCCCCATCACAGTTCGCGATGGTTGTGGTGACATTTACGAGTCTGTGGTAGCGATGAGGATGAAATGGAACTTTGAAATGCTGGCAGGGTAATAGGGGGCACGTTAATGCAATTAATAACTTAAAGCCCTCAAAATATTTCAGATGAACTGTAAACAATTCAATTGTTCTTATCAATTTCTTTGAAACCACTACATAAACAATGAAATTTTAATTTGCGTATGGTAAAACCCAAATTCTATAGTCGACGAAATGTTGTGCCAAATCAAATCTATTTGAATCGAAGTACGACCAAAGTATACATGAAAATGAATTTTTTCAAATTTTCTAAAGAAAACAAAGGTGAAACCTAAACCGAAACCAAAGCCCAAATCTCAGCCGCGGCCAAATATTAATATCAATACCCATATAAGTGAGTAGCATGTGTGCAAAGCACAGTGGCTAATTGCCAAAATTTATATATAAAGCAAATAATCAACATACTAATTTATATGTAAACTTACCAACATTTTGAGATACTTAATCATTTATACTGGACAGTCATTTGAAGAACATTTCAATAACCCTGCCAGCATTTCAAAGTTCCATTTCAACCTCATCGTTACCACAGACTCGTAAATGTCACTTCAACCATCATGAAAAGGTACATCAAAAAGTACATACATGTATTTTGCCATCACTACTTTTACAAAAGCCATTTTATTTTTTGTGAAACGCCAAGCGCAACCAGCTTGTTATATTTTAATTAAATAAAAACGAAAATAAAGTTCTGAAAACATAGATTATACGCTTAAAATTGTGAAAGGTATATTGGTGAACAATTTGGTGATTTTCCAAATGGAATAAAGTGATTGTTTTTCAGATATTTTACAGACACGCTGCCTCCATGGAATAAAAACACTGGTTGATAGACGCAGCAACATCTAACTCGCTACTTGTAACTCAACATCATCATTAATGCCAAAAATTATGTTAAATGTAATGTGATAGTGGTATAAATGTTATATTTTTAAGAATTTGTAAATGTTTAATCAAATTAATAAATATCTAAACAAACGTGTTTTACTCGACCACAATGATTCTTTTACAACTATCTTAAAATGCACTTTTTCTGATTGTTTGGAGGGTCCCTTATTGGCGTCGTTCTAAATTGATCTATAAAGGCACCTAATAATTGCACTCATGCGAAACATTTTTGTAGTAACTTGGCGTGGTACAACTTCTCAATAGTGACGGCGCTTTTCCGACGAGTTTTTGATGTCGTATATGATTGTTTTCGACGTAGTGGGGATTCTCAAAAGAGTCCCCAAATTCAAAAAATGTTGGCAGGGAAAGTACTTAGTTTAGGCATCTGAAATTGTAACAACTTTTGAACTTTAAACTTTTTGTTATTTATTTGCTATTTATTTCCTTATATGATTTATTTACTCTTTATTTTCAGATATAAAGATTGGATAAGGTAATGGACGAAAGTTTTTTTTTTTGCATTTGTGTTCTAAAGATAAAATATTTATAAAAAAATTGGCTTTAAGATTCTTGTTGTAAAATAAAATAATATACTTGAAACAAATGGGACTTTTTCATTTTTTATCCCTAGGTGATTATAAATTTGTGTTGTAAAATAAATAATTGGAATATGAATGTGAACTCATCCTAATCTTATGCGCTTTACAGACTATCAGTTATTCCGGACGGAATGTCGGTGTTTGTAAAGAATCTTATGCGCTTTACATATTATCAGTTATTCCGGACGGAATGTCGGTGTTTGTAAAGAATCTTACAGTGTGTCGGATCGATACGACTTGTCGGCGATGACTAAATAATCGGTAAATGTGTTATCGATCCCATAAACATGCAGCAGTATCGATTATGCCTTCGGACTTAACTTATATTGTGCACAATATATGGGATATGTTCGACACGAGCACTGTCGTCCGGAATAACTGACAGTCTGTAAAGCGCATTACAGTGTGTCGCATCGGTACGACTTGTCGGCGATGACTAAATAATCGTAAATGTGTTATCGATCCCATAGACATGCAGCAGTATCGATTATGCCTTCGGACTTAACTTATAATGTGCACAATATATGGGATATGTTCGACACGAACACTGTCGTCCGGAATAATTTTTTTTTTTTTGATAAATAATTTTCTTTGATTTGAAAACAAACCTATTACTGAAAGAAAACATTACAAAGAATTTAATCAGATTTTTTACTTGACATATTCTGTGCAAATTTTTACAATACATGATATTTGTTTCCGAAATATGAAAACAGCACATTTATAAAGTAACGACCGTTACTTTTTTAATGGTCAAAAGTATTAAGTTCGAGTTTAGCCGCTAAAATCGTCATTTTTTCACGATTACTTTTCTTTAATAATCCATTTTATGGAATACAAACTTTGTGAAAATTAGCTTTGTGCTATTCCCCATCAAGTTATAATGAAATCTGCAACAAATATGTATAATTTTATGCCTTTTTTACTGATTTAGTTTTCACTTTAGTGAAAACATGACGATTTTAGCGGCTAAACTCGAACTTAATACTCACCTTTAAAGTGAAAACTAAATCAGTAAAGATAAAATTATACATATTTGTTCCAAATTTTTTTATAACTTGGTTTGGAAAAGCCCAAAGCAAATTTTCACAAAGTTTGTATTCTTTTAAATAGATTATTGTAGAAAAGTAATCGTGAAAAAATTATGATTTTAGCGGCTAAACTCGAACTTAATACCCACATTTCAAATGCAGGTCAAATGAATCTTTTGTAATGTTTAATAATATTTTGACCCATATTTTAATGCGAATTCATACTTTAGATCATTGGTATTTTTAGATATAATGACACCAAACCCTTATTTTACAGCAGACCTCAAAGAAATTTGTTTTATTTTTAAATCTCTTCCGAAAAAAAAATTATTGTGATTGGATTTTTCAATTGATGAAATTTCCTATGACAATATTAACGATTAGTGATAGTGACTCTAATTTAATTGAAACATTTATGAGTAATATTTACATATATTCAATTTAAAAAAGTGCGTTTTTAAAATAAAACTTGGATAAGAAATAATTTTAGCAATTTTAAACAAAAACGTATATTGTTGTTATTAGCGATATAGCAATTTATTCTATAAAAAGTTTGTGGGCTAATTGGAAAGAATTCAAAAAAACGTTTCCATTTGAAATAAAAACGGTTTCATTTGATTTGAAACATGTGTCATTTGATTAACAGGTTGGCTGATAAGTCCCCGGTCTAACAAAGAAAAACACATTTTTTTTGTCAAAATTCGTTTTTATTATTCCACATAGTCCCCTTCAAGAGCGATACAACAATTATAACGGCCTTCAAATTTTGTGATACCATTTTGGTAGTACTCCTTCGGTTTTGCCTCAAAATAGGCCTCAGTTTCGGCGATCACCTCTTCATTGCAGCCAAATTTCTCAGGAGTGTAGTGATGGAGCCATGTTTCATTGTCACATATCGACGGAAAAACTCGGGTGTATTACGAGTTAACAGCTGCAAACACCGCTCAGAATCATCAACACGTTGTTATTTTTGGTCAAATGTGAGCTCGCGCGGCACCCATTTTGCACAGAGCTTCCGCATATTCAAATATTGATGAATGATATGACCAACGCGTTCCTTTGATATCTTTAATGCCTCTGCTATCTCGATCAACTTCATTTTACAGTGATTCAAAATCATTTTGTGGATTTTTTTTTTGATGTTTTCGTCGGTAACCACCTCTTTCGGGCGTCCACTGCGTTCACCGTCATCCGTGCTCATTTCACCACGCTTGAATTTTGCATACCAATCAATTATTGTTGATTTCCCTGGGGCAGAGTCCGGAAACTCATTATCAAGCCAAGTATTTGCTCCACCGTATTTTCCCCTTCATAAAACAGTATTTTATCAAAACACGAAATTCCTTTTTTTCCATTTTTTTCACAATAGCAAAAGTTGCTTCACACAAGACGCTCTATCTCACAAACTAACTTACAGACGTACTATATAAAAATAATATGCATTTAATACTTGCGACGCCATCTATGTGTCAGACCGGGGACTTATCAGCCAACCTGTTATTTATCACGTCTTTTGGAATTATGGTTGAAAAATTTCGAAGGCATTGATTGTGAAACATTTAATATTTCTAAATGAATTGATTCAAAATAGTACTTCAGGTGATAGTAGACATAATTCTTTAATCCTCTAATACCCCATTTTTATACCCTTCACCACTACTGTGGTACAGGGTATAATAAGTTTGTGCATTTGTATGTAACGCCAAAAAGAAAAAGTCTGAGACCCATCGTTTAGTATACCGATCGTCTTAGAATTAAATTCTGAGTCGATTTAGCGATGTCCGTCTGTCTGTCTGTCTGTCCGTCCGTCTGTCTGTTCATGTATTTTTGTGCGCAAAGTACAGGTCGCAGTTTAAGTCCGATCGTCCTCAAATTTGGCATAGGGTCGTTTTTGGGACAGACAATCGCTATTGATTTTTGGAAAAAAAACGGTTCAGATTTAGATATAGCTGCCATAAATATTTATCCCCGATCTGGTCATAATTGGCGTATTTATCAACCGATGTTCTTCAAATTCAGTACATCCGAATATTTTATGAGTCTCGAAAAACTTGCAAAATATCAGCTAAATCGGTTCAGATTTAGATATAGCTCGAGGCCAAAGGTTACTACCGATTTTCGTGAAATTTTGCATAAAGAGTAGAATTGACATTCTACCAATGCTTGGTAAATTTGATTCAAATCGGTTCAGATTTAGATATAGCTCCCATATATATCTCTCGTCCGTTTTAGACTCATATGATCACAGAGGCCAAAGTTTACTACCGATTTACGTGAAATTTTGCATAAAGAGTAGAATTGACATTCTACCAATGATTGGTAAATTTGATTCAAATCGGTTCAGATTTAGATATAGCTCCCATATATATCTCTCGTCCGTTTTAGACTCATATGACCACAGAGGCCAAAGTTTACTACCGATTTATGTGAAATTTTGCATAAAGAGTAGACTTGACATTCTACCAATGCTTGGTAAATTTGATTGAAATCGGTTCAAATTTAGATATAGCTCCCATATATATCTTTCGTCCGATTTGAACTTATATGGTCTCAAAAGCTAGAGTTTTGCCGTGATTTGGTTCAAATTTTGCACAAGGAGTACGTTTAACAGTATCGGTAAGTGTGCCAAATTTGGTTGAAATCGGTTCAGATTTAGATATAGCTCCATATATATCTTTCGCCCGATTTATACTCAAATGACTACGGGGGCGAAAGTTAAACTCCCATTTACGTGAAATTTTGCAGAGATAACAGAATTATTATTCTAACTATGCATGTCAAATTTAGTCGAAATCGGTTCAGATTATATATAGCTCCCGTTATATGTACACCAGAGTTGGGAAAATATGGTAGACTATTTCATATTTTAGACCCATTTTCAATGGGATTTTCCTCCAATTGACTGCATAGTTTCCACGGAGAATATATTTAATATGATATTTAAATGTGTCAAGTTTGATCTAATTTGGTTCAGAATTAGATAAAGCCTCCATATATTCGTTTTTCCGGTTTAAACAAATATGGCTAAATTGCCACACTTTACACAAAATTCTGTGATGATTTCCCCATATCTTAGTCATAGCCTACACACTGTAATGCCAGACTTTCCACAGAACGGTTGAGTTTTAAATGAGGCTCCAAGTCGCCCGACTAGACCAAATAATATATCACAACCCACACTTGACCACATATCTTGGCGAGATCTAACCAATATCCTTGTAAAATCGCCACTGCTGAGTAGCAAAAATTGTAAATATTACTCTAATTGTCCTATATCTCGAATACATAAGTATCGCCTGATAAATCGCAAATGCTCTTTTGTACAATTGCCTCAAAATTTCTCTCGCTTCATACTTCCCATATTTTTTTATTAACATTGTGTTTCATTCCAGGGCGTTAGCCAATTTCAATTTTAATTCTAGAGATTTTATACATGTACAAAAAATTGTCTCCATTATAAGTATTTGTATCTGGAAATGCAAACCTTTATATAGCTCCCAGCAATCCAACCTAGTGCATTAGCCGACTTAAATTTTGAGCCTATAGATTTTGTAGAAGTCTATTAAATTCTGTCCAGATCGAGTGATATTTAAATGTATGTATTTGAGATAAACCTTTATATATAGCACCCAACGGATGTGATATGGTATCGAAAATTTAGATCTACAAAGTGTTGCTGGGTATAATATAGTCGGCCCCGCCCGACTTTAGACTTTCCTTACTTGTTTTTCAGCTGAATTTTTTAGGGTTTATCACAAAAAAGAAAATAAAACAAGAAAATTCCTTACGGTAAGCCACTACATACTGTAAAGTATCTTACAAAGTTTTGACCAAATTTTCTTAGGACTTCTGATCGAAAAATGTCTGGATTTCCTTTCACATAGGTGGTGAACCTCATACCACAGGTGGTGAACTTCAGATGTAATAGGTGACTCGCTCCATGAAAAACGACATAGTCAAATTCTAACAATTCTGAAATACTATGAATTGTTAGCTTTTTGTCCTCAATACGTAGCAACATAGTACTCAATACGTAATTTATTCAGCACACCATTTCAAAAATAAAAAAATACATGTTTTGTTTTACAATTCCTTGTAAGGATTGTTTTATTTCTTAATTGTTTGAGGTTTTCTTTTGTTTGTAAAAAATCTTCTGAATTTCAGAAGTTTTTACAAAACCTTACGACTTCCTTTACTACTCCTTCTTTTCTTAAGCCCCATATTTTCTTTCGTTTTCACACAATAAACAAGTGACACACGTGTATAACAATGTTTCAGTTTTTTGGACTATAAAAATAATTTATTGACAATTTACATGGTCAAATAGTTGTCGGGGAATTCGAAGGTGACATCACGGCCAGTAAGTTTCTTGTAGACCGAGGTGAAGGTGTCAACCTGTAATGACAATAAAAAGGAGAAACAACATTAGCATTGTGAAAAATCAAATCAATGATGCAAACGATAAAAACTTAAGGTAGTATTAACTTAAAAACTAATTTAATTAAAAATTAAAACTAACATTTATAGAATATTTGGTAAATTACTTATATAAAATAGTATCGGTTAAACAATGAAAGAAAAACTAAATAAATTCATATCGATTGAGCGTATCAAATTCTAGAATAAAATTCCTCTCAAATTGAATCAAAGGAATTCATAATTTCATTCGAAAATTTGTTTTATATGCCGTTTTGTAGGAAGTCCTGTAACACTTTGAATAAAAACGTGTACAGGAGGCAAATAGACGGCCTGGAAATACTTGATCACTTAAATTTTGAAATGTAAATATTTAAAATCTAAATACCCTTCACAAAGAGTCTAGGATATTTATAGAAAATTTTAAAAATTCTTTGATCTGCCGTTTTGTAGGAAGTCCCTTAATACTTAAAATAAAACGTATAAGGGAGGCAAATAAACGACTTAAAATTTGGTGACCAATAAATTTATATATTTCAATTGTAAACAACAAATGGAATATGACGATACTTTGTTTTTATGGAGTATAGACAATAACGAGTTGTTGTTCAACTTTAATATACGTTCTTTTTGACAATCATTGATTTTAGTTAAGACAATCAACAAAAAACACAAGAACGGTGTATAAAGGAATAAAAAGAATTAATTGATGTGGTGTTAAATTTTATGGAAATACTTTTTTATTTTGTAATCGTGTAAAGATTTTCAAAATTATTTTAGAATCGAAAAGTAGTACTTGGGTTTTTTTGTTTGTCCTTTTTGACGATCACTGCGACTAGAGGTCGTTAATTCAGCAATTAACACAAGGACGAAATTATTTATATCTTTACAACATATATGCCATTTATAAAATATAGAAAAAATAAAAAAAAAACTCTTAATATAACCTATATATAAATTTGCTTTATCAATTTGTAGGAAAGCCCTTCGTTTTTGGCAATTTGCTGACCAATGCCACAAATTATGAAATGAAAAAGCTATATTCCTTGGTATTTACTTTGTGTCCTTTTTGACGATCACTGTGACTAGTGGTCATTAATTCAGCAATTAACACAAGGACAAAATATAAAATAAAATATATATGCTTATTAACTAAAATTATTTTTTTATTCCTTTATTTTGTACTGTGCTATTATAACCAATGTATGGAAATGCTTAAACGGCTAATAATGGCCTATTTCAAACAATAACGAGACATTGGTATTACTATTTGTCCTTTTTGACAATCACTGATCTTGGTATAAAACAATCAGCAAATAACACAAGGACATTATTTTAAATACTATGAAAAATATATGTAGAATATATTGGATGACACAATCTGCACTATTCATTTTGTAGATAATTTTTCAAAATAACAATTTTTTTCGTTTTAAACAAATTACATTGTAATTTAAATTATATGGATGAGATTTCCTTTTTACTTTGGTATGAACTAGGGAGCCACCGTGGTGCAATCGTTAGCATGCCCGCCTTGCATGCACAAGATCGTGGGTTCGATTCCTGCTTCGACCGAACACCAAAAAGTTTTTCAGCGGTGGATTATCCCACCTCATCAATGCTGGTGACATTTCTGAGGGTTTCAAAGCTTCTCTAAGTGGTTTCACTGCAATGTGGAACGCCGTTCGGACTCGGCTATAAAAAGGAGGTCCCTTTTCATTGAGCTTAACATGGAATCGGGCAGCACTCAGTGATAAGAGAGAAGTTCACCAATGTGGTATAACAATGGATTGAATAGTCTAAGTGAGCTTGATATATCGGGCTGCCACCTAACCTAACTTTGGTATGAACTAACAGGTTGGCTGATAAGTCCCCGGTCTGACACACACAACCTTCAAATGATTCGTGTCAAAATTTGACGTCTGTAAGTCAATTAGTTTGTTAGATAGAGCGTCTTTTGTGAAGCAACTTTTGTTATTGTAAAAAAAAAATAGAAAAAAAGGAATTTCGTGTTTTGATAAAATACTGTTTTCTGAAGGGAAAAAAATACGGTGGAAGCAAAAACTTGGCTTGATAATGAGTTTCCAGACTCTGCCCCAGGGAAATCAACAATAATTGATTGCTATGCAAAATTCAAGCGTGGTGAAATGAGCACGGAGGACGGTGAACGCAGAGGTGGTTACCGAAGAAAACATCAAAAAAAAAATCCACAAAATGATTTTGAATGACCTAAAATGAAGTTGATCGAGCAGATAGCAGAGGCCTTAAAGATATCAAAGGAACGTGTTGGTCATATCATTCATCAATATTTGGATATGCGGAAGCTCTGTGCAAAATGGGTGCCGCGCGAGCTCACATTTGACCAAAAACAACAACGTGTTGATGATTCTGAGCGGTGTTTGCAGCTGTTAACTCGTAATACACCCGAGTTTTTCCGTCCATATGTGACAATGGATGAAACATGGCTCCATCACTACACTCCTGAGTCCAATCGACAGTCGGCTGAGTGGACAGCGACCGGTGAACCGTCTCCGAAGCGTGGAAAGGCTCAAAAGTCCGCTGGCAAAGTATTGGCCTCTGTTTTTTGGGATGCGCATGGAATAATTTTTATAGATTGTCTTGAGAAGGGAAAAACCATCAACAGTGACTATTATATGGAGTTATTGGAGCGTTTGAAGGTCGAAATCGCGGCAAAACGGCCCCATATGAAGAAGAAAAAAGTGTTGTTCCACCAAGACAACGCACCGTGCCACAAGTCATTGAGAACGATGGCAAAAATTCATGAATTGGGCTTCGAATTGCTTTCCCCACCCACCGTATTCTCCAGATCTGGCCCCCAGCGACATTTCTTGTTCTCAGACCTCAAAAGGATGCTCGCAGGGAAAAAATTTGGCTGCAATGAAGAGGTGATCGCCGAAACTGAGGCCTATTTTGAGGCAAAACCGAAGGAGTACTACCAAAATGGTATCAAAAAATTAGAATGTAGTTATAATCGTTGTATCGCTCTTGAAGGGAACTATATTGAATAATAAAAACGAATTTTGACAAAAAAATGTGTTTTTCTTTCTTAGACCGGGGACTTATCAGTCAACCTTTTACAGCATGGAAGGTGTATCTCCTCGTCTTTATTTATGTTGTTTCGAAATGCATATTCATCATGTATTCTAAAGTCCTATATCGAATGGGTTAATTTTTTTGGTTTGAAATTGTTTGGGACCTTAATTTTGGTTAAGTACCTTCCGTTCAGAGATCAAATTTAGTTTTGATCTAATTTTATAAATATTTGCAGAAAATTCGAATATAAGCTATAAGTTCATAGCTATCACCTAGTCCACCGAAGGTAATTTAAGGCGTGAAAGAAAAACACCTGCGGTCGGTTACTAAATGATTTTGTTGAATCTATGGATATATGGCTAAAATCCAATGGAAAAAGGCAAAAACATCAACAATTTGGTCCGGTTGGTCCTATTTTTACCAAGACGAAGATTTTGAAATGTAGATTTGTTTTACGGAAAAGTCTATCTATATTCGTTGTTATGGGCTCGTATGTTTCCATTGTCGATTATATTGGACTTTGTATCCAGCGCACAAAATCTACCCAAATATAATGAATATGATATTCAAATAAAACCTTTTCAAAACGATCGCGCAATTTAAATTTTGGATTCGCGCTAGACCAGTTTGGACATTGCTCACGATTCGCTTATGGTGCCCCTTCGACCAGATTTCGAAGCCTATCGCTTCTCCCACAAAATTTGTACTTATTTATTTATTTTTTTTTTTTTTTCAATACAAAAAATTACAAATTCAAAGAATTCTAAAATTAATTTAAAAACCTGCATCTAATTTAGAAAAAGAAAGAAAGCTCATGTTTAGAGGTCTTTAACTCGAAAACTAGACTTTCGGCCGGGGTTTAATACTTTCTCCTATGGACAGCGTCCAAAATGGGCTAAGGCAGTCCCAAGGAGGGGAAAAATTGACGGCCTTTGGCCGGGGTTTAAAACTGTCTCCTATGGACAGTCTAAAGTGTGCTAACGCAGACCCAAGGGGAAAAAGTGGCCGGCCTGCGGGCGGGGTTTAACTGCCTGTTCATGAAATCCAAAATCGACTCGAGACGAATCGTTCGTCTAGATTGAAACTAAAATAACTTTAGATATATTTGCTAGAAAATGCTGCAATTTGTCATGAACTCATTATTAATGATTTAATATCGAACACCGAAATAATTCCACAGACTCTGGTTTTCGAGATATCAATATGGGATTGTTGACGAATCGTTGACCATGAACAGGCAGTAAGACTTTCTCCTATGGACAGAATCCAAAGTGGGCTCACATAGGCCCAAGGGGCTAACGCAGACATAAAGGGGGAAAAAATATTTCAGTAATAGTCAATCGAAGGACCAGAATATAGGCTTTCAAACTATTTAAGAAAAATCTTAGGGTATAATCGAAGACTTTTTGAGATACAACTAATATATTAAAAAATTAGGGTAAACATTTTCTCTTTTTGTTTATATCTCCCAAAATAAATATGTAAAAAAGTGCATTAAATAAGCTTCCATACGATACGAAGTTTGTTCAGATTGGACAACAAACAAAAGATATATATCAAGTTTTTATGAACCCTTTGGAGGGCTATATCTCAAGACCCGGGTACCTCCCCCGGCAATGGGTCACTTCGTTGGAATCAGATGACCGAATGACAGAACATATATGAAATTTATGCAATTCGGTGAGGGGCCCATAAAATTTTTCTCACTTTAACAAGAAAAATATTTTCCCAAAAATAAGGCACTAAGAGCGAATAAGACCCACATAAAAATTAACCTCTAAGCGGCCACCTTCTAATTTTGGACACTGTGTTGGCCATCATGGCAGAACATTTCTCAAAAGATTCGTCTTATTTTGAGACGGTAACATTCGATGTCAGTTATCCTTTGGAATAGATTATCGATCTAGAAACAACTGATTTTCCCAACTGAAAAAACAACCTTCCTTTGAAAGTCTGATCTCATCCAATATATCCTACGATTCCAAAAAATAAACTATGTCCTATGATTCACTTAAATATAATCACTTTGCATTAATAATCTCCTTTGTATACATTCACAACTACTCACTTTATGTTCAATGGTGGTTTGTTGATTCTTATCCAAATGGACCTTAATCAATTGGGAGCCATCCAACTTAACACGGATACGCTTGCCAACAATTTCAGCAGGGAAGACCAAATCTTCCAAGATGGCATCGTAGACAGCGGTCAAAGTGCGGGAACGTGGACGCTTTTGTTTCAATGGATTTCTGGCCTTGCGTGTGGGCTTGGGCAAGATTTTACGTTCGCCAACAACAACGACATGTTTGCCAGAGAATTTCTTCTCCAATTCACGAACCAAAATGATTTGGATCTTTTGGAACACTTTTTGTTGGGGAATGGGAACATAGATGATGACAGCCTAAAAGGAATATAAACAAAAGCAAATTAAAATAAAAAGTCTCTAGCATTAGTTACTGACCCTGGTAGCTTACCTTCTTGGTGCCAAATTCAATTTCACGGGCACGTGTAATGTGCAAATCTCTCAAATAAGGCTTGAGGTCACTGTTGGCCTCGAGCTCAACAAGAGCTTGGGCAATAGATTTCTCAAAGTCATCGGGCTCAGCGCCACCGGGCTTGATAATCTTGGAGCCAATCATCTGTAGCAGCCAGCAGCAGCATCAGCAAGGAAAAAAATAACAATAAAAACAAAACATTTTGTTAGTATTTACACAAGCACATTGGTAACTATCAACAAAGGCCACTTTAGTTTAATTTAACTAAGCGAAATGTCCCATCACTTTATGGCTTTTATATTTATTCTTCCTTGGCCGGTTGTAAGAATTTTTCAAACACAACTTCAATCATCGAACATCTTGTCGATTTATTAGGATATTTAAATTCTTTATTCACTAATTTCCATATTTTTATATACGTTTTTATTTTTTATTCACATTTTTGTATTTGTTTAGCTTCGTTTGGCATTATTTTCGTTTTTATTTCAAAGACTATCAAAAAATACACCAACCTTAGTCAATTATTTTGACAGAAAAGGAAGTAAAAGAGAACCCCTGAACAGTAATTTCCTTCAAATTACTCGTTGCTGCTGTCAAACAAACGCCTAAAGTTGGCTGTAGTTACAGCCAGGGTTGTATCTTACTCGCCAAATTGGCATTAGAGATGGTACGTATTTATCGTTCAGATTGATTGTACGAATTGTATAATATTGTGTGACACGCTCAAATAATGATTAAAAATGTATGACGCATTACAGACTATAAAGGTTGAATTACACACCATGCGTTGAGGGAAGTGTTAATTTTTTTCTGCTTGCTGCAGACTATTCGAGCTTTTGATTTCAAAGAGAAATTTCAACGAATGGTATGTAATTCTACCTTAAGCCTAGTACTAAGATAACGTTTTCGCACGAAGAACTGTTATACTCCATATAAAAAACGTTAGCGCGGAATAAATACGAAATCTTTGTTTTGAGCATTTTCAAACACATATTTATACAACCCTGGATTTTTCGCACGAAAATATAGGCAGGTATATTATTTCGCATAAATAAGTTAAAATCCCGGGGCTTGAGACCCTATTTACGGAGATAAATGAAGATATTCGTTTTTCGCAAAAACGAACTTAGTACTACCCAATAAACACAACCGTTTGAAAAATACTAAATTTCAACAATTTTTCAAACATTTTCGCAAAGGATTAGGGAAATATTCAAGTTGAGAAATTGTTGAGAAATTCGCGTTCTCAACAAAAAACAGACATTACCCTCAACAGTGAAATTCAACACATTAGCAATAATATCTCAAGTGTTATCCTCAAATTGAAATGCATCGCTACTCAATAATTTGTCAAACAATTTTCGATGCGAGTCAAATTCAAAATTAACATCGTTGCAAATACTTTTCAACCTAAATTTGTATGAATGATATCCACACTTCAAATTGAAAGTCAAAGCCAAAATTCTATGAATTTTGTATAATTTATTCATTTTCATCAAAATAAAATATATAATAATGCACTACACTACATAATACACTACAATACCAATTGATAATTAATAATCTTATTAAACATATCAACAAATAAGAACTAAATAAAAACAAACAACAAAACTTTAAACATCTTAAACACTTTTGCATTGATAATTCGTTTTCCTTCCTTTTGGTGTCATAAAACAGCATTAAAATTTATTAACATGCGGGTAATTTGAAATTAGGAACGTACTGACCGCGTGTTAGAATTGATTTCCAGCAGAAGGAATTCACAAAATATCCATTTTAAACAAGGCATATTAAAGAGGTAAAGTCATGCAATCAGGTGACTAATATCGACATTCATCTTGCCAAAGGCTTTGTTTACGTTTAGTAGGTTTGTTTACATTCTTTGTGTACATAAATATTACAATATAACAACACTACACATACACAAAATGTCAACTTAAGTGACCTGCCATTTTAGTTTGACTTTCTAAATATCATGTGGTGTACTCACGTTTGCTCGTGACTTTACCTTTAATTAATATGCCTTGCATTTTAAACTGATAATAGCATATGAATTAAACTGACGATGTGCTGCACATTTTCATCCAGAAGTTTTTTGATTTCAACAATTTGTTGTTTTTAACAATTTTAATTGGTTGCACTTGTAATGTTTCTGGAAACTTTTTATTGTCGATAAGTCACTCATTTTTCATTGGTCAGCTTCTTAATGTTTGCAAGAATGTAGCATCCAAAGATTTTAGTTTTCTGCAAAGAGATTTAAATTTAGTGACTTCTCTAAAGTGTTGATTTAATTTTTCATATTGACTTACCAATTATTATAAACTATTTGAAACAGTTCCAGTTAATTGTCCACCCCCTGCCAACATTTGTTGAATTTGGGGGCGCTTCTGAGAATCCCCACTACGTCGAAAACAGTCGTATACGATATCCAAAACTCCTCGGAAAAGCGCCGTCACTATTGAGAAGTTGTACCACGCCAAGTTACTACAAAAAAGTATCGCATGAGTGCAATTATTAGGTGCCCTTCTGGATACATTTAGAAAGACGCCAATAAGAGCCCCTTCAAACAATCAGAGAAAGTGCATTTTAAGATAGTTGTAAAAGAATCATTGTGGTCAAGTAAAACACGATTGTTAGATGATTATTAATTTTATTAAACATTTATAAATTCTCATAAATATAACATTTATACGACTATCACATCACATTTAATATATTTTTATGCTTTAATAAAAGATTGAAGTTGAGTTTCAAGTTGCAAGTTACATGTTACATGTTGTAGCGTTTATCAGCCAGTGCTTTTATTCCCAATGGAGGCGGCGTGTCTGGAAAAATATTTGAAAAACTATCACTTTATTCCATTTGGAAAGTCAAAAATTGTTCAGCAATATACCTTTCACAATTTTAAGCGAAATAACTATGTTTTCAGCACTTCATTATCATTTTTATTTAAATAAATTATAAGAAGCTAGTTGTGCTTGGTGTTTCACAAAATATAAAATGGTTCCTGTAACAATAGTGATGGCAAAATACTTTCATGCGAATAGTGATGGCAAAATACTATCACAGTTGGCGATTGTTGCAGTGTCACATACGAGTCTGTGGTAGCGATGAGGATGAAATGGAACTTTGAAATGCTGGCAGGGCCATTTTTTCACCGGTCAGCTTTTTAATGTTTTCAAGAACGTAGAATCCATCATTTTAGTTTTCTGCAAAGAGATATACATTTAGTGACTTCCATAAAGTTTTATTTCATTTTTTATTTTCACTTACCTATTTTTATAAACTATTTGGTTATTTGTCTAAAATTTTCCATTTTTTTATTTCTTCCAATTGACCACGAACTTCGATGCACAAATAAGTATTGAAAACCACATGGTTTTTTCGTTGCATTTTAGGGTAGTGTTTTGTCAAAGTTTTCTCATATTATCTTCAACACCTTTTCAAAGATTTCGTCAACATTTTGGCAAATGGAAAGTAATTCGCAAACAATTTGAAGATGTATTGAAGATGAGCTATTTCAAGTCAAGTTGAATTTATGTTGAAAATTATATTTACCCTCAAACTGAAAAATTGTTGCATTTGAAAAACGCTCATCCTGTGTTTATTGGGTAGGCATTAAAGGTGGGTACTATGTTCGGTTTTCGAGTTGAAAACCACTTTATTTTCGCGATTACTTTTCCTCAAATAATCAAAATTATAAATGAAAACAAACTTATTCCTGTAAAGTCTTGTCGAAATCTAGAGAAACAAGAAACAGCGCATCAATTGAGTTAATTTATCTGTTTTATATTGAACTGTTTTAATAAAGTAACCACGAAAATTTCAACGCGAAAAGCGAACATAGTACTTACCTTAAAGGCCGGTACTATGTTCATTCTTGCGAAAAATTTTTATGGAAACCATTATTTCGCACATAGAAAGCGGCGTTTTTTTAGGTAGCTTGGAGCGCTATTTTACAGGGAGCGATATTGGATTAAGTTGGTGGTTGTTGCTTGTTTTTACAAAATAACATTTTATTTTTCCTTGGACAATTGATCTGCTATTCCTTTGATCCTTTGTATAGTTTCGGAACAAAAATATGGTCCGTGTTTGATTTATAAACCCGCACAAATAGTTTTTAATAAATAAATTATTTCTTAATTCACATTGCATATGGCGCCGCGCTATAAACGTCAGTTTTTCAACACGAAAAAACAAAGTATCACAAATGGAAAAAATTTCGCAAATTTTTCGCATTTTTTGGTTTTGTATGGAGTTTCAACGCGAAAACCGAACAGAGTACCGGCCTTAAGGTAGAATTACATACCATGCGTTCAATGCGTCCGATTATTGAAGAGTTGAAATATCTCTTTGAAATCAAAAGCTCGAATAGTCTGCCGCAAATAAAAAAATCAACCCTTCCATCAACGCACGGATTGACGCATGGTATGTAATTCAACCTTTATGTATTTCCGGACGGAATGTCTGTGTTTGTAAAGAATCTTACAGTGTGTCCAATCGATACGACAATTGATTGATGACTAAATAATCGGTAAATGTGTTATCGATCCCATAAACATGCAGCTGTATCGATTATGCCTTCGGACTTAACTTATAATGTGGCCAATATATTGGATATGTTCGACACGACCATTGTCGTCGGTATAAACTTATAGTCGGAGTCAAAAATTTAGTGTAGCCGTGCCGACGAAATGGTTCGGCTTCATTCTCTGATCAGCAACAGAGAATGAAGCCGCCGGGTCGCGCCTCCGATTTTCGCCAACCCTTTTTTGCCAGCCTACGTCGCCGTCGAATACGTCGACTCATTACGATTTAAAATTAACCGCTAATTAATGAAAAATATTCATTTATATTAGAAAAATGTATTAATACCCTGCCAACATTTTTTTTGAATTTTGGGGCGCTTCTGAGAATCCCCACTACGTCGAAAACAGTCGTATACGATATCCAAAACTCGTCGGAAAAGCGCCGTCACTATTGAGAAGTTGTACCACGCCAAGTTACTACAAAAAAGTATCGCATGAGTGCAATTATTAGGTGCCTTTTTTAATAAATTTAGAACGACGCCAATAAGAGCCCCTTCAAACAATCAGAAAAAGTGCATTGTAAGATAGTTGTAAAAGAATCATTGTGGTCAAGTAAAACACGATTGTTTAGATGTTTATTAATTTTATTAAACATTTATAAATTCTAATAAATAAAACATTTATACGACTATCACATCACATTTAACATATTTTTATGCATTAATAAAAGATTGATGTTGAGTTATAAGTTGCAAATTACATGTTGTAGCGTCTATCAGCGAGTGCTTTTATTCCCAATGGAGGCAGCGTGTCTGGAAAATATTTGAAAAACTATCACTTTATTCCATTTGGAAAGTCAAAAATTGTTCACCAATGTACCTTTCACAATTTTAAGCGAAATAACTACGTTTTCAGCACTTCATTATCATTTTTATTTAAATAAATTATAAGAAGCTAGTTGTGCTTGGTGTTTCACAAAATATAAAATGGCTCTTGTAACAATAGTGATGGCAAAATACTTTCATGCGAATAGTGATGGCAAAATACTATCACAGTTGGCGATTGTTGCAGTGTCACTTACGAGTCTGTGGTAGCGATGAGGATGAAATGGAACTTTGAAATGTTGGCAGGGTAATTATTGCTATAATAACCCTGCCAACATTTTTTGAATTTGGGGACGCTTCTGAGAATCCCCATTACGTCGAAAACAGTCGTATACGATATCCAAAACTCCTCGGAAAAGCGCCGTCACTATTGAGAAGTTATACCACGCCAAGTTACTACAAAAAAGTATCGCATGAGTGCCATTATTAGGTGCCCTTCTGGATAAATTTAGAAGGACGCCAATAAGAACCCCTTCAAACTATTGGAAAAAGTGAATTTTATGATAGTTGTAAAAGAATAATTGTGGTCAAGTAAAATACGATTGTTTAGATGTTTATTAATTGGAATAAAAATTTATAAATTATTCCAGGTATAACATTTATACGAACCACGCCAAGTTACTACAAAAAGTATCGCATAAGTGCAACTATTAAGTGCCTTTTTGGATAAATTTTGAACGACGTCAAGAAGAACCCCTTCAAACTATTGTAAAAAGTGCATTTTAAGATAGTTGTAAAAGAATCATTGTGGTCAAGTAAAATACGATTGTTTAGATATTTATTAATTGGAATAAAAAATTATAAATTATTCCAGGTATAACATTTATACGAACAAAAACACATTGAACTTAATTGCCCATATGCAAAAAAATTTATTGACAGTTTATCGAATGAATTTATATGGCAAAAGTAGGCTTGAAGTATTCTGTAACTTTATTGCATATGGGGGAATGTCTTAACAAAGGAATTATGGTGATTTGTACGTTGCAATTGCTAGCAGTGTTTATTATTGATGGGGGCAGCGTGTCACGAAAAATATCTGAAAAACTTGGAAAGTCGAAAATTGTTCACCAATATACCTTTCACAATCTTAAACGTAATAATTATGTTTTCTGCACTTCATTTTCGTTTTCACAAAATATAAAATGGCTCTTGAAACAATAGTGATGGCAAAATACTTTCATGTACATTTCGTACTTTTTAATACTTTCCCCATCACAGTTGGTGATAATTGTAGTGTCGCTTACGAGTCGATGGTCGCGATGAGGATGAAATTGAACTTTGAAATGCTGGCAGGGAGATTACAAACTATATTATAATAATTTTTTTTATTATTTTTAATAAATTTATTCTTAATATTGTTTAAAATATGCATCCTAAAATTTAGTTTGGTTAATCTTAATACCAAGCAAATATTTTTTTCAGTGTATGCGAAGTAAAATTTATTAAAGTAAAGTAAAATTTATTCATTTTAGAGAAATATGAAATATTTTGTGCGAATATCGAATTTAGTAAAATTATGTACTTCATTTTTACATCATTTTTATACCCTGCACCACACTATGGAACAGGGTATTATAAGTTAGTGCATATATTTGCAACACCCAGAAGGAGACGAGATAGACACATGGTGTCTTTGGCCAAAATGCTCAGGGTGGGCTCCTGAGTCGATATAGCCACGTCCGTCTGTCCGTGAACACATTTTTGCAATCAAAGTCTAGGTCGCAGTTTTAGTCCAATCGACTTCAAATTTGGCACAAGTATGTGTTTTGGCTCAGAATGTAACCCTATTGAAATCGGTTCAGATTTAGATATAGCTCCCATATATATCGTTCTCCCGATATGACCACAGTGGCCAATCTTTTACTCCGATTTAGTTGAAATTTTGCACAGGGAGTAGAATTAGCATTATAGCTATGCGTGCCAAATTTGGTTGAAATCGCTTCAGATTTAGATATAGCTCCCATATATATGGTTTTCTGATTTCGACAAAAATGGTCAAAATACCAACATTTTCCTTGTAAAATCGCCACTGCTTAGTCGAAAAGTTGTAAAAATGACTCTAATTTTCCTAAACTTCTAACAGATATATACCGAGCGATAAATCATAAATCAACTTTTGCGAAGTTTCCTTAAAATTGCTTCAGATTTAAATGTTTCCCATATTTTTTTGTGTTCCACCGTAGTGCATTAGCCGACTTAAATTTTGAGTCTATAGATTTTGTAGAAGTCTATCAAATTCTGTCCAGATCGAGTGATATTTAAATGTATGTATCTGGGACAAACCTTTATCTAGCCCCCAACATATTTGACGGATGTGATATGGTATCGAAAATTTAGATCTACAAAGTGGTGCAGGGTATAATATAGCCCGCCCGACTTTAGACTTTCCTTACTTGTTTTCATTATTTTTTAAGTAAGTAGAAATAATTAAAACAAGGAATATTTTTATGAACTAAAAAAAAGTTAAATTGACTTTGGAAATTTTCGTTGACTTTTTTATTGAATTTTGTACATAAATTAGATTAATTTCCTACACTTAAATGTTACACTTAAATTATTTTGTACCAAAACTCTTATATATATAAGATATTGTACTTCAATGAAATCACCCTTTTAATGTTGCAGCAACATTGGCAGCCTGTTGCGCTATACCTATAGCTTGAATTGTAGCATCACGAGTGTGTTTACCAGCACGTTCCTGCAATGGAAAAAAAGTATTTTTTTTTTAATATTTCAATTTGTTGCATACATTCAAAAGAAAAGATTACTAATAACATTACAAAATATTTTAGACATTTCTGCCTGCTAAAAAATCTCATTTGCGAACTTTTTGCTAATATTTCGATTAAATATTTTTTTCTTTTCAATTAAGGAAAATTTTTGATAGCAATAGGAATTCGGTTTGTATGTGTATTGAAAACAAAAATAATTAAATAAATCATTAAATTATTTTTAAATTTAACAATACTTACAATTTTCTTTCCAATCTTTTTTAACCATCCAGCTTCACTTTGACCAATCAATATTGCCAAGATCAAGGCAACAAAAATTACAACTTTATTGAAATTCATTATTTCTCAAAGGTTTTATTGAATCTACAATGTCAGTGTCAATGAGTCAGAGAGATGGTTAACTGGAAGGTAGCTTTCTTTAAGCTTTCGTCTACTGCTGTTGCTATTGCTGAAATGTTTAATGAGGAAGTAGACAACCACAGCTTATATAGGGGGGCAATAAGCGCGTGTTATGCTCGTGATGGGGTCTCTGACCATCTGTGATATCAAAATGTTTAGTAAATGTGACACAAATGTTATGATGGGTAGGTAGGTAGACACCTTTGAAAAGGGGAATTTATTTTCAGTTTTGCCAAAGAAGAAAGAAATGTTTCTTATATAGAGGCTTCCAATGGGAATCCCATAAAGAATTTGTTATTGATTTTGGGAGAGACGTTTCGAACAAATTTTTATTTCGTTTGTTTTTTTTTTTTGGCTTTTCAATATTGATTGAAAAGGGGATTCCTATTATTATATACACGTTTTCAAATTTGCTCTAATTTTATGTTTGAATTTATTTTGAAATGTTTTTCTTATATGATGTGGGAATCACATAATAATTAAATGATATACCCCCCCAAAAAAAAAACAACGATTTTTTATAGCCAATTTATTAATTCATAAAAATTAGTTGATCTTAATTCAATTTTTCCAAATGTGAAAATGTTTTTCATCCCCTCCACCATAGGATGGGGGGTATATTAACTTTGTCATTCCGTTTGTAATACATCGAAATATTGCTCTAAGACCGCATAAAGTATATATATTCTGGGTCGTGGTGAAATTCTGAGTCGATCTGAGCATGTCCGTCCGTCTGTTGAAATCACGCTAACTTCCGAACGAAACAAGCTATTGACTTGCCAGTATTTTTCTGGCTCTTGTCCCCAAATTATGATGTTTTCGTCCCCAAAAATCCCAATTTAAATTTAAATTCCTCACAAAAATCCTCAATATATTTTGACATTTTTTTTTAAATTCTATATAGAAATAAAATTTTGACAAAATTTTCTATAAAATTAAAAGTTTGACAAATTTTTCTATAAAAATAAAATTTTGAGAAAATTTTCTATAACCGGTTTTTCCAAAATTGTCTATTGAAATAAAATTTTTACAAAATTTTCTATAAAATTAAAAGTTTGACAAAATTTTCTATAAAAATAAAAATTTGATAAAATCTTCTATAAAACTAAAATTCTGACACAATTTTCTATAGAAATAAAATTTTGACAATATTTGCTTTAGAAATAAAATTGTGACAAAATTGTCTATAGAAATAAAATTGTGACACACTTTTCTATAGAAATAAAATTTTGAGAAAATTTTCTATAACCGGTTTTCGCAAAATTTTCTATAGAAATAAAATTTTGACAAAATTTTCTTTAGAAATAAAATTGTGACAACATTGTCTATAGAAATAAAATTGTGACACAATTATCTATAAAAATAAAATTTTGAGAAAATTTTCTATAACCGGTTTTCGCAAAATTTTCTATAGAAAATTGCAGTTCACTTTGGGTTGAGTGAATTACCCGAAGTTATTCTGATAATTGGTTGATAGTTTTGCTGCAAGTAGAGGATGCTGATGAGGAATGTGGAAATTCCGAAACAGCTGTACATCCAACCATCTTGCAGTCTATAGGGTTTTGCCCAAATAAATTTGACAAGCATACTTTTCCTCTGTTGGTTAAGCTACACTTGTAGTTTAGTCAATGCATGGCTTTAAGCTGAGATCAAAAACAACAATAACGATTGAAGAGAAGCCAGCAATAACAAACAAAACGAATGAAGATAGAGGAAGCACGCTCAAAAACAAACCCAGCCAACTACATTCAAATCGATGATTTGAGTTTGGCAAAGGGAAAGAGATATGCTTGCAAATTTGTTTAGGCAGTAGCCGACTATCAAACCTTTTTTCGGAAGGTTCAGGTGCAGTTCACTTTGGGTTGAGTGAATTACACGAATTTATTCTGATAATTGGTTGATAGTTTTGCTGCAAGTAGAGGATGCTGATGAGGAATGTGGTAATTCCGAAACAGCTGTACATCCAACCATCTTGCAGTCTATAGGGCTTTGCCAAATAAATTTGACAAGCATACTTTTCCTCTGTTGGTTAAGCTACACTTGTAGTTTAGCATGGCTTTAAGCTGAGATCAAAAACAACAATAACGAAATAAAATTTTGATAAAATTTTCTTTAGAACTAAAATTGTGACAAAATTGTCTATAGAAATAAAATTGTGACACAATTTTCTATAGAAATAAAATTTTGAGAAAATTTTCTATAGAAACAGAATTTTGGCAAAATTTCCTATAGAAATAAAATTTTGAAAAAAATTTCCTTTAGAAATAAAATTGTGACAAAATTGTCTATAGAAATAAAATTGTGACACAATTTTCTATAGAAATAAAATTTTGAGAAAATTTTCTATAGAAACAGAATTTTGGAAAAATTTCCTATAGAAATAAAATTTTGTTAAAAAATATTAAACCGATTTCTCGAAAAAAATCCCCAAATTTATGGAAATTCCCCAACTCAAAAAGTTCTTCCCTATTCAAGAAACAATATCCCCAATTTGGGGAAAAATCCCCAATATTGGCAACACTGAGCCCCATATAAACGGGCCCTCAGATTTGGCTTGCGGAGCCTCATGGAGGAGCAGGGGAGCCACCGTGGTGCAATGGTTAGCATGCCCGCCTTGCATACACAAGGTCGTGGGTTCGATTCCTGCTACGACCGAACACCAAAAAGTTTTTCAGCGGTGGATTATCCCACCTCAGTAATGCTGGTGACATTTCTGAGGGTTTCAAAGCTTCTCTAAGTGGTTTCACTGGAATGTGGAACGCCGTTCGGACTCGGCTATAAAAAGGAGGTCCCTTGTCATTGAGCTTAACATGGAATCGGGCAGCACTCAGTGATAAGAGAGAAGTTCACCACTGTGGTATCACAATGGACTGAATAGTCTAAGTGAGCTTGATACATCGGGCTGCCACATAACCTAACCTAACCTAACCTCATGGAGGAGCAAAATTCATCCGATCCAGTTGAAATTTGGTACATGGTGTTGGTATATGGTCTCTAATAATCTCATAATTATATATAGCCATTCTCCAGATTTGACCTCAGGAGCAAAATTCATCCGATCCGGTTCAAATTTGGAAAGTGGTGTTAATATATGGCCGTTAACAACCATACCAAAATTGGTCCATATCGGTCTATAGTTATATCCCCAATCACACAAAAATTGGTCCATATCAGTTCATAATCATGGTTGCCACTCGAGCCAAAAATAATCTACCAAAATTTTATTTCTATAGAAAATTGTGTTAAAAGTTTATTTATATAGAAAATTGTGTTAAAAGTTTATTTCTATAGAAAATTTTGTTAAAAGTTAATTTGTATAGAAAATTTTGTCAAAGCTTTATTTCTGTAGAAAATTTTGTCAAATTTTTTTTTTTTAGAAAATTTTGTCAAAATTTTATTTCTATAAAAAAAAAATTTTTGTTAAAATTTTATTTCTATAGAAAATTTTGTCAAACTTTTTTTTTTAGAAAATGTTGTCAAAATTTTATTTCTGTAAAAAATTTTGTCAAAATTTTATTTCCATAAAAAATTTTGTTAAAATTTTATTTCTATAGAAAATTTTGTCAAAATTTTATTTCTATAGAAAATTTTATCAAACAAATTATATACGTATTTAATCGGTCATTTTTAATTAAATACTTACTTACAATTTAGAAGACGGTGTTAAGAGGTTTAAAGATACCTTGCTATCGGCAAGCGTTACCGCAACTCAAAACACTGCCATACACAATCGAATTATGTGGATGGCAGTGTTTAGAAGAAGTTTCTACGCAATCGGCCTGGCCGAACTTACGGCAGTGTACACACAAAAAATTTTTTTTCTGATTCAATCACCAAATTAATTGATCCAATTAATTTTTTAATTGAAATGTCTTCAATCACGAAAATGATAGTATCAATCACAGTTTTAATTGGGCATAGAAAAAATTCTTGATTAAAAAATTAATTGATTTTTTCAGCAAATTTCAATTAATTTTTTAATTGATTCAATTAAAAATTTAATTGATGTTGATTGCAAAACTCAATTAATTTATTAATTAAAAATGGTAACTAACTGGTAACTATTTTTAATTACTTTCTGAATTGGCTTAGAGTTTTTATTTGGATTAACAAATGATTGTTTGAAATACATTTTTAATTAAAAATTAAAAAAAAATCAGCACTTTTTTTAACTGAATTAGCCTTTCGAATTTGATTAAAAAGTTAATTGTATCATTTAACTTTTTAATTAAAAATGTTAAAATGTTCAACCATTGACTTAATTAATTTCTATCATGATTAAATTAAGTTAATTGTATCAATTAATTTATTAATTGAAAAAATTTTCAACTTCAATTAACTTTTTAATTGGAAATATTTTGGTGATATTTTTTCTGTGTATACTTGTTATATTTGTAAAATTTGTAAATTTAATTAAAAAACAATACAAATAACGTTTTAATCAAACTCTGAGTACTAAGCAAGTAAAAAAATGTATTGGGACTTTTTCATTTAAAAATTTTACTGACACAATCATTTTTTTAACCCTTTGATTAGCGATGTCCACCTATTTTCCCATTTAGTTTCGATTTATTTCTCCGTGTTATGTTATAGTAGGGGCTGTAATGTAAATAATCTATAAATGTTTTCCATATTGCACACAAAAAATGTTTTTTTCTGATTCAATCACGAAATTAATTGATCCAATTAATTTTTAATTGAAATGTCTTCAATCACAGAAATGATAGTATCAATTAAAAAATTAATTGAAGGTCAATTAAAAAGTTAATTGATCCAATTAAAAAATTAATTGATACTATTATTTTTGTGATTGATTTTTGTTTCAATTAAAAAATTTGTTGAATCAATTAATTTTTTAATTGAATATTTTTTAAAACTCATTTAAAATTTTAATTGGAAAAATTTTCGTGAAATTTTTTTGTGTGTGGTGAGTACTAAAATCCATTTTTATAAACTTTTTGTTTAACAATAAACGAAAAATAAAAAATTTTGAGATCATTTTTCTACTGTATGTCTCTAATAAACGGACATTCATACCAAAACTATAGCTGATATTTGTTAAGGTTCTTTTTTTGTAGTTTTTCTCACACTTCCAAAGATATTATAGGCCATTTGGCCACCATTCAAGAATCAAGTTTTCAGAAAAAAATCATATAGCTCTTGAATTATTTGGGTATGACGAGAAGATTTTTCTCAGTGTATCATAAAATATCATATATGTTGTCTTCAACCAATCTTCACCAAGTCAAGTCAAAAAGAAATTATAAAATGAAAAAGGGGGTTACCATAACATATTCTCCCAAGTAAATCCCCTTCTCTTTGGTTGCTTTTACTTGAATCTGCAATTTCCCCCTACATAGCGTATGTGTAACAAATTATGAGTGTATAAAAGTCATGATAGTATATGGTTTCTTCATCAGTTCATATTAAGAATTCACCAAGAATTAAACAAGGAATAATTCCTCGCTATAATATATCGCCATATACAAAAAAGCGAACCACTAATCTACTTAATAATGAATTTTAACAAAGTATTCTTTTTCGTTGCTTTTGTATTGGCCGCCTTTGCTGCTCAGGGCGAAGCTGGATGGTTGAAAAAGATTGGCAAGAAAATTGTAAGTGATACTTTATGGGAAGTACCGCCAATTTTTTTGTTAATACTTTTTATTTATTTTTTTTTTGTTACAGGAACGTGTTGGTCAACATACTCGTGATGCTA
The DNA here is from genome assembly GCF_050003625.1 of Haematobia irritans. Classification (NCBI taxonomy): domain Eukaryota; kingdom Metazoa; phylum Arthropoda; class Insecta; order Diptera; family Muscidae; genus Haematobia; species Haematobia irritans. The sequence goes on from NC_134397.1 coordinate 231,586,936, forward strand.
GCATTCAGGCAATTGGTGTTGCTCAACAAGCCGCAAATGTTGCTGCAACATTGAAAGGAAAATAATTATGAAGAGATTTAAATAAATTTCATGGAGATTTGGTTAGGCCAAATAAAATAGTATTATGTATTATATAATTATATATTAAATAATTATAATATGTGTATCTCTAGAATATTGAAATATAGGTACAAATTAAATAAATCGTATTTTATCGAATTCAAAAAATATATATTTTTTGCGAAAATCTTTAAAGGTAAAGTGTAGCGCGTTAATTTATCAATGTGTCTATACACACAGAAAACAAATTTGTTGTGTCAACCAATTTTTTTTGCCAACCAAATTATTTGATTCCGTCTACTATCAGAATTTAACCTACATTATTTGTTACTACAACCAATTGAAATTGGGTATCACAACCATTCCATTTTGTTGTTAGTTAGGACAAACAACAATTGTCTGGCATAGCAGTCTGTTGGATTAATGGAACAACCAATATTTTACAATTTACACCAAAAATTAAATGCAATAAATTTTTCGTTAATATATTTATTGTTTATTTGCAACTAATTATATAATTCTTGAAATAAAATTTACACACGGTTTGTACCCTGAACCACTATTTGGTCAGGCGATAATAATTTCAATTTGCGTGCTTACTTGTATTATTAGTTCTTGGTTCCAGGTTGAATTCACTGATCGGTTTTGATTCACATCCTGAGTTCACTAGATTTAGCTGCCCGTATATTTGTTTCTCGTAAGACAGAATCGTATTTCTCCATCCATTATAATGTAGTTCGGAACAAGGATCCAATTTGGGGTTGTTCCTATAAATAAGAACCATGAAATGTTTACAACAATTTCTACCATCGAACACTTACCTACAAATATTCCTGGTTTCAATAATAATATGCTCCAACTAAAGAATGTGGTCTTGTTGACTGTTCCCATTATCAAATTTTGGATTTTTACCGGCTATTACAATAATTGGTTTATATTACAGACGTTTTGAACATTTATTTTACCTTCCCTTTGGAACAGACTATTCTTGGTGTCCTAACTTGAGGTACGAAAGCGTTTATCATCTTGGCATTGCTTAAAAGTTGGACTCTCTCACAAAGCCAGACTTAGGCTGTTTGGCTTCAACACTAACTTTTTCATTGGCATTACCTTTGGTATAGGAAGGACAATATAAAGGATTGACCTTCAATCCTTTTGATAAAGTTGGTTATAACCGTGCGCAAGCTCATGGATTTTCCATAATATCCCAACTTTCTCAAGTAATAAACTATTTGGAATTTCCCTTGTCTTCAATAAATTTTCGAGACATGACACTTTTTCCAAATATATGTTGCAGCAACATGTCCCACTAATAACTACCAAATTTGTTAGCACAACCAATTTATTTATAGTAAAAACTTTCTGTTGGTTTTCGAGACAATTTTAAAAAATAAATCTGGTAACACAACAGTACGGAACAGAATGAAAGTTGATTGTAATTAATAGTTTTATAACAAACAATATTTGGTCGTGAGTACTAGCCTTTGACTGTATTGATATTTTGTTGATTATACCAACTACTAAATAAAACAAATAACTGACATATGGTTCAAACAACTAAAACGAATGGGTCTCAACTATCTTTTTATTGTCGTGATCGAATTTCAACCAAACATTTCTCTGGGTGTACCCAGAAAAGAAACCCATAATAGTACCAAGAAAATCAAAATACATGCCGGATACATGTGGATGTTGTCCATCCACAAATAACATTTTGCTTTTGAAACATGTTTGATGTGATCATATTCCTTTTCTGGGTGTATAGCAGGGATGGAAAATACAATTTTTAAGAAAGTACAAAAAAGGTATTTTTTTGAGCGAAAAAATACTTTTCACTAAATTGGAAGATTATTGTCAAGAGTTCCTTTAGACTGAATTTTAAATAAAATAAAAATTTGTTTGTCAACTCCTCCATTTTAAATATTTTATTTTTTCTTTCCGCTTACATAGACTACCGTAGTAGACAAAAAAACATGATAGTTCTTTTTACGGTTTGGTACTTCATACATTTTCTATAGATAAATAAAAATATTTTTTTTTACAAAATGTTCTATAGAAATAAAATTTTGACAAAATTCCTATAGAAAATTTAAAATTAAAATAAAATTTTGAAAAAAAATTTATAGAAATAAAATTTTATAAATTTTCTTTTTTTTCTACCTTCATCAATATATGAAATAAAATTTTGACAAAATTTTCTATAGAATGTGATGTGGACAGAGTATCGCTCGTACAAAATTATATGAAAATCGAACATAAATTACGACCTCTATCGTGCAAACAAAACTAGATGAACAGACAGACGGACGGAAAAAATGTATTCTAATGTCTGGCTTCTAATCTTCCGATAAGTACACAAATGGAAATGAAACTCCGGTTAGTGAAATTTTTGTATGGCATCAGCTGTTATATAGAACCCACAATAATGCCAAGGCATTGACAAAATCGAGCAATAGTTGTAGTATTAGCCTAGTACTAAGTTTACGTTTTCGCACGAAAATGAATTATAAAAAAGTATTTGCGAAATTATTGCGGACCTTTTTCGCTCAAATAGTACTGAGTTTAACAAGAGAAAACCCTAGCAACATGTTGCAGCAATATTGTCCGACTTCGCGCGAAAAAATAGGTGGCAGCCCGATGTATCAGGCTCAGTGTGTAAATATAACCATAGCGATAGGCGGTAAGCGAAACATTTTTGCCGCAACGGCAAATACAATAAGCTTGACGGCGAATAATTCCCTTTTTCACGTTTCCTAGCGTTTTTGTTGTCAATACAGCACGCTTAGACAATATTAAACAATGAAGTTGAATAAAAACATACAATGGCTTGTTATTTGTTGAGTTATTTCAAGAAAAAATAATCTACACGTGTCCAGGCAACAGCAATTCCTAGTGGTGAGTTAAAAAAATTGATAAGCAATGGCAACACTATACCAGTTTTCTCCAAGGAGTTAGAATAAGTTTTAATTTAGCGACACGCCGCTAGCCGTCACGGTATTCCGTCGCGGATTTTGGGCTTCCCATAAGAAATACACGTAAATAAGTGTTCGCCTACCGCCTATCGCTATGGTTATATTTACACACTCACTTAGACTATTCATTCCATTGTGATACCACATTGTGAGTGCTGCCCGATTCCATGTTAAGCTCAATGACAAGGGACCTCCTTTTTATAGCCGAGTCTGGCGTTCCACATTGCAGTGAAACCACTTAGAGAAGCTTTGAAACCCTCAGAAATGTCACCAGCATTACTGAGGTGGGATAATCCATCGCTGAAAAACTTTTTGGTGTTCGGTCGAAGCAGGAATCGTACCCACGACCTTGTGTATGCAAGGTGGGCATGCTAACAATTGCACCACGGTGGCTCCCAAAAAAAAAATAGCCTTGCTCATTATGTTAATGAGAACAAGTAAGGAAAGTCTAAAGTCGGGCGGGGCCGACTATATTATACCCTGCACCACTTTGTAAATCTAAATTTTCGATTCCATATCACATCCGTCAAATGTGTTCGGGGCTATATATAAATACATACATTTAAATATCACTCGATCTGGACAGAATTTGATAGACTTCTACAAAATCTATAGACTCAAAATTTAAGTCGGCTAATGCACTAGGGTGGAACACAATGTTAGTAAAAAAATATGGGAAACATTTAAATCTGAAGCAATTTTAAGGAAACTTCGCAAAAGTTTATTTATGATTTATCGAACGATATATATGTATTAGAAGTTTAGGAAAATTAGAGTCATCTTTACACCTTTTCGACTAAAGGCCGGTATGCACCTCTAGCGAAAAATTTCATTCCCATAAGATATGCATTGCTATTTATGCTAACGAAATTTTCGGTAGCGTTCAATTTCGTAAGCTGGTACGCACCTCTAATGAAAATAACAGGGTTGTCAAAAGCATATTTTGGCAGCAAACATTTAATTTATTACAATCATTGTGTGCGTACAAGTTTTAAAAGGTCTGTAAATAATAAACAATTTATTTGAGGAATATTTGGAACATATATTAACAATTTTTAAAAGCGATTAGCTGGTTTAAAATTTGTTGTACACAGCCCTGTTTTTTTGTTGTAGACTTAAATAAATTTTTGCTACCGAAAATTTCGCTAGAGGTGCATACCGGCCTTAAGCAGTGGCGATTTTACAAGGAAAATGTTGGTATTTTGACCATTTTTGTCGAAATCAGAAAAACATATCTATGGGAGCTATATCTAAATCTGAACCGATTTCAACCAAATTTGGCACGCATAGCTACAATGCTAATTCTACTCCCTGTGCAAAATTTCTAAATCGGAGTTAAAAATTGGCCTCTGTGGTCATATGAGTGTAAATCGGGCGAACGATATACATAGGAGCTATATCTAAATCTGAACCGATTTCAATAAAATTTGGCACACTTGACTACACTACTTATTGTGCTCCTAGTGCGAAATTTCAACGAAATTGGGGTAAAACTCTGGCTTCTGGGACCGTATTAGTCCATATCGGGCGAAAGATATATATGGGAGCTATATCTAAATCTGAACCTATTTCAATAAAATTTGGCACACTTAACTATAGTACTAATTGTTCTTCTTGTGCAAAATTTTAAGCAAATTAGGGTAAAACTCTGGCTTCTGGGCCATATAAGTCCATATCGGGCGAAATATATATATGGGAGCTATATCTAAATCTGAACCGATTTCTTCCTAAATCAATAGGGTTCTATTCACCAAAACCAAAACACATTGTTGTGCCAAATTTGAAGTCGATTGGACTAAAACTGCGACCTAGACTTTGATTACAAAAATGTGTTCACGGAAAGACGGACGTGGCTACATCGACTCAGGAGCCCACCCTGAGCTTTTTTGCCAAAGACACCATGTGTCTATCTCGTCTCCTTCTGGGTGTTGCAAACATATGCACTAACTTATAATACCCTGTTCCACAGTGTGGCGCAGGGTATAAAAAAAGTCAACACAAAAAGAACTTAAAGTTAGTGATGATAAAACATATAAAAGCTAGAAGCTTCTAGAAGCTATTAAAAATAAGAAAATAGTATGGGTCAAGACCGAGAAAAATCATTGTAACTGTGTTTGCTATGTTGAATAAGTATTTTCACTAACGGACATACAACCATAGAAAGATTATTACCATACGGGCTCAAATCGATACCGTACGTTATTGATAGTTAGCTAACCCCGTATGGTACAATATCAATACCGAATGGTACAGGCAGTACGCAAAGCATGAAAGTACCATTCGGTATTATGAAAGTACCGGTATTATGAAGGTACCAAAATTAAAAGGTAACGTGAATCAATTTATTAATACCAAACGGTAATGGCCAAATACCGCCTTTTTATACCCTTCACCACTACTGTGGTACAGGGTATAATAAGTTTGTGCATTTGTTTGTAACGCCAAGAAGGAGTAATCATAGACCAACCTTTTAGTATACGGATCGGCTTAGAATTAAATTCTGAGTCGATTTAGCGATGTCCGTCTGTCTGTCTGTCTGTTGGTGTATTTTTGTGTGCAAAGTACAGCTCGCAGTTTTAGTCCAATTCTCCTAAAATTTGGTATAGGGTCCTGTTTTGGCTCAAAGACGATCCCTATTGATTTTGGAAAAAATCGGTTCAGATTTAGATATAGCTGCCATATATATTTTTCACCGATCTGGTCATAATTGGCATGTATATCAACCGATCTTCCTCAAATTCCGTACATCCGAATATTTTATGAGTCTCGAAAAACTTGCAAAATATCAGCACAATCGGTTCAGATTTAGATATAGCTCCCATATATAGCTTTCGTCCGATTTACACTCATTTGCCAACAGAGGCCAATTTTTTGCTCCGATTTAGTTGAAATTTTGCATCGGGAGTAGAATTAGTATTGTAGCTATGCGTGCCAAATTTGGTTGACATCGGTTCAGATTTAGATATAGCTCCCATATATATGTTTTTCTGATTTCGACAAAAATGGTCAAAATACCAACATTTTCCTTGTTAAATCGCCACTGCTTAGTCGAAAAGTTATAAAAATGGATCTAATTTTCCTAAATTTCTAATACATATATATTTTACTAAAATTGTGTTCCACCCTAGTGCATTAGCCAACTTAAATTTTGAGTCTATAGATTTTGTAAAAGTCTATCAAATTCTGTAAAAATCGAGTGATATTTAAATGTATGTATTTGGGATAAATCTTCTGCGCAATAATTTCTGCGCAATAATTAATGTTGCAACACATTTTTCGCAAATATGTTGTTTTAAGAGCAAACTATTATTTTTGGTCGATCTACTTGGAACATGTTTGTTGCAACCATATTATGTTCTCGGAAATGATGTATCTAATTGTGGCATGTATTCTGATGTTCTTGGTATTATTATGAGTTTCTTTTCTTATTGCTAAATTAACGCGCTACACCTTACTATTTCAATTTAAAGATTTTCGTAAAAAAACATATATATTTTTTAAGTTCAATAAATTACGATTTATTTTTATATTTATTTCAATATTCTAGAGATACACATATTATAATTATTTAATTTAAATATAATGCATAATACTAATTAATTTGGTCTGACACAATCTCAATATGATTTATTTACATATATCTCTTCATAATTATTTTCCTTTTAATGTTGCAGCAACATTTGCGGCTTGTTGAGCAACACCAATTGCCTGAATGCTTGCATCACGCGTATGTTGACCAACACGTTCCTATAGAAAAAAAAAATATTAAATGAAATTTTTCGTTACTTCCCATCCCATATCACTTACAATTTTCTTGCCAATCTTTTTCAACCATCCAGCTTCGCCCTGAGAAACAAAGGCAGCCAAGACAAAGGCAACGAAAAGGAATATTTTGTTGAAATTCATTATCAAATAGATTAGTGGTTTGTTTTTTGTGTATGACGATTTTAAATAGCGAGGAATTATTCCTTGTTTAATTCGTAGTGAATTCTTAAGATGGAACTGATGAAGAAACCACATACTATCATGATTTTTATACACTCGTTATTTGTCCCACATAGCGTAGGGGGAAATTGCAGATTCAAATAAAAGCAAACAAAGAAGGGGATTTACTTGGATGAATACATTATGGTAACCCCCTTTTTGTGTTTTATAATTTCTTTGTTACTTGACTTGGTAAAAACTAAAGTAAAGATTGCTTGAATATACACTGAGAGAAATCTTCTCGTCATGCGAATATTTGTTCACCATGCAAATGATTTTGTTACGGACTCAAAGCCTAAAGCATCTTTCTAAAGATATTTTAACATGCATTTGGATACACTGAAAAAATATTGACTTAATGAAAACGATTTTAAATTTCCTCAAAATATAGACAGTTGTTAGTGCAGAACGCAAGAAACTAAATTAAAAATAAGTAATTGTATTTATATTACACACAATTTTTTTTTCAGATTCAATCACAAAATTAATTGATCCAATTAATTTTTAATTGAAATGTCTTCAATCACGAAAATGATAGTATCAATCACAGTTTTAATTGAGCATAAAAAATACTTGATTACAAATCAAGTTATTATAATTTAATTTCATTAGCAAAGTACAATTAATTTTTTAATTATTTTAAATTTTTAATTGATGTTGATTGCAAAATTCAATTAATTTGTCAATTAAAAACGAAACTTAATCGCTTTACTATATTTCAATCACTTTCTATAATTATTTTTAATCCTTTTTAGTTTGATTAAAAAATTCATGTTTTTTTTAACATTTAATTAAGAATTAAAACCAAGTATATAAAGCAGTAAGTTCGGCCGGGCCGAATATTAAATACCCACCACCATGAATCAAATATTATAGTTTCCTGTGAAAATTTCAGGGGTATTTGGTGACAAGCAGATCAGTTCAACCAATACACTTCCCGAAGATAAATTCAAAGATTTTACCTATGAAGACTAGATTGGATTCTGGATTTATAAGAACCATATTTGTTTGAGTTTTAGAGGAATCATAAACATCGTGTGCAAGTGTGCAAGAAAATGAAATAACGCCTTGATTTAAAATCTAACACCTGTAGATTTTTACCCCCATTATGTAAATGATTACCAGAAGTAAAATCTGGAAACTATAATTCAGTTCCAAGCAATTTTCATTATCAGTGCACATGGACCGATATTCACCATTTTCGGCACACCTCTTTATAGATCGGTCTATATGGGGGATATAACAAGACCTGGACAGATACTCACCATTTTTAGCACACCTCTTTACGGTCCTAAAATACCTCCAGATTTCAACCAAATTGGATAATAACTACGGATTCTAGCAGCCCAAGAAGTAAAATCGGGAAATCGGTCTATATGGGGGCTATTCCAAAACATCAACCGATAGTCACCATTTTTGGCACACCTCTTTGTGGTCATAAAATACCTCTAGATTTCCAATGTCTGGCAAATTTGGTAGAAACTTAGGTTTTTATAAGCCCAAGACCCCAAATCGGGAGGTCGGTTTATATGGGGACTATATCAAAACTTGGACCGATATAGCCCATCTTCGAACTTGACCTGCCTGCATACAAAAAACGAGTTTGTGCGAAATTTCAGCACGATCGTTTTATTATTGAAGACTGTAGCGTGATTACAACAGACAGACAGACAGGCGGACATGGCTACATCGTCTTAGAGTTTCTCCCTGATCAAGAATATACATACTTTATATAGTCGGAAATCGATATTTCGATGTGTTACAAATGTCACCATTCTATGGTGGTGGGTATAAAAAATTTTTATACCCTCCACCATACACACAAAAAATTTTTTCTCTGATTCAATCACCAAATTAATTGATCCAATTAATTTTTTAATTGAAATGTCTTCAATCACGAAAATGATAGTATCATTCACAGTTTTATTTGGGCATAGAAAAAATTCCTGATTAAAAAATTAATTGATTTTTTCAGCAACATTCAATTAATTTTTTAATGATTCAATTAAAAATTTAATTGATGTTGATTGCAAAATGCAATTAATTTATTAATTAAAAAGGTAACTCTTTTTAATTGCTTAGTTAGATTGGCTTAGAGTTTTTATTTGGATTAACAAATGATTGTTTGAAATACATTTTTATTTAAAAAAGTAAAAAAAATCAGCACTTTTTTAACTGAATTAGTCTTCCGAATTTGATTAAAAAGTTAATTGTATCAATTAATTTTTTTAATTAAACATTTTAAAAATTTCAATCATTGTCTTAATTAACTTAATGTTTCTATCATGATTAAAAAGTTAATTGTATCAATTAATTTATTAATTGAAAAAATTTTCAACTTCAATTAACTTTTTAATTGGAAATATTTTGGTGATATTTTTTTCTGTGTAGGATGGGGGGTATATTAACTTTGTCATTCCGTTTGTAACACATCGAAATATTGATCTAAGACCCCATAAAGTATATATATTCTGGGTCGTGGTGAAATTCTGAGTCGATCTGAGCATGTCCGTCCGTCCGTCTGTTGTAATCACGCTAACTTCCGAACGAAACAAGCTATCGACTTGAAACTTGGCACAAGTAGTTGTTATTGATGTAGGTCAGACGGTATTGCAAATGGGCCATATCGGTCCACTTTTACATATATACCCCCATATAAACGGACCCCCAAATTTGGCTTGCGAGGGCTCTAAGAGAAGCAAATTTCATCCCATCCTGCTGAAATTTGGTACATGGTGTTAGTATATGGTCTCTAACAACCATGCAAAAATTGGTTCACATCGGTCCATAATCATATATAGCACCCATATAAACCGATCCCCCGATTTGGCTTGCGGAGCCTCTAAGAGAAGCAAATTTCATCCGATCCGGCTGAGATTTGGTACATGGTGTTTGTATATGGTCCCTAACAACCATGCAAAAATTGGTCCACATCGGTCCATAATTATATATAGCCCCCATATAACCCGATCACCAGATTTGGCTTGCAGAGCCTCTAAGAGAAACAAATTTCATCCGATCCGGCTGAAATTTGGTACATGATGTTAGTATATGGTATCTAATGACCATGCAAAAATTGGTCCATATAGGTCCATAATTATATATAGCCCCCATATAAACCGATCGCCAGATTTGACCTCCGGAGCCTCTTGGAAGACCATAATTCATCTGATTCAGCTGAAATTTGGTACGTGATGTTAATATATGGCCTCAAATACCCATGCAAGAATTGGTCGATATCGGTCCATAATTATATATAGGCCCCATATAAACCGATCCCCAGATTTGACCTCCGGAGCACCTTGGAAGAGCAAAATTCTTCCCATTCGGTTGAAATTTGGTACGTGATGTTAGTATATGGTATCCAACAACCATGCAGGAATTGATTCCTATCAGTCCATAATTATATATAGCTCCCATATAAACCGATCGCAAGATTTGACCTCCGGTGCCTTTTGGAGAAGCAAAATTCATCCGATCTGGTTGAAATTTGGTACGTCGTGGTAGTAGATGATATTTAACAACCATGCGAAAAGTGGTCCATATCAGTCCATAATCATTTATAGCCCCCATATAAACCGATCCCGAGATTTCGTTTTGGAGCCTCTTGGAGGAGCAAATTTCATACGAGTGAGTTGAAATTTCTGGATGACAGTCTTTCGTAGAAGTTTCTACGCAATCCATCGTGGAGGGTACATAAGATTCGGTCTGGCCGAACTTACGGCCGTATATACTTGTTTTTATTCGAAAATTAAAAAAAAATCAATCATTAACTTAATTGACTTACGGCCATTTTCATGTAGCTCCGTTAGGCTTTAACTGTCAGTTAACAGAAAGTAAATTGCAAATATCTTTTCTCCAGTTAACTTTAACTGAAAAATTTCTAGCAGTTAAGCTCCTAACTGGCATATAGAATACATAGGCAAGATGACAGATATGTCCATAGATCGGGTTAAAAATTAGTTAGCTAACGTATCACTAACGGAGCTTCATGAAAATGGGGGTTAATGTTTCTAGTTTGATTAAAAGATTAATAATATCAATTAAGTTTTTAACCCTCTATATCATAGTGTAGACTGTAGGCAACATACCGTTCGAATGCCTCAAAATTAATAGAAATAACTTCTTTAGCTCAGCTTTTTAATTAGGAATTTGGTCATATTTTTTCTGTTTACAAAGACAATCCACAATGGTGGTAGCAATGTTTCAATATTGGAAGATTAATTGTCATACACACAAAAAATGGTTTTCTGGATCAATCACGAAATTAATTGGTCCAATTACTTTTTTAATTGAAATGTCTTCAATCACACAAATGATAGTATAAATTAAAAAATTAATTGAAATTCAATTAAAAAATTAATTGATCAAATTAAAAAGTTAATACTATTAATTTTTGTTATTGATTTTTGTTTCAATTAAAAAATTTGTTGAATCAATAAAATCTTTAATTGAATATTTGTTAAACTCAATTAAGACTTTAATTTGATAAAATTTCGTGAAATTTTTTCTTTGTATATTATTTTCTTTGAGAGTTAGCATATAAAATAAGTCATCTTCTGCCGCCAGACTATGGGCCCCATGAAAATATGCCCCAAAACCTAAATGAAGTAGGACGCCAAAAAATTATATGAAAAAAAAACAATTTGTTATGTTTTCTGGGGAGTAAGTTAATTTTTTTATTTTTGGACCCGTTTGCATTATGAAAATAATTCCCAATGAAAATAAACCCAAAATTTCGTGTTTGGGATTGTGCTTTGTTTTCAAGTGGGGCATACACAGAAAAAAATATCACCAAATCATTTCCAATTAAAAAGCTGAAAAATTTTTCAATTAATAAATTAATTGATACAATTGACTTTTTAATCAGAATATTTTTAAATTTTCAATTAAAAAATTAAATTTTTAATCAAACTCGGAAGACTAAGTCAATTAAAAAATTTAATTATTTCGGCATAAGCCGGCTATCGAATAAACCTTTTTTCGGAAGGTTCAAGTGTGGTTCACTTTTGGGTTTAGTGAACTGCTTGAATTTATTCTGATAATTGGTTGATAGTTTTGCAGCATGTAACTAGAGGATACTGATGAGGAATGTGGTAATTCCGAAACGTGCTTCCATCCAACCATCTATAGAGCTTTGCCCAAATAAATTGAACAAACATTATTTTCCTCTGTTGTTTAAGCTACACTTGTAGTTTAGTCAATGCATGGTTTTAAGCTGAAATCAAAAACAACAACAACACGCAGAGAAGAAACATGATTGTCACAATCATATTCGAAGAGCAAAATAATATGATAGCAGCTATTTTTGCGGCGACCATGTAACATTTTAACCTGCAACCATGTTGGCTCAGTGAACATGGTTCTAAGAAAAATACAATTGTCCTCGTCTAAAATGTTATTATATTGATAAAAAGAAATTTGTTTCTATTAAAAGACAATGGTCACGATCCAAAATGTTATGTTATTCGTCAAAATGTTTTTCTTCTAGTTAAAAGAACATGGTCACAACCTAAAATGTTTTGATTTTTAGGAAAAAACTTTTTTCGTCGTCGAAAAAAGGACGCCACTTGAGAAAAGAAAACACTAAATCAACTTTATTTATTTGTTTTTATTTATTTATAAACTAATTCATTGTTTATTTGTATTTATAATGTCGTGGAAGCAAACATCACATATTTTTACACACTCTAGTTTGGTTCAATTTCAACAATAAGTAATCATTCCATATTTACTTCGTGCCCATCAAACGTACAAACGCAGACATCATGTGACTGCAAATAAAAATAAATTATATCATATATCATAATGCAGAACAAAAACCAGGTACATTCTTTTCAATTACACTTTCCTTTTTTGTATTCACATAAAACCACGTGCTATTTCTGAATAAATAAATTAACACAAAACACAATAATTCCGTATTCTCCGTCCATTCCAAGAAACAATCAACACACGACTGACGCGCAAAATGAAAATCGTGTGTACCTGCTCAATGTTTTTATAAAATTCTTGTCGCTGCAAAAATATTAAAAAAATAAATGGTCACGAAAACAATGTACATGGTCTTTATGGCCATGTAATGGTTGTAGACATGTCTATACGTAAACTATAAAAATACTTTTTTCTCTGCAAAAAAGTAAAAAAAAATGAATGGTCAGGTACATGATTTTCCTGACCATATAATGGTGTCAAATTCTATCATTTAAATAATAGAACATGTTTGCGGCATTTGAGAACCATTTAAATGCTTATTGCCAACATATATTTTTCTCCGCTCGAAAATTATTTTTACAAAGACAAAATACATGGTTTTCGCGACAACTACATACTCTAAATAAGCATTAAATGGATGCGGCAACCATGTCCAAACATCTTTTTTCTGTGCGTGAATGATTAACGAAAAAACCAACAATAACAAAACAAAACGAATTTAATTAAAATTTTTTTTCAAAGAATCAAATTTTTGATCAATCTAAAAACATAAAGTAGTTAAGAAAGTAATTGCGAATTAGTTTCGTTTTTATTTGAAAATTTTATTAATTTTTGCACTAATATTGTTTGAAGAAAGAACTTTTAGACAAACAAAATTTTCTCTTGACGCTAGAAAATTTCTTTAAAAGTAAATAAAAAGATTGGAGGCAATTGTTTTGTTGCTTTTCATAAACTCTGAATTAGTTGATCTTAAAGAAAGTACTTTAAAATAAATGGGAACTTCATGGGAGAAAATAATTTTTCTCTGTGTGCAAAGAAAAGAGCAAGTAAGAAAATCGTATTATGAGTATTCTTTTATTTTTTTTTTTATAAAATTCCTTTCTTGTATTATTTTGCAATTTTAGTATTAGTTTATAGTAAAATACTTAAAAATAAATTCTTATTTATGGGTACTTAATATCTAATTTAAACTACTTATAAATCTCCATATAACATATTAATATTATGAAATTATATTGTATTTAAAAATTATCCAAAAATGGTGGCAAGCACATTTGCAGCTTTCTGAGCGATATCAATGATTTTAATAGAGGCATCCCTAGTATGTTGCCCAATACGCTCCTGAATATGAAAAAAAAACAATAATTTCGTTTCCCAAGAAATTGTGTATATTTATAAAATTTCAATTTCGACTTACAATTTTCTTGTCGATCTTTCGCAACAAGCCAGCTTCTCCTTGCACTACAAAAACAGTCAAGACAATGGCAAGAAAGATGAAAATTTTTTTGAAATTCATTTTATCGATTGAATACTAACTCAAAGAATTTATATTTGTTTTATTTAGATAAATAAAAAGCGAAGAATATCTTTGAGCTTAGCTTTGATTTCAAATGTAGCTGTTCTCAAGAAATCTTCAACTTTTATATCGAATCAATTATTTGAATATTCAATTTTATTTAATTAATGATATTGGGGGGAATCCGGCAAAAATTTCCATCTTGTGGTAAATTCCAACAAGGTGCGTACACATTTGATATATTAATGTGACATCGAATTCCATTACAGGGAGATATTTTATAATTTTTTTTTTTAGAAAAGTAATCAAATGGGATGATTCATGTGACGGTGCTCGTGGTATTTAACCATTGATAATTACAATTAATGTATAGAAAACAACTTGTTAGAATAAATTTTACATATCATATGATTAATTAAGATCATCTTTATTTACAATCAATTAAAAAACTTCATTATAATAATAAATAAAGCTTTTACTCCTAACTTGTATAGCAATAAAAGTGCGATAGCTTTAATGTGTAAATACAACCATAGCGATAGGCGAAATATTTTTCCGCAAAGAAAAACAAGTATATACGGCCGTAAGTTCGGCCAGGCCGAAGCTTATGTACCCTCCACCATGGATTGCGTAGAAACTTCTTCTAAACACTGCCATCCACAATCGGTAACGCGGTAACGCTTGCCGATGGCAAGGTATCTTAAAACCTCCGTCCTCTAAATTGTATGTAAGTCCATACGTGGTATATATTAAATCAAACAAGTATATACAGCACTAAGTTCGGCCGGGCCGAATCTTAAATACCCACCACCATGAACCAAATATTAGGGTTTCCTTTGAAATTTCAGGAGGGCTTGGGGACTTGAGGACACTTCCCGAAGATAAATTTAAAGATTTCAGATTCTGGATTTATAAGAACCATTTTTGTTTGAGTTTTAGAGGAATCATTAACATCTCTTGTAAGTGTGCAAGAAAATTATAAAATAACGTCTTGATTTGAAATCTTAAATCTTTAGAAGTATAATCTGGAAATTTTACATTGAGTTTCAAGCAATTTTCATGATCAGTGCGCCTTCTACGCCCTCAAGAAGTGAAGTCGGTCTATACACAGAAAAAAATTTCACGAAAATTTTTCCAATTAAAATCTTAATTGAGTTTTAAAAAATATTCAATTAAAAAGTTAATTGATTCAACAAATTTTTTAATTGAAATAAAAATCGATCACACAAATTAATATTATCAATTAAATATTTAATTGGATCAATTAATTTTTTAATTGACTGTCAATTAATTTTTTAATTGATACTATCATTTCTGTGATTGAAGACATTTCAATTAAAAAATTAATTGGATCAATTAATTTCGTGATTGAATCAGAAAAAAATTTTTTTGTGTGTATGGAGGTATTACCAAATGGACCGATAAAAACTTAATCCGATACACGTTTTTGTGAGCCTAAAATACCAGAATATTTACAATTTCAGGCAAATCAGATAAAAACTACGGTTTCTAGAAACCCAAGGAGTTAAATCGGGAGATCGTTCTTATGGGGGTTATACTAAAATATGGACCGATACTCACCGTTTTCGGCACACCTCTTTATGACCCGAAAATACTTCTAGATTTCCAATTTCAGGCAAATAGGATAAAAACTTCGGATTATAGAAGCCCAAAAAGTAAAACCGGGAAATTGGTCTATATGGGGGCTATACCAAAATATGGTCCGATACTCACCATTTTCGGCACAACTCTTTATGGTCCTAAAATACCTCTAGATTTCCAATTTCAGACAAATTGGATAAAAACTACGGTTTCTATAAGCCCAAGACCCCAAATCGGGAGGTCGTTTTATATGGGGACCATACCAAAACATGGACCAATACTCACAATTTTTGGCACACGTATTTGTGGTCCTACAATACCTCTAGATTTCCAATTTCAGGTAAATTGAATAAAAACTGCGGTTTCTATAAGCCCAAGAAGTAAAATCGGGAGATCGGTCTATATGGGGGCTATACCAAAATATGGACCGATACTCACAATTTTTGGCACACGTATTTTTGGTCCCACAATACCTCTAGATTTCCAATTTCAGGTAAATTGAATAAAAACTGCGGTTTCTATAAGCCCAAGAAATAAAATGGGGAGATCGGTCTATATGGGGGCTATACCAAAACATGGACCGATACTCACCATTTTTAGCACACCTCTTTATGGTCATAAAATACCTCTAGATTTCAAATTTCAGGCAAATTGGATAAAAACTACGATTTCTATAAGCCCAAGATCCCAAATCAGGAGGTCGGTTTATATGGGGACTATATCAAAACCTGGACCGATATAGCCCATCTTCGAACTTGACCTGCCTGCAGACAAAAGATGAGTTTGTGCAAAAGTTCAGCACGATTGCTTCATTATTGAAGACTGTAGCGTGATTACAACAGACAGACAGACGGACATCGTTATATCGTCTTAGAATTTCTCCCTGATCAAGAATATATATATACTTTATATAGTCGGAAATCGATATTTCGATGTGTTACAAACGGAATGACAAACTTATTATACCCCCGTCACCATTCTATGGTGGTGGGTATAAAAAGATCGATTAAATACGTATATAATTCAGTTTGACAAAATTTTCTACAGAAATAAAATTTTGACAAAATTTTCTATAGAAATAAAATGTTCACAAAATTTTCTATAGAAATAAAATTTTGGTAGATTATTTTTGGCTCGAGTGGCAACTATGATTATGAACCGATATGGACCAATTTTTGTGTGATCGGAGATCGGCTATATATAACTATAGACCGATATGGACCAATTTTGGTATGGTTGTTAGCGGCCATATACTAACACCACTTTCTAAATTTGAACCGGATCGGATTCACTTTGAGGCTCCGCAAGCCAAATCTGGGGATCGGTTTATATGGGTGATATACATAATTATGGACCGATGAGGACCAATTTTAGCATGGTTTTTAGAGACCATATACTAACACCATGTACCAAATTTCGGCCGGATCGGATGAAATTTGCTTCTCTTTGAGGCTCCGCAAGCGAAATCTGAGGATCGGTTTATATGGGGGCTATATATAATTATGGACCGATGTTGACCAATTTTTGCATGGTTGTTAGAGACTATATACCACCACCATGTACCAAATTTCAGCAAGAACGAATGAAATTTGCTTCTCTTTGAGGCTCCGCAAGCCAAATCTGGGGATCGGTTTATATGGGGGCTATATATAGTTATGGACCGATGTGGACCAATTTTTGCATGGTTGTTAGAGACCATATACCAACACCATGTACCAAATTTCAGCCGGATCAGATGAAATATGCTTCTGTTACAGGCTCCGCAAGCCAAATCTGAGGGTCCGTTTATATGGGGGCTATACGTAAAAGTGGACCGATATGGCCCGTTTGCAATACCATCCGACCTACATCGATAACAACTACTTATGCCAAGTTTCAAGTCGATAGCTTGTTTCGTTCGGAAGTTAGCCTGATTTCAACAGATGGACGGATGGACATGCTTAGATCGACTCAGAATTTCACGACGACACAGAATATATATACTTTATGGGGTCTTGGAGCAATATTTCGATGTGTTACAAACGGAATGACCAAGTTAATATACCCCCCATACTATGGCGGAGGGTATAAAAATGGGATTATTTTTTCTTTGAGTGTAATTACACGAAAACCTTTTTTTTTAGAAGAACATTAGGTTTTATTGTTTGAAATAATTTAATATACCATAACTAAAATTAATTTTAAATAAATTATTTATCAAGCTAATTTAATATACAAATTTAAAATTATTTGCCCTTCACAGTGGCAGCTACATTAGCGGCTTGTTGGGCAATCCCAATGGTTTGAATTGCAGCATCTCGAGTATGTTGTCCAACGCGTTCCTGTAAAAATATACAACGAATATAATTTGGTTAATTTTTTTATTATTATTAATTATTATGAAAAATATTTTGTGTATTAAATTGAAATATAGACTTACAATTTTCTTGCCAACTTTTTTCAACCATCCTGCTTCACCTTGACCAATGAAAACGGCCAATACTAAGGCAACAAAAATGAAAACATTATTAAAATTCATTTTGTGAATAATTTTTTAAACGCAAGTAATAATTTCTTAAAATGAAATGGAATATCACACTTAATTCACTTGCAATGCTCGAATGCCCACTGATGTCACAACCAATGTTACTTTACAATTTTATAGTAAACGCCAAGCTCTGTGATTCATTACTTGAGCATTATAGCTGATGATCAGCGATTACTATCAATGAACCACACTTACGGAACGTGGACTATATTTGTGGGTGATTTCTATACATAACAACATTGGGTGCTTTGTGCGGTTGTTGTTCTTTTATTAAGTAGGGGATTTTTTTTTTTTTTTGCTTTGAAACTCAAGCCATAATTGTTGGTATTTTTCTGAACTGCATGCATCTAATTAAAAAGGAAAAGAAAAAACCCCAAGAAATGGGAACGAACGAAAATATTATTTCTAAATGTATTCATTTCCCTTA
This sequence comes from Haematobia irritans, assembly GCF_050003625.1. Classification (NCBI taxonomy): domain Eukaryota; kingdom Metazoa; phylum Arthropoda; class Insecta; order Diptera; family Muscidae; genus Haematobia; species Haematobia irritans. The sequence goes on from NC_134397.1 coordinate 231,605,739, forward strand.
TCTGTAAATTTGGTTCTTGCTAGAGATGTTGGCTATACTTGTATTTTTTCTTTAATAATTCCCAAATAGCCATTTTTTCTAAATGATACTGAAATACGTATGATTTGTTTATGATTAAAAAAACAGCTGAGAAAAAATTTCCTGTAAACTCTCTGTTTTTCAAATGTCAAATTTGATCTCGCTCTCTCTCTCTCTCTCTGGCCCTCTTTTGCGGTTTTTTATTTTTTGTGTAAACGAACGGCTTCCAGTAAAAATTTGCTGTAATTATTAAATTATATAAGCATTGAAGTGAAAATTTTGTTTTCGAGATGAGCCGCTTAATCGGCGACGGCGTGGTAGCTAAAATGGGCGGTGCGACTCGGCAGCTTCATTCTCTAATAAGATATACAAAAGTATGATTTTTCGAAACTTTCACGAAAAATTTTCCAAAAATATTCAATTAAAAATTTAATTGCTTCAATAATTTTTTTAATTGGAAAAAAATCGAAAATTAATAGTATCAATTAATTTTTTTAATTGGATTAATTATTTTTTTAATTGATTTTCAATTAATTTTTTAATTGATACTATCATTTCTGTGATTGAAGACATTTCAATTAAAAATTAATTGAACAAAAAATATTTTTTTGATTGAAGTAAAAATTTGCTGTAATTATTAAATTATATAAATTAAATGTATCCATACCGCTATGGGATTAATTGTACAACTAATCTGGCATTGAAGTGAAAATTTTGTTCTCGGGATGAGCCGCTTAATCGGCGACGGCGCACACTGTGTCCGCTGCGGCAATAAATCATTTTGGACCTGCTCTCCGATTTTGATGATTTTTGCACAGTTGGTTAAACTATATTACAAAGGTCATGTGTGTAAAATTTTATGCAAATATCTCCATTGGTTTTCTGTCCCGAGCAGCGCAAAGTTGACATATGTGAACAAGTCTCAAATAGGTTAGTTTTCTATGTCATATTTAAAACATTGTTACTTATAAACTATACACCGGGTGTACCTTATAGAAATTTTTTTCACTTTAAATAGGCATCAAGCATTATGTAAGTTAAAAAAAAAAAATAAAAATTAAAAAAAAAACAACAAATTGTTTTTTTTTATTTTGGGCCAAAAAAATAAACATTTATGATTTTCCGTTAAACTTTTAGTTGTGTGCGAAGCAGTGCGAAACATGGAGTCCTATACCAAATTAAAGCTGAGGGTCTCAGCTAACAGATTCAAAAAAAAAAAATTGTGCCCATATTTGCCCGCGGCCAAAAAAACAATGGAAAACCAAAAAATTACAGTAAAAAATATGAGTTATGCGTTATTTTACGAGTGCATCAACAACTGCGCACTCTTTCTTTCGTTACAGCTTGTTGTTGTTTTGCCTGTGTGCATGTCTATTACTATAAATAGTATATTTGTAAGATAATTGTGTATAAAGTGCTCGTACACTGAAATTAAAATCATATCAGTTATTATTTTTTTTTTTAAATAAATTTTTACATACCATAATGAAAACTTGAGCATGAGTTGGGCTCGAACTCCAGATGTTCGCACACCAGCCGCCAACTCTATCCACTGAGCTATTAAAGACGTTGGGGTTGAATGAATAATAACGTCACTTATTATTACACGCAATGTGTAGAATCTTTTAAAATTGTAGCAGTTCTTGCAGTCATTCTAAAAATAGAACCTATGTTGATGTGCAATTTATTTTTGCAAAATTAGAAAATATAACGCTATATATATCAGTTATTATTTTTTTTAAATAAATTTTTACATACCATAATGAAGCAGGAAGCGAGGAATAAAGACTATAAACGTTATAGGCTATATAACTCGCGCAAGACTGGGCGCTGTTCTACTAACGAAGACGTAATGCATTATTTGTTGATATCCTCCGACCCATACATCAATTTATTAAGAACGAAATTGAAGCTTAAAAAATTAGATTATCACGAAGATGTGAAAATGTTGTTAATAAATTAAATAGAGTGAACTGTACAATTTTTGTATGGGGGTTGTACGGGGGACGGGTGTTACAGTGGGCTGATTTTCTTCATATTTTCAAAACAGCATTTAATAGATGCTGTATGCATTTTTGCGAAAAATAAACATTCTAGTTATAAATTTACAGAAGATATGGCATTTTTGAAATATTATTTGTATGGGAAAGATATATACGGGAGCAATATCTAAATCTGAACCGATTTCAATAAAATTTGGCACACTAGACTATGCTACTCATTGTACTCCTAGTGCAAAATTTCAACCAAATTGGGGTAAAACTCTGGCTTCTAGGGCCGTATAAGTTCATATCGGACGAAAGATATATATGGGAGCTATATCTAAATCTGAACCGATTTTGTCGATACTTTGAAATTTTCTTAATTCTATTATATTAGGAACTCGTGCCAAATTTCATTACTCTCGTACAACTCCTTCTATTTTTGGCCGTCGAATGTATGGGAAGGACACACTGTGCGGCGTTGATTGACCAAAAATAGTCGGAGGTAGCTAAAATGGGCGGTGCTACTCGGCAGCTTCATTCTCTAATAAAATATACAAAAGTATGATTTGTCGAAACTTGTACGCAGAAAAAAATTCACGAACATTTTTCCAACAATACTCAATTAAAAATTTAATTGATTTAACAAATTTTTTAATTGAAACAAAAATTAATAGTATCAATAAATTTTTTTAATTGGATTAATTAAATTTTTAAATTGATTTTCAATTATTTTTTTATTTGATACTATCATTTCTGTGATTGAAGACATTTCAATTATAAATTAATTGGACAACAAATATTTTTTTGATTGGAGACAAAAAATATTTTTTGTGTGTAAAATTAAAATTTGTCTTTAGCTCTAGGCCTTAAAATACGATTGCGTCGTTTGATTAGCATACACCCAGAGAAGGAATATGATCAATGTTTATTTTTGGACAGCAAACATTATGTATCTGATTTCCGCCAACATTATATGTTTGGCGAGATAGTAAAATTTTTGTGGCACAAAAGTTATTTTCTCCCCGTCCAAAAATAACATTTTGCTCTAGGAGGTGATCATATTCCTTGTCTACGTGTAGAAGACGGACTTCTGTGACATACCGTTTTTATACCCACCATCACAGAATGGGCATGGGGGTATAATAATTCCGTTTGTAACCCATCGAAATAGGAGCCACCGTGGGCAATGATTAGAATGCCCGCCTTGCATACAAAGGGTCGTGGGTTCGATTCCTGCTTCGACCGAACACCAAAAAATTTTTCTGCGATGGTTATCCCCTCTCAGTAATGCTGGTGATATTTCTGAGTTTTTCAGAAGTTCTGGTGATATTTTGCCGTTCGGACTCGCCTGTAAAATGGAGGTCCCTTGTCATTGAGTTTAACATGGAATCGGGCAACAATCCTTGGGATTCTCGATTTAACTCCTTGGGATACCCGAATTGCCTAGAATTGTAAATATACTGGTAACTATGCCGGATTTAGTTTTTTATACCCTGCGCCACACTGTGGAACAGGGTATTATAAGTTAGTGAATATGTTTGCAACACCCAGAAGGAGACGAGATAGACACATGGTGTCTTTGGCAAAAATGCTCAGGTTGGGCTCTTGAGTCGATATAGCGATGTCCGTCTTTCCGTGAACACATTTTTGTAATCAAAGTCTAGATCGCAGTTTTAGTCCAATCGAAATTTAGCACAAGTATGTGTTTTGACTCAGAATAGATCCCTATTGATTTTGGAAGAAATCAGTTCAGATTTAGATATAGCTCCCATATATATATTTCGCCCGATATGGACTAATACGGTCCCAGAAGCTAGAGTTTTACCCCAATTTGGTTGAAATTTTGCAGTAGGAGTACAATTAGTAGTGTAGTCAAGTATGCCAAAATTTATTGAAATCGGCTCAGATTTAGATATAGCTCCCATATATATCGTTCGCCCGATTTACACTCATATGACCACAGTGGCCAATCTTTTACTCCGATTTAATTGAAATTTTGCACAGGAAGTAGAATTAGTATTGTAGCTATGCGTGCCAAATTTGGTTGAAATCGGTTCAGATTTAGATATAGCTCCCATATATAGCTTTCGGCCGATTTACACTCATATGACTACAGAGGCCAATTTTTTGCTCCGATTTAGTTGAAATTTTGCACAGGGAGTAGAACTAGCATTGGTGCTATCCGTACCAAATTTGGTTGAAATCAGTTCAGATTTAGATATATCTCCCATATATAGCTTTCGCCCGATTTACACTCATATGACCACAGAGGCCAAGTTTTTACTCCGATTTAAGTGAAATTTTGCACAGGGAGTAGTATTAGCATTGTAGCTATGCGTGCCAAATTTGGTTGAAATCGGTTCAGAGTTAGATATAGCTCCCATATATATCGTTCGCCCGATTTACACTCATATGACCACAGTGGTCAATCTTTTACTCCGATTTAATTAAAATTTTGCATAGGAAGTAGAATTAGTATTGTAGCTATGCGTGCCAAATTTGGTTGAAATCAGTTCAGATTTAGATATTGCTCCCATATATAGCTTTCGTCCGATTTACACTTATTTGCCCACAGAGGCCAATTTTTAACTCCGATTTAGTTGAAATTTTGCACAGGGAGTAGAATTAGGATTGTTGCTAGGCAGCCAAATTTGGTTGAAATCGGTTCAGATTTAGATATATCTCCCATATATAGCTTTCGCCCGATTTACACTCATATGACCACAGAGGCCAATTTTTAACTCCGATTTAGTTGAAATTTTGCACAGGGAGTAAAATTAGCATTGTAGTTATGCGTGCCAAATTTGGTTGAAATCGGATCAGAGTTAGATATAGCTCCCATATATATGTTTTTCCGATTTCGACAAAAATGGTCAAAATACCAACATTTTCCTTGTAAAATCACCACTGCTTAGTCGAAAAGTTGTAAAAATGACTCTAATTTCCCTAAACTTCTAATAAATACATATATATCGAGCGATAAATCATAAATAAACTTTTGAGAAGTTTCCTTAAAATTGCTTCAGATTTAAATGTTTCCTATATTTATACCCTTCACCACTACTGTGGTACAGGGTATAATAAGTTTGTGCATTTGTATGTAACGTCAAGAAATATTGGTCATAGACCCATCGTTTAGTATACCGATCGTCTTAGAATTAAATTCTGAGTCGATTTAGCGATGTCCGTCTGTCTGTCCGTCCGTCTGTCTGTCTGTTCATGTATTTTTGTGCGCAAAGTACAGGTCGCAGTTTAAGTCCGATCGTTCTCAAATTTGGCATAGGGTCGTTTTTTGGGACAGAGACAATCGCTATTGGTTTTGGAAAAAATCGGGTCAGATTTAGATATAGCTGCTCGAAAATCTTGCAAAATATCAGCCAAACCGGTTCAGATTTAGATATAGATCCCAAGGGGTACGTTTAATAGTATCGTTAAGTGTGTCAAATTTTGTTAAAATCGGTTCAGATTTAGATATAGCTCACATATATATCTTTCGCCCGATTTGGACTTATATGGTCTAAAAATCCAGGGTTTTGGCGTGATTTGCTTCAAATTTCGCACATGGAGTACGTTTAGTAGTATAGGCAATTGTGGCAAATTTAGTTGAAATCGGATCAGATGTAGATATGGCTCCCATATATATCTTCCGTCCGATTTGCACTCATATGACCAGGGAGGCCAAAGTTATACTCCCATTTACGTGAAATTTCGCATAGATAGCAGAATTATTATTCTAACTATACATGTCAAATTTAGTCAAAATCGGTTTAGATTATATATAGCTCCCATATATACGTACACCAGAGTTGGGGAAATATGGTAGACTGTTACACATTTTAGACCCATTTTCAATGGAAGTTTCCTCCAATTAACTGGATAGCGTTAGCCGATTTAAATTTTAATTCTAGAGATTTTGTAGAAGTAAAAAAATTGTCTCCTTTATATAGCTTCCAGCAAATGTGAAGTAGTTGAGATGGTAACACAAATTTTGCCCTACATAGGGGTGAAGGGTATAATATAGTCGGCCCCGCCCGACTTTAGACTTTACTTACTTGTTTTTTAATAACATTGTGTTCCACCCTAGTGCATTAGCCGACTTAAATTTTCTATAGACTCGATTTTGTAGAAGTCTATCAAATTCTGTCCAGATCGAGTGATATTTAAATGTATGTATATGGGACAAACCTTTATATATAGCCCCCAACACATTTGACGGATGTGATATGGTATCGAAAATTTAGATCTACAAATTGGTGCAGTGTATAATATAGTCGGCCCCGCCCGACTTTAGACTTTCTTTACTTGTTTTTAATTAAATGCATGCTACTCAGAAATAAACCAACAATGATGGATATAGTTCCTAAAAAAATCCCCTGTGCAATCGAAGAACAACAACGGCACAAAGTACCGAAATGCTTTTATGTCTAGAAAATCATAATTTTATGGCACGCTCAATAAGTGTGGTTCATTGATAGTAATCGCTGATCATCACCCATAATGCTCAAGTAATGAATCACAGAGCTTGACGTTTACTATAAAATTGTAACGTAACATTGGTTGTGACATCAGTGGGCATTCGAGCATTGTAAGCGAATTAAGTACGATAATCCATTTCATTTTAAGAAATTATTACTTGCGTTTAAAAAGTCATCTACAAAATGAATTTCAATAACATTTTCATTTTTGTTGCCTTAGTATTGGCCGTATTCATTGGTCAAGGTGAAGCAGGATGGTTGAAAAAAATTGGCAAGAAAATTGTAAGCCAATATTTCAATTTAACACACAAAATATTTTTCATAATAATTAATAATAATAAAAAATTAACCAAATTATATTTATTGTATATTTTTACAGGAACGCGTTGGACAACATACACGAGATGCTGCAATTCAAACGATTGGTATTGCGCAACAAGCCGCTAATGTAGCTGCCACTGTCAAGGGCAAATAATTTTAAATTTGTATATTAAATTAACTTGATAAATATGTTATTATATAATATTATTATTTATTTAATAAATTATTTCAAAGAATAAAACCTAATGTACTTTTAAAAAATTTTTTTCGTATAATTACACTCATAGAAAAAATAAATTCCTAATTTGTATACTAATTTTGTATTTACTCTAAATTTAGTATTAGTTCTAAGTAAATAAATAATAATAAACAAACAAAGTTTTCGTGTTATTCGCTGTCATTATGTCTGTACTCATGGGTCAAGATGATTGTAAGTGGATATAAAAAATATAAAAAAATTTAAAAAAAAAATATATAATAACAAGTATAAACGGTCGTAAGTTCGGCCAGGCCGAAGCTTATGTACCCTCCACCATGGATTGCATTGAAACTTGTACTAAAGACTGCCATCCACAATCGAATTACTTGGGTTGCGGTAACACTTGCCGATGGCAAGGTTTCTTAAAACTTCTTAACACCGTCTACTTAAGTCTAAGTTAGTCCATACGGAGTATATATTAAACAAAAATAGGTCGATTAAATACTATATAATTCAATTAGACAAAATTTTCTATAAAAATAAAATGTTGACAAAATTTTCTATAGAAATAAAATTTTGACTAAATTTTCTATAGAAATAAAATTTTGACAAAAATTTCTATAGTAATAAAATTTTGACAAAATTTTCTATAGAAATAAAATTTTAACAAAATTTTCTATCGAAATAAAATGTTGACAAAATTTTCTATAGAAATAAAATTTTGACAAAATTTTCTATAGAAATAAAATTTTGCTAGATTACTTTTGGGGATCGGCTATATATAACTATAGACGGATATGGACCAATTTTGGCATGGTTGTTAGCGGCCATATACTGCACAATGTACAAAATTTCACCAAGTACCAAATCTTAACCGGATCCGATGAATTTTGGTCCTCTAAGAGCTCCGGAGGTCAAATCTGGGGATTGATCACCTTCAGCGAGATATTACTTTGTAAAATATATTATCTCGCTGAAGATGATCACCGATGGTGTATCGAAATATCCGAGAACAGCAATATTTCAATAAAAAGTAATGAAAAACATTAACACCAGCATTTTTCATTAGTCCATGACCTCAAGCCAAACAAATAAACCCAAAATTTATAATTTTATTGTAAATGTAATTAATCGATAAATAAATAAATAACAACAATATTGATACAACTGAAAATATTAAACAAGCTGGTTAACGGCCATTTTCATGAAGATCCGTTAGACTATAAATTTCAGTTAACAAAAAGTATATTTCGGATATCTTCTCTCCGGTTAACCGAATAACTTTTGGTAGTTTAGTTCCTAACCAGAGTTGCCACAATGAATTTTTCTTTTGGGCCAACATTTTTCCAAAATTGGACCAAAATTCGTACGAGCGGACCATTTTTCCAAATTTAATTAATAAAAAAGCTAAAAATTTTCCATAATTTTACTTCGAAAGAAAATTTTGTCAAATTTTTATTCAAAATGTTTATTTTTATTTATTTCTATATAAAATTTTGTCCACATTTTATTTCTATAGAAAATTTTGTCCAAATTTTATTTCTATAGAAAGTTATCGCAAAATTTTATTTTTGTAGAAATTTTTTTCAATTTTTTTTTTATTTTTATAGTAAGTTATCGCAAAATTTTATTTTTGGTGAAAATTTTGTCAAAATTTTTGTTTCTATAGAAAGTATCGCAAAATTTTATTTATATATAACATTTTGTCAAAATTTTATTTCTATATACAATTTTGTCAAAATTTTATTTCTATATACAATTTTGCCAAAATTTTACTTCTATCGCAAAATTTTATTTATATATAACATTTTGTCAAAATTTTATTTCTATATACAATTTTGTCAAAATTTTATTTCTATATACAATTTTGCCAAAATTTTACTTCTATCGCAAAATTTTATTTATATATAACATTTTGTCAAAATTTTATTTCTATATACAATTTTGTCAAAATTTTATTTCTATATACAATTTTGTCAAAATTTTATTTCAATATAAAATTTTGTCGACATTTTATTTCTATAGAAAATTTTATCCAAATTTAATTTCTATAGAAAATTATGTCAAAATTTTATTTCCATAGAAAGTTATCGCAAAATTTTATTTCTATAGAAAATTTCCCAAAATTTTAGAAATAAAATTGTCTCAAAATATTTTTTTCTACAGAAAATTTTGTAAAAATTTTATTTCTATAGAAAATTTTGCCACAATTTTACTTGTATATAAAATGTCGATTGAAAATTTTGTCAAAGTTTTATTCAAAATGTTTATTTTTATTTATTTCTGTATATAATGTTGTCCACATTTTATTTCGATAGAAAGTTATCGCAAAATTTTATTTTTGTAGAAAATTTTGTCAAAATTTTATTTTTGTAGAAAATGTTGTCAAAATTTTATTTCTACGAGTATATACAATTTTGTCACAATTTTATTCCTATATACAATTTTGTCAAAATTTTATTTCTATATAAAATTTTGTCAACATTTTACTTCTATAGAAAATTTTGTCCAAATTTTATTTCTATAGAAAATTATGTCAAAATTTTATTTCTATAGAAAGTTAAAGCAAATTTTATTTTTGTAGAACATTTTATTTCTATAGAAAACTTTGTCAAAAGTTTATTACTATAGAAAATTTTCTCAAAATTTTATTTCTATAGACAATTTTTCCAACATTTTATTTCTATAGAAAATGTTGTCAAATTTTTTTTCTATAGAAAATTTTGTAAAAATTTTATTTCTATAGAAAATTTTGCCACAATTTTACTTGTATATAAAATGTCGATAGAAAATGTTGTCAAATTTTTATTCAAAATGTTTTTTTATATTTATTTCTATATAAAATTTTGTCCATATTTTATTTCTATAGAAAATTTAGTCCAAATTTTATTTCTATAGAAAGTTATCGCAAAATTTTATTTTTGTAGAAAATTTTGTCCAAATTTTTTTCTATAGTAAGTTATCGCGAAATTTTAGTTTTGTAGAAAATTTTGTCAACATTTTTATTTCTATAGAAAGTTATCGCAAAATTTTATTTATATATAAAATTTTGTCAAAATTTTATTTTTGTAGAAAATTTTGTCAAAATTTTATTTCTATATACAATTTTGTCAACATTTTATTTCTATAAAAAATTTTGTCCAAATTTTATTTCTATTATTATCGCAAAATTTTACTTTTGTAGAAAATTTTGTCAAAATTTATTTCTATAGAAAACTTTGTCAAAAGTTTATTACTATAGAAAATTTTCTCAAAATTTTATTTCTATAGAAAATTTTCTCAAAATTTTATTTCTATAAAAAATTTTGTCAATTTTTTTTCTATAGAAAATTTTGTAAAAATTTTATTTCTATAGAAAATTTTGTCACAATTTTACTTGTATATAAAATGTCGTCAAAATTGTATTTCTATAGAGTTATTTTCTTCCTATACAAAATTTTTGCATAATTTTGTATCTATACAAAATTTATTTTAAGTTTATTTCCGTACAAAATTTTGGCAAACTTTTATTTCTATAAATTTTTTTTAAAACTTTATTTCTATAGAAATGTTTGTCAAAATTTTATTTCTACAAAAATTTTGTAAAAATTGTATGTCTATAGAAAATTTTGAAAAATTACCGATTTGACGAAAATGGACCAAAATCAACCAAATTCCATTTGGTCCGACCACATATACTAACACCGTGTACCAAATTTCAACCGGATCGGATGAAATTTGCTTCTCTTAGAGGCTCCGCAATCCAAATCTGGGGATCGGTTTATATGGGGGCTGTATATAAATATTCATGGTTGTTAGAGACTATATACCAACACCATGTACCAAATTTCAGCCGAATCGGATGTAATTTGCTTCTCTTAGAGGCTCCGCAAGCCAAGTCTGAATTTACTTAAGATGTCTACACCTTCCTTGGTCTATGGTACAAGAGGAAGAAAATGTCTCTTCTGCAAAAGAAATCAAATGTCAACCGTATAGATGTCGCATAATGACCGCAGCTCTTTCGTATCACCGGCGTTGCGGTCGAATCGCTTCTTTGATAAATTGGTTATAGAAGTATCGGCAGTTATAATTTCAAATTGGCTGCCAAAAATTTAATAGTATGAAAATATTAAAAAAAAACATTAGCTTTTACAAAGTAGTAAATCCTATTTTCCTTAAGTATCGTAAAGCCGGCAGAGAACTGAACTGGGAAACGTAGACAAAAACTATATGATATTAGCGAATCTTTTCTCATGACTACCACCTACTGACGCAGTTTTACTTCACCGTTTCGTTGTCTTGATTTCCTACTCTCTGCTATGATCATTCCTATGGTGCCATACGGCGCTGTGAATGGAATTGAGACGTCTTTGCCTTTCTAAGTCTATTGCTTAACATAGGAAAGTTTTGTAATCAATAAGTGAAGTATACTTTTAGGCAAAACTTTAAGATAATGACAATAATGATGCTTCAATCAATGAATTTCTTTATGAGATTCAATCGCTATACATTTTTCGTTTATTGTTAAAGAAGTTTATAAAAATGTATTTTAGTGCTCACCAATATAGAAAAAATGTATAACTTATTTAGACTAAAGCCTCTGCTTTAAAATAACATCGTGAAATAAATCGAAACTAAGTGGAAAAATAGAATTTGGTATCTTTTTCGAATGTCCTTCTAAGTGGACATCGGTAGTGAAAGGGTTAGTTCAAGCTTTGTTAGAGCAGCTTAGCTAAACCACCTTTAAACCGTTCTACATATATATCTCTCGTCTTGCTTATATATCAGTTAGGCACTAAACTACCAAAAATTATTTTCGTTAAATTTAAAAGGAAATTTTTTTCTTAACTGAGAGTTAAAGCCTAATGGAGCTTCATGAAAATGGCCCTTAACTATGTTTAAAACCATTTGTGTTAATGTTTTCATTTGTATAAATATTATTTATTTTTATTTATTATTGGCCTAATAAATAACAACACAATATACGCTGTGAATTCGGTTTAGGGTGCATCCACCACCCTACATCTTGAAAAGTGATGGGATCCATGCTGCTTCGCTGTGGCCCATGAATACAGCCATAATGACAGCGAATAACACGAAAGCTTTATTAAAGTTCATCTTTATAGGACTTTAAAGAAACAGTAGGGCACTCAATCGCATGTAGTTCACTTGCAAACTGATGACAAACTACAATGAACCCTGATCTTTTATATCCGAAAAATGTTAAACTAATAAATACTTTGGTATTAAATTACTGGAAATTTTCCGTCTAAATTTTCACTTGTGTAGATAAATTTTATTATTTTAAAAAATTACAATAGCTCTTTGAGAATATTGAAATAAGTGCTTAGTTTCCTTTAACCATAGACTCAATTATGTGCATATATGTGAGGACATAGACCAAGCAATGTATAGACGTCTTAAGTCCATTCACAATGATTTTATTTATTTGCAGTGCGCAGTCATCGTACTCAATTGCGCAGTGTAGCGACTTAATTTTGTTAATTGGAAATCGAAAATTTCCGTACAAATCAGTCAATTTGCATTAAAAATAAGTAAGTAAAGTAGAAAGTCGGGCGGGACCGACTATATCATACCCTAAATCATATATCTAAGTCTGACCCCATTTGTCGAAATTGGGTGATAAATATATATATGGGAGCTATATCTAAATTTGATCCGATTTCTTCCAAATTCAATAGCCTTCGTCCTTGTACTCAAAAAACACCCTGTACCAAATTTCATTATAATCGGTTAATAATTGCTACCGGAATCATGCGAACAACAAATACATGGACAGACGGACACCAAGCGCTAGATCATCGACTCAGGAGGTGATTCTGAGTCGATCAGTATATATTTTATGGGGTCTAAAATCAATATATCTGGAAGGCACATTTTTTGGCAGATCAAAGTTATTATACTATGACCACTATGTGTTAAGGGTACAAAAAGGTGTGGATGTACTGAATTTTATATGCCTTTACAATAGTTGGTGTTTCATCAAAACAAGAAAGGAAATGAAACAAATTAAAGACAAATTTGACAAGTATATACGGCCGTATGTTCGGCCAGGCCGAATCTTATGTCCACCATGTATTGCGTAGAAACTTCTACGAAAGACTGTCATCCACAATCGAATTACTTGAGTTGTTGTATCTTAAAACTTCTTAACATCGTTTTCTAAATTGTGAGTTAGTCCATACGTGGTATATATTAGACAAAAAAGTTATGTATAGGTAAGTCTACAAATAATTACGAATCGACATGGACTTTTGCACGGTACGTAGAGAGCCATAATTGAAATATGGGGGTCACTTATATAGGGGCTATATAGAATTAAGAACTTGATATGGACCAATTTTTGTATGATTGGGGATCGATTTATCTGAGGGTTATATATAACTATGGACCTATATGGACCTACTTATGCATGGTTGTTAACGGCCATATACTAGCACAATGTCCTAAACTGACTCGGATGAAATTTGCTCCTCCAAGAGGCTCCAAACCCAAATGTCGATTATGGACTGATATGGACCACTTTTGGCATGGTTGTTAAATATCATATACTACCACCACGTACCAAATTTCAACCAGATCGGATGAATTTTCCTTCTCCAAAAGGCACCAGAGGTCAAGTCTGGGGATCGGTTTGTATGGGTGCTATATATAATTATGGACTGATATGAAGCAATTCCTGCATGGTTGTTGGATACCATATTCTAACATCACGTACCAAATTTCAACCAAATTAGATGAATTTTGCTCTTCCAAGAGGCTCCGCAGGTCAAATCTGGAGATCGGTTTATATGGGGCCTATATATAATTATTGACCGATTTCGACCAATTTTTGCATGGACGTTAGAGACCATATACTAACACCACGTACCAAATTTCAACTGAATCAGATAATTTTTGTTCTTCCAAGAGCTCCGGAGGTCAAATCTGGTGATCGGTTTAAATGGGTCTATATATAATTATGGACCGATGTAGACCAATTTTTGTATGGTCATTAGAGACTATATACTAACACCATGTACCAAATTTCAGCCGGATCGGATGAAATTTGCTTCTCTTAGAGGCTCCGCAAGCCAAATCGGGGGATCGGTTTATATGGGGACTTTATGTAATTATGGACCGATGTGGACCAATTTTTGCATGGTTGTTAGAGACGGATCGGATGAAATTTGCTTCTCTTAGAGCAATCGCAAGCCAAATTTGGGGGTCCGTTTCTATGGGGGCTATACGTAACAGTGCTCCGATATGGCCCATTTTCAATACCATCCGACCTACATCAATAACAACTACTTGTGTCAAGTTTCAAGTCGATAGCGTGTTTCGTTCGGAAGTTAGAGTGATTTCAACAGACGGACGGACATGCTCAGATCAACTCAGAATTTCACCACGACCCAGAATATATACTTTATGGGGTCTTAGAGCAATATTTCCATGTGTTACAAACGGAATGACAAAGTTAATATACCCCCATCCTATGGTGGAGGGTATAAAAATCATTCATTTGGAGACGAAAAAGTGTCATCTACGGTGCGCAGACAAACAGCAGCGCTGTAAATGGACTTCAGACGTCTATATATTTCTTGGTCTATGGTGAGGATGCGTCAAGGTGTGTCAGCATGTCATCTTCCACCATGAGCTGCTCCAGACTGGTAGCATCAAAGACTAAGAAAGATATAGACGCCTCAAGTCCCTTGCAGTTTAACTGCTTATCTTAAGATGACACTTTTTCGTCTGGAAATCAGTGATTTTTGGTTTCTTTCATTTGTTCTTTGATAAAACACCGTATTTTATAAAAGAATATTTGATTTGTACGGTAATTCTCGTTTTCCAATATGAAATTGAGTCATTTGACTGCGCAAGGAAAATAAACAAAATAATTGTGAATGGACATGAGACCTCTATATCTTTCTTAGACCAAGAAAATATAAACACTTACCATAGACCAAGGAAGGTATAGACAACGAAAGTTAATTCACAGCGCTGTAGTTTGTCTGCACACCGTAGATGGCTCTTTTTCGTCTGCAATTGAGTGATTTTTTAATTTGGCTTTAATTTGTTTTCTTTCCTTTGTTTTCTTGATGGAACACCAAATATTGTAAAAGCATATAAAATTCTATACATCCACACCTTTTTTGTAATGCAAATTGACTGATTTGTACGGTAATTCTCGTTTTCCAAAAAGAAATTGAGTCACATTGAGTGGAATGATTGCGCACTGCAAATGAACAAAACCACGGTGAATTATCAAAGTTTGTCTCTATATTTTCTTGGTCTATGATATAAAGACATACTTCCATAATTCACCATGGTTTTGACAAATAAACAAAATCATTGTGAATTGTCAAAAGACGTCTATACTTTTCTGGGTCTATGATATATACGCCTCAAGTCCATTCACAAAGATTTTGTTTTATTCGCAGTGCGCAGTTATCGCACTCAATTGCGCTGTCATGACGCACCATAACCTTTATCGTCTAAGCACTGTATCAATATTCACTAAGCTCTATTGTCATTTATTAAAATGATAAAATTTCAAAAAATATTTACACAAGTGAAAATGTCAATGGAAATTTTCTAGCGATTTAATACCAAAATAGTTTTTCGTTAAAATTTTATCCAATATAAAAGATCAGCGTGCATTATTGTTTGCCATCAGTTTTGTAAAAATTTCTTTAGAGTCCTATAAAGATGAACTTTAACAAAGCTTTCGTTCTATTCGCTACCATTATGGCAGTATTCATGGGCCAAAGCGAAGCAGGATGGTTGAAAACAATTGGCAAGAAAATTGTAAGTGGTTATTTTAAATAATATTGAAAACAAAATCAATGGAGTAGTAATATGTTTGCACTTACTGTTACAGGAGCGTGCGGGTCAAAATACACGCGATGCCACAATTGAAGCTCTTGGTATTGCCCAACAGGCAGCTAATGTTGTGGCAACCTTTGAAGGAACCAAAGCACCCTAATCATTAATCACAGCACACACTTTAGTTATTTATTATGCAAATAATAGGGCTGTTTTCTTTTAGCACTGGATATGCTAAGCCGTTAAGGACTAAAATAAAACAGAGTACCTGTTTATCCAGGACATCTCCAAAAATATGCAACACTGTCATCAGCTGTTTAAAAACAATCACAGAAAAGAAGTGAAATCTTGCATTTTTAATGTATGAAATGCTTCAATTAGTAATAAATATTTACTGCTGCGATTATTTATGACACTGTATGACTTTGAATTTCATGTTTTTCGATAAAATAGTCACAATAAATTGCTATTGTGAATCGAAGAAGCGTCACTTTATCGAAATACAATCTGGCAACATCGGCGCGACTTGCACTGATGAGATGTTCTGGATAGAACACCAGTGCAACGATGTTCTGGATAGCCCATACAAATGTTGCATCCAGTACAAAAAGAAAACAGCCCTAATATATAAAAAAAATATTTATACAATTTGTACAACTGAAAATATTAACTAAACTGTTTCTATTAAGTCATGGTTGATTAGCATATAGTAACCAAATAAACACTGAAAAAATTATCAACAATTTGTTTTCAATGAAAAATTTAATTGAATTTGAAAACATTTTCAATTTGTGCGTTTTTGTCGCACAAATTTAGAACAACTGGCAGCTTTATTATTGTGATTGGCTGAAAGTTTTACCTAAAAGTATGGTACCTTTATTAATTACAATTTAAACGATTTTCCGTATTAAGCTGAGTACACGGAAAATAAACAAAACAATTGGGAATGGACATCCCAGCAAAAAAGCGTCGCCAAAAAAGTTATATTCTTTTCGGATCCGGAAGTGGTGCAAGATTGACGTAGAAGCGATGAATTTAACTTGGGCTTGTCATAGGACGGAAGTTCTCCATTTCAACAGACGTTGCACTGAATTTGCATCACTTCTTTAGGTGTGAGCCGAATTCAATGTTTTGGATGTAAATTAAAAAATTCTGAGATATTTAGTCAAATAAATAATTTTTATATATTTTTTTATCATTTTAATGGATTCTAACGCTTGTCGGAAACGTTTGACCTCAAATATTTTTTCAGATTGGATTTAGCGGATTTTTGTCGACAAAATTTTAATGATTTGTACCATTTTATGAATTCTTACTCTGTTTTTAATCTATTTGAAACAAAAAAAGGTAAAATTATCCATTAAAAGTATGAAAAAACCAAGTTATAAAAAATTGGATTAAAAGAACTTCCTATGTAGTTAAAATAAAGACCATCATTGGGAGTGCATCTTCTGGAAGTGCTTTTAAAGTTGTGCATTTGGAAGAACTTCCAAATTTTTTTGCTGGGATGAGACCATAGGCCAACGAAGGTATAGACATCTCAAGTGAATTCACAGCCCAGTAGATTGTCTGCACACCGTAGGGGTGTGCAGACAAACTACAATTGCAGACCAAAGTCTGCAATTGAGTGATTTTATAATTTGGCTTTAATTTATTTCCTTTCCTTTGTTCTTTTGATGAAACACCAAATATTGAAAAAAAAAAACATATAAAATTCAATAAATCTTCACCTTTTTTGTAATGCAAATTGACTGCTTTGTATGGTAATTCTCATTTTTCAAAAAGTAATTGAGTCACTTGACTGCGCAATTGAGAGGAATGACTGCGCACTGCAAATAAACAAAACCATGTTGAATTCACTTGAGATGTCTATACCATAGACCAAGGAAGGTATAGACATCTCAAGTGAATTCACCATGGTTTTGTTTATTTGCAGTGAGCAGTCATTCCACTCAATTGCGCAGTCAAGTGACTCAATTACTTTTTGGAAAACGAGAATAACCGTACAAATCAGTCAATCTGCATTACACAAAAGGTGTGGATGGATAGCATTTTATAAGCTTTTACAATATTTGGTGTTTCAACAAGAGAACAAAGGAAAGAAGGCAAATTAAAGCCAAATTAAAAAATCACTTAATTGCAGACCAAAAAGAGCCCTCTACGGTGTGCTGACGAACTACAGCGCTGTGAATTCACTTGAGATGTCTTATATTTCCGTGGTCTATGATGAGACCATAGACCAAGAAAATATAGAGACATACCTTGATAATTCACCATGGTTCTGTTTATTTGCAGTGCGCAGTCATTCCACTCAATTGCGCAGTCAAGTGACTCAATTTATTTTTGGAAAACGAGAATAACCGTATAAATTAGTCAATTTGCATTACAAAAAGGTGTGGATGAATAGTATTTTATAAACTTTCACAATATTTGGTGTTTCAACGAGAGAACAAAGGAAAGAAAACAAATTAAAGCCATAGACCAATTAAAATAGAGACATACCTTGATAATTCACCATGGTTTTGTTTATTTGCAGTGCGCAGTCATTCCACTCAATTGTGCAGTCAAGTGACTCAATTTCTTTTTGGAAAACGAGAATTACCGTACAAATCTGTTAATTTGCATTAACAAAAAGGTGTGGATGTATAGAATTTTATATGCTTTTACAATATTTGGTGTTTCATAAAGAAAACAAAGGAAAGAAAACAAATTAAAGCTGAATTAAAAAAATCACTCAATTGCAGACGAAAAAGAGCCATCTACAGTGTGCAGACAAACTACAGCGTTGTGAATTCACTTTCGTTGTCTATACCTTCCTTGGTCTATGTTAAAGCCAAATTAAAAAATCACTCAATTGCAGACGAAAAAGAGCCATCTACGGTGTGCAGACAAACTACAGCGCTGTGAATTCACTTGAGATGTCTATACCTTCCTAGGTCTATGATGAGACGTCTATACATTTCTTGGTCTATGTGGCTACAAGGTTTCGAAGGCCGTCATTGTGATTGGATTAAACGGTTGCCTAAAAGTATGCTTTCATGATTTGGCTCTTATGATTTTTCTTCTACTTTCAGTTCAAAGGGTAGTTAATTATACCCTTCACCACTACTGTGGTACAGGGTATAATAAGTTTGTGCATTTGTATGTAACGCCAAGAAATAGTGGTCATAGACCCATCTTTTAGTATACCGATCGGCTTAGAATTAAATTCTGAGTCGATATAGCGATGTCCGTCTGTCTGTCTGTGTATGTAATTTTGTGCACAAAGTAGAGCTCGCAATTTAAGTCCGATCGTCCTAAAATTTGGCATAGGGCCGTTTCTTGGGACAGAGACAATCGCTATTGGTTTTGGAAAAAATCGGTTCAGATTTAGATATAGCTGCCATATATATTTATCCCCGATTTGGTTATAGTTAGCGTGTTTCACAACCGATTTTCTTGAATACCGTGCATCCAAATATTTTCTGAATCTCGAAAATCTTGTAAAATATCATCCAAATCGGTTCAGATTTAGATATAGCTCCCATATATATCTTTCGTCCGATTTAGACTCATATGATCACAGAGGCCAAAGTTTACTACCGATCTTCGTGAAATTTTGCACAGAGGGTAGAATTAACATTCTACCAATGCTTGGTAAATTTGATTGAAATCGGTTCAGATTTAGATATAGCTAACATATATATCTTTCGCCCGATTTGGACTTATATGGTCTCAAAAGCCAGAGTTTTGCCCTGACTTACTTCAAATTTTGCACAAGGGGTACGTTTGATAGTATCGTTAAGTGTGTCAAATTTTGTTAAAATCGGTTCAGATTTAGATATAGCTCACATATATATCTTTCGCCCGATTTGGACTTATATGGTCTCAAAAGCCAGAGTTTTACCCTGACTTACTTCAAATTTTGCATAAGCGGTACTTTTAACGATACTATTGTATGTGCCAAATATGGTCAAAATCGATTCAGATTTAGATATAGCTCCCATATATATCTTTCGTCCGATTTG
Source organism: Haematobia irritans (assembly GCF_050003625.1). Taxonomy (NCBI): domain Eukaryota; kingdom Metazoa; phylum Arthropoda; class Insecta; order Diptera; family Muscidae; genus Haematobia; species Haematobia irritans. The sequence continues at coordinate 231,625,549 of NC_134397.1, forward strand.
AACTTATATGGTCTCAAAATCCAGGGTTTTGCCGTGATTTGCTTCAAATTTCGCACAAGGAGTACGTTTGGTGGTATCGGCAATTGTGCCAAATTTGGTTGAAATCGGTTCAGATTTAGATATGGCTCCCATATATATCTTCCGTCCGATTTGCACTCATATGACCAGGGGGCCAAAGTTATACTGCCATTTACGTGAAATTTCGCATAGATAGCAGAATTATTATTCTAACTATACATGTCAAATTTAGTCAAAATCGGTTCAGATTATATATAGCTCCCATATATACGTACACCAGAGTTGGGGAAATATGGTAGACTGTTACACATTTTAGACCCATTTTCAATGGAAGTGTCCTCCAATAAACTAGATAGCGTTAGCCGATTTAAATTTTAATTCTAGAGATTTTGTAGAAGTAAAAAAATTGTCTCCTTTATATAGCTTCCAGCAAATGTGAAGTAGTTGAAATGGAAACACAAATTTTGGCCTACATAGGGGTGAAGGGTATAATATAGTCGGCACCGCCCGACTTTAGACATTACTTACTTGTTTTTTACTAACATAGTGTACCCTCCCAGGCCATTAGCCGAATTAAATTTTAAGTCTATAGATTATAGATTTAAGTCTATAGATGTTCAGATGGAGTCAGATTTAAATGTATGTATTTGGGACAAAAACCTTTATATATAGCACCCAACACATTTGACGGATTTGATATAGTATCGAAAATGTGGATTTACAAAGTGGTGCAAGGTATCATATAGTCGGCCCCGCCCGACTTTAGACTTTCCTTACTTGTTTTATCTTAAAATTTGTCTAGATATTGCAGGTACGCACTGTTCAAGTTCATTCAATACGATTCCCAGCTATACACTCCATTCAAAAATAACGAAAAATCTACTACTTCACATTTGCAACTCTGTTTACATTTGAAACTCTGTTTAGGAATTCAAAAATAACTGCTTTTCAAATTCAAACACATAACGACTTTGGCATCCTATCATCAATTACTGCGCATGTTCATAACTGGCCATAAATTCAAGAGAGAATTCGCTTTAAACTAAACAACAACAAATACACAAAATAAACAGAGTCACAAGGAGACCGCTACGGTGTCAAAGTAATGCACATCAATACACACGTGCATGAGATAGTAAAGTTACAAAAGTTCAATAAAACCTGTCATAAGATGGTCGCAACCAATACGAATATTGTGAGGGCTGGGATGAGAACAGAGTGTACGGTTTACGGCGAATTCGTTAACTATTACGAATGCTTATACAGTTTGAAGTGCAAAGCTGAACACAGTCATTGTTAGTTACCATTAGGACAACGGCGAATACGGTTGTTTCACGGAGAATCCTTACGGCTATCTAACAAAATCCATATACAAACGGAGACCTAAGTTCTCATACAAAACGGAGAAATAATAACTGACATGACTTCAGATATTTGTTGTTCTAGCATATTTTTCCCCTGTGTTGTGAGTTAAAGTACCCGAGCAAAAATAAGATTCAAAGAAAACAAAAAAAATGTACGTGTGAAGAGTGTAAAAAAAAAGTGCGGCACAAACCAAAAAAATATATAAATAAAAGGAATGTAAATTGAAATGTAAATGAGAGTGAATGTTAATGGCTAAAAAGCTTTAATGACCAAATCTAAGGAAGAAAAATATTAAAAATTAAAAAAAAATGAAATAGAATTTCAAATGAAGAATACGTTTTAATGTTTTTTTTGCGAGAAAGTGGCCAGAAAATGTAAAATTGATACGAAAGGAATTATGAAAAAAAATGTAAATAATGTAGCTTAATAATGTATTTTAAATTAAAGCAATTTGAAATGTGTTTTTTAGATGTTGATTCCATATTAAATATTATGAAATCGATATTTGTATAATAGTTATTTTTAAATAAGCTGCTTTTTAGCAGGCTTTTTACGCTAAGAAATCCTATCAAAATCTTACCTACACACACACACTCGCGTCTACACATTTGCCCATAGTGAAACTAACAACAAAGTCATCACCGACCAAAACAACAAGAGTAAGAATAACAACGTGTGTATTCTGGCTATTCATACAACGGCAACATAAGCTATAAACAACAACAACAACAACAACACCACACCCACCCAACAATCTTACTCCTATTTAAGCATACACACCCCTACCCCAAATAGAAGAGAGCGAAGATATGTGAGAGAAAGGCAAGTAGGCAAGTGAATGAGTGATATTATCCACAATGTGTGAGTGTTTTCTATGATGAGCCAAGCCATATAAAAGGAACTGTGTGAAAAAACAATTGAGAGTAGCGGCAACAACAAACCTTACATTTGTTGCAGCCAATCTACATCTATTGATTGGGGCTGCCAGATCTATTAATGGGGGGATAGTTATTGAGTTTTTAGGTAAATATGATACCTATTATGGTTAAAAAATTTGCAAAATTTTCTTTAAACTCGTAATATATTTGTTAGCCGGTAAGAAGAGCGTCTTGAGATTTAGAAAAATTCCCCAGTAAGAGAAGTGTCGTCCAAAAAGTAACGACAATTTTCTTTTTGGGTCCAAAGGGGGTGCAAAGTCGGATCGCAAGCAATGTATTTTATACTGGCAATCTTTTTAAGAATCTATTGCATTGATTTCGCACTAGTACTTCAACGATTTTTGTCAAGATTCGTTTTTATTATTCAACATAGTTCCCTTCAAGAGCGATATAACGATTATAACGACCTCCCAATTTTTTGATACCATTTTGGTAGTACTCCTTCGGTTTTGCCTCAAAATAGGCTTCAGTTTCGGCGATCATCTCTTCATTGCAGTCAAATTTTTTCCCTGCGAGCATCCTTTTGAGGTCTGAGAACAAGAAAAAGTCGCTGAGGGCCAGATCTGGAGAATACGGTGGGTGGGGAAGCAATTCGAAGCCTAATTCATGAATTTTTGCCATCGTTCTCAATGACTTGTGGCACGGTGCGTTCTCTTGGTGGAACAACACTTCTCTTCATATGGGGCCGTTTTGCCGCGATTTCGACCTTCAAATGCTCCAATAACGCCATATAATAGTCACTGTTGATGGTTTTTCCCTTCTCAAGATAATCGATAAAAATTATTCCATGCGCATCCCAAAAAACAGAGGCCATTACTTTGCCAGCGGACTTTTGAGTCTTTCCACGCTTCGGACACGGTTCTCCGGTCGCTGTCCATTCAGCCGACTGTCGATTTGACTCAGGAGTGTAGTGATGGAGCCATGTTTCATCCATTGTCACATATCGACGGAAAAACTCGGATGTATTACGAGTTAACAGCTGCAAACACCGCTCAGAATCATCAACACGTTGTTGTTTTTGGTCAAATGTGAGCTCGCGCGGCACCCATTTTGCACAGAGCTTCCGCATATCCAAATATTGATGAATGATATGACCAACACGTTCCTTTGATATCTTTAAGGCCTCCGCTATCTCGATCAACTTCATTTTACGGTCATTCAAAATCATTTTGTGGATTTTTTTGATGTTTTCGTCGGTAACCACACTGAAAAAACAGTGAACCCACCAGGAAAGATAACTTTCGATTAATTTTAGAAAATTTGGAACTTTTTTAGAAAATTTTAACTAAACGGTATTACAAGCGCTGGCATCACTCCGATATGGCGAAAATAAGTAAATATTTTTCGACAAATTCAAGAAAATTTATTAGACATAACTAAATTTTTTCAGTAGTTAAAGAAAATTTTATAGTTTTAAGAGAAATCTTGGAGTTCAAAATTGCAAGAATGTCTTTAGTGACATACGAAGTTCATGATGGACACATTTTTGGTAAAATTTACAAATTTAAAGAAATAATGAACTATTTTGTAAGAAATACGAAATTAGGAAATCTTTATGCTTTATTTGTGTATAACTTTTTCCCGTTTTTTAGTTCATTTAACTAACATACGCAAAAAATAAACTTTTTCCAAACATAATGATTCTATGAACTAATATAAAGTTAATATGGCTTTAGTGAAATAGAGAGTTCACTTTTTTTTGAGTGCACCACTTTCGGGCGTCCACTGCGTTCACCGTCCTCCGTGCTCATTTGACTACGCTTGAATTTTGCATACCAATCAATTATTGTTGATTTGCCTGGGGCAGAGTCCGGAAACTCGTTATCAAGCCAAGTTTTTGCTTCCACCGTATTTTTTCCCTTCAGAAAACAGTATTTTATCAAAACACAAAATTCCTTTTTTTCCATTTTTTCCACAATAACAAAAGTTGCTTCACAAAAGACGCTCTATCTCACAAAATAATTAACTTACAGACGTCAAATTTTGACACGAATCATTTGAAGGTTGGTACTATATAAAAATAATATGCATTTAATACTAGCGACGCCATCTATGTGTCTGACAGGGGACTTATCAGCCAACCTGTTATCTCGATCAACTTCATTTTACGGTCATTCAAAATCATTTTGTGGATTTTTTTGACGTTTTCGTCGGTAACCACCTCTTTCGGGCGTCCACTGCGTTCACCGTCCTCCGTGCTCATTTCACCACGCTTGAATTTTGCATACCAATCAATTATTGTTGATTTCCCTGGGGCAGAGTCCGGAAACTCATTATCAACCCAAGTTTTTGCTTCCACCGTATTTTTTCCCTTCAGAAAACAGTATTTTTTCAAAACACGAAATTCCTTTTTTTCCATTTTTTTCACAATAACAAAAGTTGCTTCACAAAAGACGCTCAAACTAATTCACTTACAGACGTCAAATTTTGACACGAATCATTTGAAGGTTTGTACTATATAAAAATAATATGCATTTAATACTAGCGACGCCATCTATGTGTCAGACCGGGAGTCCGAGCCAAAGAGGCGGAGAATTGAAGTAAGGATACTTTTAAGACACAATTTACTTTTAAGTTTTAGTTTTGCGTACTTTGTCAGATATAAGAGGTTACTATTAATGTGACAACATTGCCAACACTTCACAATAACTGTTCATTTTTCGGAGGTATCAGCTTTTCACAGTATCAACGTTTGAGAAATTTTACTGTATTTCCGACGGTTTGGATATATGTTTGGACAAAATTATTAATAATCATGCACCGATAAGTATTTAGTCTGTTAATAAATAAAAATTGAAACGCTGAGGCTAATTTTCCACACTCACAGAAAAATACTATATGCAATATGTTCAGAGAGTATTAAGAAAACAAGAGAACGAAACTGTCAAGCGAAACTGCGACAGTGGCAGTCATGAGGAAATTTATCTAATGTCATGCAGTTTTTGTCGGCGCTTCTCTCAAATATCATACCGTTTACGTCGGCGTCACCCAGTTCAGTTCTCTGCCGGCCTTATGAAACGTAAGAAAAATATGATTTAGAACCTACTTTGTAGAAACAAATGTTCTTTTATATAAATCTTTTCATTTTATTAAATTTTTTTGGCAGACAATTTGAAATTAGAACAGCCGATGCCTTAATAAAGAATTTATCAAAACAGTGCTTCGACCGCAACGTCGGTTATACCAAAGCTGCAGGCATTGTGCGACATCTATACGGTTGACATTTGTTGTTTTTGTAGAAGAGAAATTTTCGTCCTCTTGTTTTCTTAATACTCTCTGATATGTTTCCAATCAGCGTTGCCACAATGAATTTTTATTTTGGACTAACATTTGTCCAAAATTGGAACAAAATTCGTACCAGCGGACCATTTTTCAAAATTACATTAATATCATTTAAAAGTTAAAATTTTTCCAAAATTTTATTTCGATAAAAAATTTTTGTCAAATTTTTATTTCTATATAAAATTATGTCAAATTTTTATTTCTATATAAAATTATGTCAAAATGTTATTCCTATAGAAAATTTTGTAAATTTTTTTTTAGAAAATTTTGTCAACATTTTATTTCTATAGAAATGTTTGTCAAAAATTTGTTTCTACAGAATATTCGTGATTCGTTTTTGCTGGGCGGAAGAACTGAAATGTCGGCGCCTGTATCAACTAACACAAATTAAAGTTGACTGTCGGCCACTAAACGGACGAAAATGAAAGTTTTTATATGGTTGGGTGTAAAAATTATATGTTTGAAACTCAATTAATACATTATTTAAAACTGGCATAACATGTTTGCGACATATATGTTATTATGTTAGAACATATTATGTTTGGAACATAACATATTTTAAATATAATATGTGTGGATGCAAACCTATATTAATTTAAAAATTGCCTATAAACATATATGTCTAGAAGGAGAGTCCGAGAGAGTATAAAAATTGATGTAACCAATAGGAGCCTTAAAATTTTACACATACAGAAAATTTCATTAGAAGTTTTTTCTACCAGTGTATGCCTAAGTTGAACAATACAAACAATATTTTGTTTGGAGCAATCCTTGAAATATACATGCTTGAAGCAAAATGTGTTTGGGAGTATATGTTACAGAAGCGATTTATTTTGAGGGTGTATATGCTTTTAGTGACCGTCCAGAGAATGAAGCCGCCGAGTCGTGCCGCAGATATCAGTTGCCGTCGACCTTTTTTTCCAGTCGACGCCACCGTTGAATATGTCGACTCAAATTTACCAGTCGATTATTCAAAAATATCGATTTAAATAAGAAAAATCTATTTATAATTGTCGTATATTTGCCAAAATGTTGAATCTTCGATCCACAATCAATCAATTTCAAACTGCTTTAACAGTTTTGCAAAAATTTAGCTCAGAAAAATTTAACGTAAATTTGATTGTAAGATTGGTTGTACAACTAATCTCATTACCATTCGAATAACTTCAAATTGATTTTATAATGGATAATTGTCCGCCGCCGAATGGACAAATTTATATCGTCTTAGCCATTAAGCCGCCGCCGCCGACAAAAATGGGCCGAAGAGCAGGTTCGAACGAATATGGTTGACGACAGCAACGAGCGTTTCGGAAAGAGATGGTAACCGACGAAAACATCAAACAAATCCACAAAATGATTTTGAATGACCGTAAAATGAACGCAGTGGACGCCCGAAAGAGGTGGTTACCGATGAAAACATCAAAAAAATGCACAAAATGATTTTGAATGACCGTAAAATGAAGTTGATCGAGATAGCAGAGGCCTTAAAGATATCACAGGAACGTGTTGATCATATCATTCATCAATATTTGGATATGCGGAAGCTCTGTGCAAAACGGGTGTCGCGCGAACTCACATTTGACCAAAACAACAACGTGTTGATGATTCTGAGCGGTTTTTGCAGCTGTTAACTCGTAATACACCCGAGTTTTTCCGTCGATATGTGACAATGGATGAAACATGGCTCTATCACTACACTCCTGAGTCCAATCGACAGTCGGCTGAGTGGACAGCGACCGGTGAACCGTCTCCGAAGCGTGGAAAGACTCAAAAGTCCGCTTGTAAAGTAATGGCCTCTTTTTTTTGGGATGCACATGGAATAATTTTTATCGATTATCTTGAGAAGGGAAAAACCATTAACAGTGACTATTATATGGCGTTATTGGAGCGTTTGAAGGTCGAAATCGCGGCAAAAAGGCCCCATATGAAGAAGAAAAAAGTGTTGTTCCACCAAGACAACGCACCATGCCAAAAAAATTCATGAATTGGGCTTCGAATTTTTTCCCCACTCACTGTATTCTCCAGATCTGGCCCCAGCGACTTTTTCTTGTTTTCAGACCTCAAAAAGATGCTCGCAGGGAAAATTTTTGGCTGCAATGAATAGGTGATCAACGAAACTGAGGCCTATTTTGAGGCAAAACCGAGGAGGATCAAAAAATTGGGAGGTCGTTATAATCGTTGTATCGCTCTTGAAGCCACCGTGGTGCAATGGTTAGCATGCCCGCCTTGCATACACAAGGTCGTGGGTTCGATTCCTGCTATGACCGAACACCAAAAAGTTTTTCAGCGGTGGATTATCCCACCTCAGTAATGCTGGTGACATTTCTGAGGGTTTCAAAGCTTCTCTAAGTGGTTTCACTGGAATGTGGAACGCCGTTCGGACTCGGCTATAAAAAGGAGGTCCCTTGTCATTGAGCTTAACATGGAATCGGGCAGCACTCAGTGATAAGAGAGAAGTTCACCACTGTGGTATCACAATGGACTGAATAGTCTAAGTGAGCCTGATACATCGGGCTGCCACATAACCTAAACCTAAACCTATCGCTCTTGAAGGGAACTATGTTGAATAATAAAAACGAATTTTGACAAAAAATGTGTTTTTCTTTGTTAGACCGGGGACTTATCAGCCAACCTGTTAAGTAGGAAAAATTTTACCTAATGCCCGAACAAATTTAAAGCAAAATGTTGATCTGTAGAATTATGCAGGATTTAGTATAGTCTGCTACGCCCGTCTTTGTCTACTTGATTATGCAGGATTTAGTATAGTCTGCTACGCCCGTCTTTGTCTACTTTGTCTACTTGTTTATTTTTTGACCTATTTTATCATATTTGTTTATTTTTTGACCTATTTTATCATATTTGCATAAATGAAGCTGACAAATACAACCGATTGAAAGTTTTGTGAATGCGATTGACTGAAAATATCCCTATAAAACTGCCAATCATCGAATTAATTTATGAGAAACTTAAACCACAATCTGGCATCTCTGTTCCACATCTAAATTGTTTACCATTTGTAGTGGTGTCACTACTCTCACTCTTTTCTTTTTTGCAACATGTAAGAGAATGTTCGTATACTAATGCTAGCTTTGGTATACGAACACCCATGTATAACAATGTGACACAAAGTACCAAGAACATCTGATTTGTTTTTAACTCACTCATTAGTAGGTATGCGAGTGTGTGTGCGTGTGTGTTTGCGATTATATCGCTAGGTCTGGGCCGTAAGGAATATAGAACGCTTGTTTAGTGAAGTTCAGTGTTAATAACAAATCTAATTGCTTTCGATTTTAATCCATAGATAAATGCGAAGAACACAAAATCGAAAATAACAACAATAGATACAACAACAACAACAGTAAAGTAATAGTAAACCAAATGAACCAAATACGTAAACATAAAACGGCAACAACAGTTACCGCACAACTCTTAAAAAGCCGGTTGTAGCAAATCAAATGAATACTTAAGTAAATAAATAAATAAATAAACAGTAAATAACAGAAAATTACTAAAGTCCTCCACAAATAAAACGAGGAGAGAAATTTAATAAAATAAGCTTTGCTCGATTTGGCATTCGTAAATGTGTAAATGTGAACGTGTTCGGGAGAATACAGCAAGAAAAGTACCACCAACAACAACAATAACAAATAAAGTCAAAAAAATAAACGTGTCAAACACGCAAAGCCTGCCTATTATTTGATTTCTTTGTACGAGCGAACAATATTCATTAGACGTTCGTTCATTCGCTTCCTTAGAAATCAACGTAGAAAATTGAATAGTTCCGAAAACACCAAAACGAAAAAGAAAACGTTTTCAAGTTCTAGTGAACGTGTCTAGGTATTTACGTGCGTCGTCTGATGTGTCATTGTATTGGTGAGCCAATGTTGTCGTGATATGTAAGCTTGTCTATTGGCATGCCAACTTTATCCTCCCAATATCCCTTAACAACATTGCGTTATTATTGAAAAAAAAAAAAAATCGAAATGGTAAACGGAAATAGCTATGATGTTATAGAAATAATGTAGACGTTGACGTCTTCGTCATTTTTATTGTGTGTTACCCATCCATCCAATCGATTGACTTTTCATGTTCTATGAAAATTAAATATTATCGAAAAAAAAAACGTCGATACATCGAAGTTTAAGTAAACGTAGTAGACACACACATACCTATACAGGCCTTGGGAAGGAGAATTTCAAGAAACAGCAGGTAAGCAGAAAATCGAAATTAATTTTTTATGAAGATTTATAGTTTTTGTTGTGGTTTACACGTGTATTCTTTTCAATCAATAACATACGATTTATTTAGAATAATGAAAAATAATTCCCTACATTTAGAGGGTGATGCAATTTTAATCATCCGATGGGTGGTAAGCACGGTTACCACTCGAGCCAAAAATAATCTACTAAAATTTTGAAAATAAATTTACCACAAAACTACCAAGCAAAATATTTATTGTGCAAAATTTTATTTCTATAAAACAGATTGACAACATTTTATTTTTATAGAAATTTTTGTCAAAATTTTATTTTTATAAAAATTTTTGTCAAAATTTTTTCTATAGAAAATTTTGTCAAAATTTTATTTCTATAGAAAATTTTGTCAAAATTTTATTTCTATAGAAAATTTTGTCAAAAAGTTTTTCCTATAGAAAATATTGTCAAAATTTTATTTCTATAGAAAATTTTGTCGAAATTTTATTTCTATAGAAAATTTTGTCGACATTTTTTTATATAAAAATTTTGTCACAATTTTTTTTTTATAGAAAATTTTGTTAAAATTTAATTGCTATAGAAATTTTTGTCAAAATTTAATTGCTATAGAAATTTTTGTAAAAAATTTATTTCTATAGAAAATTTTGTCAAAATTTTATTTCTATAGAAAATTTTGTCAAAATTTTATTTCTATAGAAAATTTTGTCAAAATTTTATTTCTTTAGAAAATTTTGTCAAAATATTATTTCTATAGAAAATTTTGTCAAAATTTTATTTCTATAGAAAATTTTGTCGAAATTTTTTTATATAAAAATTTTGTCACAATTTTTTTTATAGAAAATTTCGTCAACATTTAATTGCTATAGAAATTTTTGTCAAAATTTAATTGCTATAGAAATTTTTGTCAAAAATTTATTTCTATAGAAAATTTTGTCAAAATTTTATTTCTATAGAAAATTTTGTCAAAATTTTATTTCTTTAGAAAATTTTGTCAGCATATTATTTCTATAGAAAATTTTGTCAAAATTTTATTTCTATAGAAAATTGTGTCAACATTCTTTTTAAAATTTTATTTCTGTAGAAAATTTTGTCAATATTTTATTTCTATAGAAAATTTTGTCAAAATTTTATTTCTATAAAAAATGTTGTCAAAATTTTATTTCTATAAAAATTTTTGTCAAAATTTTATTTTTATAAAAAATTTTGTCAAAATTTTATTTTTATAGAAATTTTTTTCAGCATTTTCTTTCTGTAGAAATTTTGTCAAAATTTTATTTTTTATAGAAAATTTGTCAAAATTTCTATCGAAAATTTTGTAAACATTTTATTTCTATAGAAATTTTTGTCAAAAATGTATTTCTTTAGAAATTTTTGTCAAAAATGTATTTCTGTAGAAAATTTTGTCTATATTTTATTTCTATAGAAAATTTTGTCAAAATTTTATCTCTATAGAAAACGTTGTCAAAATTTTATTTCTATAGAAAATGTTGTCAAAATTTTATTTCTATAGAAAATTTTGTCAAAATTTTATTTCTATAGAAAATTTTGTCAAAAATGTATTTCTATAGAAAATTTTGTACAAATTTTGTTTCTATAGAAAATTTTGTCAAAATTTTATTTCCATAGAAAATTTTGTAAATATGTTATTCATTTTTAAGCTATACTTTTCATAGTTTCGACTATAAAATAAAACAAAAAGGACAAGGATAATCAACAAAAAATTTTATTTCTATAGGAAATTTTGTAAAACTTTATTTCTATAGGAAACTTTGTCAAAATTTTATTTCTATAGAAAATTTTGTCAAAATTTTACTTCTATAGAAAATTTTGTAAAAATTTTATTTCTATAGAAAATTTTGTCAAAATTTTATTTCTATAGAAAATGTTGTCAAAATTTTATTTCTATAGAAAATTTTGTCAAAATTTTATTTCTATAGAAAATTTTGTCAAAAATGTATTTCTATAGAAAATTTTGTACAAATTTTATTTCTATAGAAAATTTTGTCAAAATTTTATTTCCATAGAAAATTTTGTAAATATGTTATTCATTTTTAAGCTATACTTTTCATAGTTTCGACTATAAAATAAAACAAAACGGACAAGGATAATCAACAAAAAATTTTATTTCTATAGGAAATTTTGTAAAACTTTATTTCTATAGGAAACTTTGTCAAAATTTTATTTCTATAGAAAATTTTGTCAAAATTTTACTTCTATAGGAAACTTTGTCAAAATTTTATTTCTATAGAAAATTTTGTCAAAATTTTACTTCTATAGAAAATTTTGTCAAAATTTTACTTCTATAGAAAATTTTGTAAAAATTTTATTTCTATAGAAAATTTTGTCAAAATTTTATTTCGTATTGTTGTTGTTTTTATTGCAGCTTAAAACCATACATTGACTAAACTACAAGTGTAGCTTAACCAACAGAGGAAAAGAATGTTTGTTAAATTTATTTGGACAAAGCCCTATAGACTGCAAGATGGTTGGATGGACGCACGTTTCGGAATTACCACATTCCTCATCAGCATCCTCTACTTGCAGCAAAACTATCAACCAATTATCAGAATAAATTCAGGCAGTTCATTAAACCCAACAATGAACCACATTTGAACCTCCCCAAAAAAGGTTTTGTATGATAGCCGGCTTATGCCGAAATAAATTCAAAACAAACATATCTCTTTTCCTATGCCACTGTCAAATCATCGATTTGAATTCAGTTGGCTGGGTTTAATAAAAACAAAAAATTTATTTCTATAGAAATTTTTGTCAAAAATTTATTTCTATAGACAATTTTGAAAAATGTTATTACATTTTTAAGCAATACTTATCATAGCTTCGACTATAAAATAAAATAAAAAGGCCAATGATAATCAACAAAAAAAATTTATTTCTATAGGAAATTTTGCCCAAATTTTATTTCTATAGAAATTTTTCTCAACATTTTCTTTCTATAGAAATTGTTGTCAACATTTTATTTGTTTTTATAGAAAATTTTGTCAAAATTTAATTGCTATAGAAATTTTTGTCAAAAATTTACTTCTATAAAAAATTTTGTCAAAATGTTATTTCTATAGAAATTTTTGTCAAAATTTTATTTCTATAGAAAATTTTGTAAAAAATTTATTTCTATAGAAATTTTTGTCAAAATTTTATTTTTGATACAAAATTTTGTCAAAATATAATTGCTATAGGATTTTTGTCAACAATTTATTTCTATAGAAAATTTTGTCAAAATTTTATTTCTATAGAATATTTTGTCAAAATTTTATTTCTATATAAAATTTTGTAAAGATTTTATTTCTATAGAAAATTTTGTAAAAATTTTATTTCTATAAAATTTTTTGTCAACATTTTCTTTCTATAGAAATTTTTGTAAAATTTTTTTTTATAGAAAATTTTTTCAAAATTTTGTTTTTTTAATAGAAAATTTTGTCAAAATTTTATTTCTGTAGCAATTTTTGTCAAATATTTATTTCTATAGAAAATTTTGTCAAGATTTTAGTTCTATAGAAAATTTTATTTCTGTAGAAATTTTTGTCAACATTTTCTTTCTATAGAAAATTTTGTCAAAATTTTATTTCTTAAGAAATTTTTTGGCAAAAACGTATTTTTATAGAAAATTTTGTCAAGATTTTATTTCTATAGAAAATTTTGTCAAAATTTTATTTCTATAGACATTTTTGTCAACATTTTCTTTCTATAGAAATTTTGTCAAAATTTTATTTCTATACAAAATTTTGTCAAAATTTTATTTATTTAGAAAATTTTGTCAAAATTTTATTTATATAGAAATTTTTGTCAAAAATTTATTTCTATAGAAAATTTTGTCAACATTTTATTTTTATCGAAAATTTTGTCAACATTTTATTTTTATCGAAAATTTTGTAAAAATTTTATTTTATTTTTAAGCAATACTCTTCATAGTTTCGACTATAAAATAAAATAAAAAGACCAAGAATAATCAACAAAAAAATTTTATTTCTATAGGAAATTTTGTCAAAATTTTATTTCTATAGAAAATTTTGTCAAAATTTTATGTATATAGAAAATTTAGTAATAATTTTACTTCTATAGAAAGTTTTTTGCATTTGTTACCAAGATGCAAAAAGTCTACAAATTTAAAGACGATTTCATTAATTTTGAAGATTAAAGCCAAGTTGACCTTAGTAAAATGAAAATTTCTTTCATGTAAGGATACCCAAGTTTAAGTCGAATCACTAACTGTAAGGAAAAAACAACTTCATTGAAAAGTTTATAGACTTTAGGACAAGGAAAAAAATTGACATCAGAGAAATGCGTCTTCTATGCAAAGACAAATTCGCATTCATACTTAAAGGACATAAAATCTTTGGCCTTACGACAATATTATTTTCAATGTGAGATGATGTTATTTGTTGTGATGAAACAAAAGTAATGCTTTATTACATGACCGAACATAAAAAGTTTGGATGAAACCATCCAGATATTGCCAAAGGTATAAATATGATTTGGGACAATGTTCCAAAGCATAAATCATATTTATGCCAGCCGAGGCTTTTTGAAAATTGTACAAAAGTTATAGCCAGATACACCCGCCCAAAGTTCCGACTTAAACCCTATAGAAAATTTGTGGATCCTCCTGAAAAACAAACTAATTATACCCTGCGCCACACTGTGGAACAGGGTATTATAAGTTAGTGCATATGTTTGTAACACCCAGAAGGAGACGAGATAGACACATTGTGTCTTTGGCAATAATGCTCAGGGTGGGTCCCTGAGTCGATATAACCATGTCCGTCTGTCCGTCCGTCCGTCCGTCTGTCTGTGAACACATTTTTGTGATCAAAGTCTAGGTCGCAATTTAAGTCCAATCGCCTTCAAATTTGGCACATGTTCCTAATTTGGGTCAGAATAGAACCCTATTGGTTTTGGAAGAAATCGGTTCAGATTTAGATATAGCTCCTATATATATCTTTCGCCCGATATGCACTTATATGGACCCAGCAGCCAGAGTTTTATACCGATTTGCTTGAAATTTTGTTCAAACATAACACCTAGTTGTATAGTCAAGTGAGCAAAATTTGATTGAAATCGGTTCAGATTTAGATATAGCTCCCATATATATCTTTCGCCCGATATGGACTAATATGGTCCTAAAAGCCAGAGTTTTGGCCGAATTTTGTTGAAATTTTGCACAAGGAGTACAATTAGTAGTATAGTCAAGTGTGCAAAATTTGATTGAAATCGGTTCAGATTTAGATATAGCTCCCATATATATCTTTCGCCCGATATGGACTAATATGGTCCTAAAACCCAGAGTTTTAGCCCAATTTGGTTGAAATTTTGCACAGGAAGTAGATTTAGCATTGCAGCTATGCGTGCCAAATTTGGTTGAAATCGGTTCAGATTTAGATATAGCTTCCGTATATATTTTTCGCCCGATATGAACTTATATGGCCCCAGAAGCCAGAGTTTTGGCCCAATTTGGTTGAAATTTTGCACTTGGAGTACAATTAGTAATATAGTCATGTGTGCTAAATTTGATTGAAATCGGTTCAGATTTAGATATAGCTCTCATATATATGTTTTTCTGATTTCGACAAAAATGGTCAAAATACCAAAGTTGTAAAAATGACTCTAATTTTCCTAAACTTCTAATAGGTTAGGTTATGTGGCAGCCCGATGTATCAGGCTCACTTAGACTATTCAGTCCATTGTGATACCACAGTGGTGAACTTCTCTCTTATCACTGAGTGCTGCCCGATTCCATGTTAAGCTCAATGACAAGGGACCTCCTTTTTATAGCCGAGTCCGAACGGCGTTCCACATTCCAGTGAAACCACTTAGAGAAGATTTGAAACCCTCAGAAATGTCACCAGCATTACTGAGGTGGGATAATCCACCGCCGAAAAACTTTTTGGTGTTCGGTCGTAGCAGGAATCGAACCCACGACCTTGTATATGCAAGGCGGGCATGCTAACCATTGCACCACGGTGGCTCCCTAAAAAACTTCTAATACATATATATCGAGCGATAAATCATAAATAAACGTTTGCGAATTTTCCTTAACATTGCTTCAGATTTAAATGTTTCCCATATTTTTTTTACTAAAATTGTGTTCCACCCTAGTGCATTAGCCAACTTAAATTTTGAGTCTATAGATTTTGTAAAAGTCTATTAAATTCTGTCCAAATCGAGTGATATTTAAATGTATGTATTTGAGACAAACCTTTATATATAGCACCCAACACATTTGACGGATGTGATATGGTATCGAAAATTTAGATCTACAAAGTGGTGCAGGGTATAATTTAGTCGGCCCCGCCCGACTTTAGACTTTCCTTACTTTTTTTTTTGCGTTGGACCCTACACAATTTGTCAATCGTTCAAAAAAGTCTCATGTCGATTGGTCCAAAAAAAAAATACTCCAAAAGTGCCATCGCGGAGATTCGAAACATCTAGACAGGTGATTAATCGTGGATTTACCCGTGTGAGCCTGAAAGTAGGCAGCAGAAAGACAAAAGTTGTAAATGACTACGACAATGCGAGCTCTCACAAATCTGCTCGAACAACTTAATATTGGAGCACTCATATAGTCCATAATTGGTATCGAATGACTTCATTTCATTCCCGTGCGTAAAAAATAAAATGAAAGGTCAACGTTTCTCGATACCTGAAGAAGCGGTTGATGCATTCAGAATACGTTATTTGGAGATACCTCAATCAGAGTGGCAAAAGTGCATCGAGGTTCAAACGCACACTGTGAAAAAATATTGTCGTGAGGCTAAAGATTTCTTGGCCGTAAAATACGAATGCTTTTTTTGCTTAGCATAGAAGACGCATTTCTCTGAAATAAAGTTATTTATTTGCCAGTGAAATTTTTCGGTCTACCCTACAAGGACAAAAAAGTTCCCTACTTTCCCCTACATTCCCAAAAAAATTCCCCTACAATATTTTTTGTTCTATAGAAATAACATTTTGACAAAATTTTCTATAGAAATAAAATTTTGACAAAATTTTCTATAGAAATAAAATGTTGACAAAATTTTCTATAGAAATAAAATTTTGACAAAATTTACTATAGAAATAAAATTTTGGCAAAATTTACTATAGAAATAAAATTTTGACAAAATTTACTATAGAAATAAAATTTTGACAAAATTTTGTATAGAAATAAAATTTTGACAAAATTTTCTATAGAAATAAAATTTTGACAAAATTTTCTATAGAAATAAAATTTTGACAAAATTTTCTATATAGAAATAAAATTTTGACAAAATTTTCTATAGAAATAAAATTTTGACAAAATTTTCTATAGAAATAAAATTTTGACAAAATTCTTTATTGTAATAAAATGTTCACAAAATTTTCTATAAAAAAATTTTCTATAGGAATAAAATTTTGACAAAATTTTCTATGGGAATAAAATTTTGTCAACATTTTCTATAAAAATAATATGTTGAAAAAATTGTCTATAGAAATATTGTTTGGCAGATTTGTGGTAAAATTTTTTTTAAATTTTGGTAGCTTATTTGTGGCATGAGTGGTAACCGCTTGCCGGCTTCTAATTTCCTGCTCTAGAGCCACCAAAATGTAAAAATTATTAAAAATTGTATTGAGTGAAAAAATCCCTATATTGTGTCCCTACAAAATGCTAAATATTAAACAAAAAAACCTACGTGTAATTTCCCCTATTTCTGGCAACACTGCCACATAGTGATTTAGATTATAATGGAAAAAATATTTATGGCTTGCCTCTGTAATTGGATCCCCACATGTCCCGCAGTTTTTAATGTTCATACACCAACATGGCATATTGATAGATTTTGCATTGAAAATATTTCACTTTCATATATGAAATGATTTATTGAACCTAACTCTGTGGTAGGTCAAAATGTCCTTGTCCTCGAAACTTACAAGAGTGGTGGCACTATCCAATAACAGCAACAACAAAGAGTAGCAAACCTCATAGCATTTAAGAGAAAGACTATCCTAGTTTTGTTGAAAGCTTTATACGAATCTAAAGAAGGACCTTTATTCAAGGTACTAAACTATAGCCACATACACACTCACACATACGAACGCACACTCATACATATCTATTGTCATAGTTAACGATAGTATTTTTTGATAAGGAAATATGAACTTGGGCCAACGATTGAAGGTCGTATTGGAGAGCTTACACAAAAAATTAAAATATAATCGTCGCTGTCATCGCATATGAGCAATATGGGAAGAAGAAACTATAATGACTTTTCATTTCATAGTGAAACGCACTATCACAAAAGGTGTTCATATTTTATGAATTTTGTGTATTCTGAATAGGAAGAGAAGAAGAAGATGACAAAGAGTCCTATTTCCGTTTCACCCAAAAAAACACAAACCACTTTATCTTTATTTCTATAGTCGACACTTGAAGAAGTTATGGAATTTTCAATGAGGTTTTTAGTGTCGACCTTTTGTTATAAATATTAGACGGAGAGAAAAGGCCAGTGTGAATATAAAATGAAATGGTCGTTGGTAAATGTCCTCATTAAATGCACACTTCTTAATTTAATGTTGAGAGATATTATATCTAGGCCAACATTTTGAAATAATTTTGCCATAGAGATGACAGATTTCCCAAGTCATTGGTGTTAACAAAATCCTTAAAAGAAGGTCAAAATCTTTCTTTTAGCGTTTCATCAAAATTTTATCTTTATAGAAAATTTTGTCAAAATTTTATTTTTATAGAAAATTTTGTCAAAATTTTATTTTTATAGAAAATTTTGTCAAAATTGTATTTCTATAGAAGATTTTGTCAAATGTTTTTTTCTATAGAAATTTTTGTCAAAATGTTATTTCTATAGAAAATTTTATCAAAATTTTAGTTCCATAGAAAATTTTGCCAAAATTTTAGTTCTATAGAAAATTTTGTCAAAATTGTATTTTAATAGAAGATTTTGTAAAAAGTTTATTTCTATAGAAATTTTTGTAAAAATTATATTTCTATAGAAAATTTTTTCAAAATTTTATTTTATAAATAATTTTGTCAAAATTTTGTATCTATAGAAAATTTTGGCAAAATTTTATTTCTATAGAAAATTTTGTCAAAATTTATATCTATAGCAAATATTGTTAAAATTTTATTTCAAAACCAATGGTCCCAATGACTGTGATAATATGAGCCAACAATAGAAAATTTTGGCTAATAGAAAATTTTTCAAAATTTTATTTCTATGGAAAATTTTGTCAAAATGTTATTTCTTTAGAAAATTTATAAAATTTTTGTTAAAGTTTTATTTCTATAGCAAATTTAGTCAAAACTTTATTTCTTTAGAACATTTTGTCAATTTTTTTTTTCATTACAAAATTTGTTAAAATTTTATTTCTTTAGAAAATGTTGTCAAAATTTTATTTTTATAGAAAATGTTGTGAAAATTTTATATCTAAAGAAATTTTGTCAACATTTTATTTCAAAATCAATGGTCGCAATGACTGTGATAATATGAGCCAACAATAAAAAAACATTATTTTTATAGAAAATTTTGTTAATTTTTTTTTCTATAGAAAATTTTGTCAAAATTTTATTTCTTTAGAAAAATTTTTAAAATTTTATTTCTATAGAAAATTTTATCAAAATTTTCCTTTTATAGAAAATTTTTTAAAATTTTTATTTCTATAGAAAATTTTTTAAAATTTTTATTTCTATAGAAAATTTTTTCGAAATTTTATTTCTTTAGAAAATGTTGTCAAAATTTTATTTTTATAGAAAATTTTGTCAACATTTTATATCTAAAGAAAATTTTGTCAATATTTTATTTCTGATAATTGGTTGATTGTTTTGCTGCAAGTAGGGGATGCTGATGAAGAATGTGGCAATTCTGAAACGTATGTCCATCCAACCATCTTGCAGTCTATAGAAAATTTTGTCAAAATTTTAGTTCCATAGAAAATTTTGTCAAAGTTTTATTTCCATAGAAAATTTTGTCTAAATTTTTATTTCTATAGAAAATTGTGTCAAAATTTTATTTCTTTTGGAAAATTTTAGTTCCATAGAAAATTTTGTCAACATTTTAGTTCCATCGAAAATTTTGTCAAAATTTTAGTTCCATTGAAAATTTTGTCAAAATTTTAGTTCCATAGAAAATATTGTCAAAATTTTATGTCTATGGGAAATCTTGTCAAAATTTTATTTCAAAACCAATGGTCCGAATGGACTGTGATAGTATCGATGTCTACATTCCAAAGTACGCTAAGTCTAAAAAGTGAATTTTATAGGTAACAAGTTCAAAGCTTGTTTTTTGGTATTTTTCAAAACCCATATAAGATATAAAATTCCCTTATTTTCGGTCTTAAAATCATATTTTGTATAATTTTTTTTTTAGTACGTACGAACTCACAATAGTGATAATAGAATAGGGCTAAAAATGACTTAGACCACTTTAGACCGAACAAAGCTTTTTGCCCTTTTTGGGTTGGACATTTTTTAAAACTTTAGTCACAGGCTAAGTACAATATTAACCATAACTTTTGATAGAAATGTACAATAAATTTGAAATTTTGACAGGATGCAATTCACATCAATCCGAATAAAAAACAGGGAACTCCATCAAAACACGCTAGGTTGACTTAACGTACTCTGGAATGAGGGCATTGATATGAGCCAACAATAGAAAATTTTGGCTAATAGAAAATTTTGTCGAAATTTTATTTCTATGGAAAATTTGTGAAAATGTTGTTAAAATTTTATTTCTATATAAAATTTTGTCAAAACTTTATTTCTTTAGAACATTTTTGTCAAAGTTTTATTTCTTTACAAAATTTGTAAAAATTTTTGTTAAAATTATACTTCTATAGAAAATTTTGTCAACATTTTATTTCTTTAGAAAATTTTTGTCAACATTTTATTTCTTTAGAAAATTTTGCGGAAATTTTACATCTAAAGAAAATTTTGTCAATATTTTATTTCTATAGAAATTTTTGTAAAAGTTTTATTTATATGGAAATTTTAAAAATTTTTTTCTGTAGAATATTTGTCAAAATTTTATTTATTTAGAAAATTTTGTAAACATTTTATTTATATAGAAAAATTCGTCAAAATTTTATTTTATTTATTTAAGTGAGCCTGAAACAACGGGCTGCCACTATACGAAACCTAACCTTGAGAGGACCTCGTTACATAGGTTAGGTTAGCTTTGACAGCCCATTATTATACCCTGCTCCACACTGTGGAACAGGGTATTATAAGTTAGTGGCATATGTTTGCGACACCCAGAAGGAGACGAGATAGACACATGGTGTCTTTGGCAAAAATGTTCAGGGTGGGCTCCTGAATCGATATAGCCATGTCCGTCTGTCCGTGAACACATTTTTGTAAGCAAAGTCTAGGTCGCAGTTTTAGTCCAATCGACTTCAAATTTGGCACAAGTATGTGTTTTGGCTCAGAATAGATCCCTATTGATTTTGGAAGAAATCGGTTCAGATTTAGATATAGCTCCCATATATAT